>NC_058094.1:213343750-213655000 GCF_020171115.1 Neogale vison
GTGTTCTGATTCTTCATTTTATTTCCACCCCAAGAAAATATGTAGTTGTATTTTCCTTTATCTCCTCCTCACTTCTTCTCTTCCCTTGGGATCTCTTATCTCCTTTAATTTTGGTACAATCTTGACTGCATCTCAGGGAGGCCACTTTGTCTGCCATTAAACATGCAGGACAGATTTCCTGCCTGTCTGAACCCATACACACACAGCCAACACCACCAGCAAATGTTCCAAGCTGCCTTGGGTCTCAGATGAGCCCTTGCTGGACCGTCTACCAGTTCAGCACCTTTGCCCAGAAACTAGAGCAATCTCTATGCCATGTAAGCAGCTGTGTCAAGCAGTGTACACACAGGCTGTGTATATGTATGGGATGTTACAGGATAAGTTTCTGATATGTGTACCTATATACAATTATAGTTGAAAATATATGGCCTGAAAAAGAAAAAAGAAAAGAAAATATCTGGCCTGAAACTTGAGGAAAAAATGAGAATCTAAGCTAACTGTGCATTGCCTTTGTCCTGCCTTTGGTAATCAGGGTTGTTTTCTCATCTAAAGCAGTGTGTACCAAAGGCCTGGTAGCCCTGCCATAGATTTAACGTAAGTAGAAATAAAGTTCAAGGCAGAAAGAATAAGCATTGACCTAAGTCCCTTTCAAGTGTAGTTCTTTTTATGATTTGGTCATATGCAACTTAGGGTTCATTCTGAAAAATCACTTCCATTACCAATTCAGGCCACACGAGGAAGGTCTGAACCTCTTTCTCAGCTCTGAAATGAGAAAGGGAGACGTTTTCCTCTTGCATTCCAATCCACAGATATCTGAAAAACTTGCCATTTATAGCACTATGTCAGCTGGAAAAAGCTATTCTCCTTTTTAGCTATTTGCTTCCTTATTTTAGGGTTTTGACCATAATTTTCTTTCTTTCAAAAATTAATGAATGAAGAAAAAAACAGTGAAAGGAGTTGCTCTATGGAAGGAAATAAGGGTTTTGTTAAAGTTTCCTCCTTCCTTCCTTCCTTCCTTTCTTCTGACTACCGTCCCCATCCTCTCCCCTGTCATCCTTCTCTCTTCTTCTCCTCCCTTCTCCTCCCTTTCTTCCTCCTTTTCCTTCTTCTATTTTTTATTTCTTCTCCCATTGAGCTTTATACCATTGGAAATGTTCTACTGCTGTTGGCAGCCATATACTTTACATATACTTTATATATACACCATATACATGGTGGCCTCATGTTGCTTAGATATGTCTTCTTAAAAAGATTGATGGTAAGAAAAGGAAAAATCAGAATACTTCAACCACATTCTGCAGCGTAGGTATACAGTTACAGTAATGGTGAAACAGAAATAATCTACCCGAGGAGCTCTCTAATGCCCTAAAACTGGGCAGAGTGATTATCAGCCAGCCTGGAACTGGGGACCCACCTGTGTTTGAGGAAATGAGAAGTGTAGGAGGTGAAGACTTATTTTTAAGTTTAATGCTTTTTCCATATTTCTGTTCTCAGATATGCTGTTAAAATAAAACAGTTACTCTTTCTATTGGGGGTAGTTTCTAGCTTGCTAGTTCTTGTCTCTGACAGTATTTGCAATGAGGTTTAAGTCTTTGGATTTTGGCTCTTGCATTTTGCAGGGGCCTCAGATCCCAGGTGGTGGTCTGAGAGAAAAGCAGCCCCAGTTCCTGGCTCAAGTCCACAGCTGATAGCTGCGTGACTGTGAACAGACTCTTTGCGTCTCAGGCTTCCCACTTATAAACTGACAATGGTCTTTTCCCCTCTCTGTAACATCCAGGTAGGGAGCAGTGAGGTCTTTAATGGAAAGGCATTTTAGGTGGCAAAAGATCTTTAAGACATGGTTTTCTTTCTCTTTTTTTTTTTTTTTTTAAGATTTTATTTATTGATTTGACAGACAGAGATCACAAGTAGACAGAGAGGCAGGTACAGAGAGAGAGGGGGAAGCAGGCTCCCTGCTGAGCAGAGAGCCCGATGTGGGGCTCGATCCCAGGACCCTGAGATCATGACCTGAGCTGCAGGCAGAGGCTTAACCCACCTGAGCCACCCAGGTGCCCCAAGACATGGTTTTCTTTTATTTTTCCTTGAAATATGAAGATTTTTGCTAATTGGATGTTTTGGAAGGCATAGGTCGTATACCTTATGAGTTCATACAGGAAATTCTAGATTCGAAGTTTAAAATTTGAGGTTTCCAAAAACTACCCCATGCATGTCGGCTTCATCTGACTCTTTCTGGGGCTGCTTCCTCCCCAGTTCCCACCTTTCCTTCTTTACTTGTTTTTAGCACCTGGGGCAAGCATATTCCTTTCCATCCTAGCCTTTAAAAGGAATATTGACAGTTATCTTGTTTGAGACCATTTGAACCCCCAAGGTGGTGGAAGAGGACCATTAGGACAGATTAGCATCTGCTTTCAGCTTTATCTCTAGTGTAGCCAGAAGTTTTTTTTTTTTTTTTTAAATTTTTAATTTTTTAAATTTATTTTCAGTGTACCAGAATTCATTATTTATGCACCACACCCAGTGCTCCATGCAATACGTGCCTTCCATAATACCCACCACCAGGCTCGAGGGGGAGATGAACCATGAGAGACTATGGAGTCTGAAAAACAATCTGAGGGTTTTGAAGGGGCAGGGGGTGGGAAGTTGGGTGAGCCTGAATTTTTTTTTCTTTTAAGTTTTTATTTATTTGTCAGAGAGCACGAGACAGAGAGAGCACAAGCTGGGGGAGTGGCAGGCAGAAGGAGAAGGAGAAGGAGCTCCCCGCTGAGGAGGGAGCCCCTGCAGAGCTTGATCCCAGGACCCTGGGATCATGACCTGAGCCGAAGATAGACCTTAGCCAACTAAGCCACACAGGCACCCCCGGAAAAGTTTTTTGTTTTTTTTGTTGTTTGGTGAAGAATTTTATTTATTTATTTATTTATTTATTTGACAGAGACACAGCGAGAGAGGGAACACAAGCAGGGGGAGTGGGAGAGGGAGAAGCAGACTTCCCACTGAGCAAGGAGCCCGAAGTGGGACTTGATGCCAGGACATTGGGATCATGACCTAAGCCGAAGGCAGATGGTTAATTGACTGAGCCACCCAGGCAGCCCCAGAAAAGTTTTTTTATAAGCTTTATCTGAAACCAAAGGATCTGTCACTCTCAGCTTCACTAAAATTGTCTTTCATCAGCGTTTACATTTCTAACACATGAGATAACGCATGTGAAAGTGCTATGCTTTGTAATGTCTATGATTATAATATCTATAGCCAGATGTATTAAGGTTTAAAAAATACTCTAGGAAACTAAGAGGAAGAGTGGAAGAAAAGCACATTTGATCCTAGCAAGAGTGCTTGGGGCCAAGCTTGCACAAGCAATCATATGGGTGGGTCAAATTGTATATTTTTATTATTTTTAAAATAAAATTTAATTTTAGAATAGTTGTTGGATTTACAGAAGAGTTGCAAGGCTGTTACAGAGTTCTGCTACACCCCCACCGAGGTTCCTCTGTTGTTAATATTACTATGCACATTTGTCACAACTAATGAAACGGTACCGATGGCATTATTAACACAACTTCACATTTTATTTGGATCGCCTTAGGCTTTGCCTAATGTCCTTTATTTATTTTTTTAAGTCCCTTAAAGCAGAATAATGTTTAGTATGGTAAAAATTTAATATGTACTTTATGGAGATATTGATGGAACTTGTAATCCTTGAGTGCAGATTGCATAAGCAAACTCTTTTCTCCAACATGTGCTAACCAGCAATCTCCTGAGGACTTTCCACCTGAAATACCTGGGACCCCTCTGTTCTCTGGTCTGCTTCCCTTGAGACCGTTAGCAGATTCCTCAGCCTGATCCACACGGATGCCAGATGCTGGAACCCTGTTGCTGTGGTCGCTGAGGCTGGCTTTCCCAAACAGATGGGAATGTCTAGCAGCACCTACTTCTGCCATTTTATAGTTTTCAACCAGAGTATTAGCATGACAGGGTTTAGCTGGCCGTCGAACAGCTGAAACTCTGCTCATCAGTTGTATCATACCGCAGTTACTGGTAAGAGCTTTGGCACTGACGGAGGAAAAAAAAGACCTCATCCATGTGCCCTCCAAATCTTGAAATCTGTAGATTTTCACAACTTGAAAATATTACACAGCTCATGAAAAATATGTTACTAAAATATAAATTATGGAGGGGCTTGCCTTATAGAAATCATCTCAATATATCATAGCCTTCCATGTACTAAGCTTCCGGATTTTCTTTGAAATACGAGTTAGCAACATATAATATAAAAGAATCCATTTAATTCAGTTTCTGCCTTTGAGTAACTTGATGACATCAGGCAGGTGACTCAGCCTTCTGGGACACGATTTCTTATAATGGAGGAGTTGAATTAAATATGGTCTCTTCTAACTCTGTTGTTTGGATTCATGGCTTTATAACTTGCCCTTATGAGAGTCATTATTGTCCTTTTGGTCAAGGTTACTTTCTTGTTGTGCTTTTACTGGCAAATCACTTTTTGGACAACTAAATCTGGTTCAAATAGTAATTACAAATGAGTTGCCTTCAAGGTAACCAATTTTTCTGATTAATTATAGTTGGTTTGTTTTTAAAGTTGCTTTGTGTGCAGATATAACTTGTACAGTGGAATATAAGGATGAAAATATATGAAGAAATATTGGTATCTCGATAACTTCATATAAAAGATAATTGGAGGCATCCATTTATCAGTGAATGAAACTAATATTCTAGACTCAGAGGTAGTCCTTAACACCTCCTAAAAGCAACAATATCAGCCCTTTGAGTTGGTTATCTAAGTATAAGTGAAGCTGGTAAGAGACACCTTTCATCATCTGAACGGTTGGGTCAACTCTCGGGAAGACATCAAAGTCAAGGACGAGAGTAAGAGCTCAAGGCTCGGGGTGGAAATGGTTACTAGATTTAGCCATCTGCTTTGGTCTTTCCTGTTCCACATGCAGCTATACAGTTTACATAAAAATATCTCTCCAGAGGATCAGAAAGAACAGATTTATGGAACCAGATGTGAGTTAGCATTTCTACAGGTGCGGCTCTGCAGCTGAAAGAACATGTTGTACCAGGGATGGAGTTTCTTATTATGTAATCAATATAAATTACCACTAGACTTTTACAGAGGTTGATAAAGCAAACATGTGTCATTTGGATTGGCCTTCTGGTATATAGAGAGCACCTCCTTCGCTTGGGACACAGCGTGAAAAAATGCACCTTTAACTATATATAAAAGACTTGGTAGCAAAGACCGTCACAGTGATCAGGCAAAGTGGTTCCAGTTTGCACACAGAGGGAAGAGCTGGTGAATAGATGGAAATGGTGTTTGTGTGTTTTTCTTCATCAAGAAAGACAAGGAACAGTTCATAAATATTTATAAAATCTCTCAACATCCTAAAGGAGGGGCCAAGAGGATGCAAATGACTAGAAGATTGAGAAAAAAGCAGAATCTAAGAGAAAAGATGAAAAAAGAGTGGAATGTGTTAAACTAAAGAGGCAAATACCCTGTTTAAATGGTCCAAAAGTCAAGGTCATGAAAAGAGATTAATTTGGTAAAATGCAGATCATTTTGACAAACACAAGAGAATTTTTTAAAAATTCTACATGGTAAGAGTAAAAATGTTGCTGGTTAGTTAGTGTGACTAGCATCACATACTGTTTTGAATTTTTAAAAAGACTGGGTGCTTTTATCCTAAATTACGCAATAAAACAAAAATGAACACTTTCAACAATTTTCTTTTGCTTAAAGCTCTTTTGATTTAGTTTAATTGTATTGTTCAAATCTCTTACATTCTTATGAATTTTTAAAACTTTCTTAGTCTGTTAATTTCCAAGGAAATTATGTCAGTATCTCCGGAGAACATTATGAATCTGTCCATTTCTCCTTATAAAGTTAGTCATTATTGCTGTTAAAATTAGTCAAATGTTTCAAGGCTATGTTGTTTACATGTAAGTGCATGCTTTTCTAATCTTCCTGATAAAGTATTCTTTTCAGTTCACCTCAAATTCTGCTTTGTCTTCTATTAATGTTGCTATATCTTCTTTCTATCTTTACTTATTAACTTGATAAATTTTAAACCTTTTATTTTCAACATTTCTAAGTAATTCTTTTAAACTGGATCTTTCATAAATATCATGTATATAAATTTCTAAATATAGTTCAGAGGGATTTTTTATCATTTGCTGTATGAACTAAATCCATTGTGTTTATTATGATTAATGATAGATAGGATGTCTGAAAAGCCAAGACATAGGATAAACTTAACTTTAAATGATGTTCTGTTTTCAAGTAATTTGCTCAATATATATTTTTTAAAGCTTCAGACAACAAATTTAAAGCAATGGGTCTAATTATTAATTTTTTAAAATTATGATAATACACTATTTTCCCTGGCTTTTCAGAATTTTTAGGTGCTAAGTAGTGAATTTATTTTACAAAACATATTGAACATATTACTTGAAAATGTAAATAACCTACAGTATAAAAGTGCTAAGTCCTTATCTCCAGTTGTAGAAAGTTATCAATAAGGTCTAACGTTAATAAAGCCACTGTAATCAAGACAGTTCAGGATTGGTATAAGAATAGACAAATAGATCTTTGAGACAGAAGAGAAACTACAGAAATGAACACCATGTTTCTCACCATTCCAACATTATTACGACTGTGTAAATATTGCTTCTAGCTTACCACATAGTATACTGTGATTACATTTAATTTTTTTTTACATTTAATTTCTTACACTTCTGCTTTTTCCTTCCTCCCATCATAATTAAATAATTATCCTATTTCTCTTACCTGCTTAGTTTAGTTTTCTGTCACTTATGTGAATGTCGAGCCCTTTTCAATACAGTCAAATACATCAGGTGTTTGTCAATTTTTTTTCTTGAAAGATATCCTTCCTGAAACATCTTGGAATTTTCTAGGTTTGTTGCACGGCTAGCTATTCTAAATCCACTTCAGTTGTCTTAGGAATTTCCTTCCTAGGATTGAAAGGAATTTCCTTTCCATGTGGGCTGAAATTTGAATCCTCTGCTTCCTAGTTGCCACTCTTTCTCCTTCTTTATTCCTCTGTTTTGGTGGAGAAGAGCATCTAGGAGCTTCCTGCTCATGTGTGCAGAGGAGACACAATTTTTTAAGTGTCAGTGATATACCTTCTACTTGATTGATTAATTGCCTGGGCATAGAATTCTAGGCTAGAGGTAATTTTCCCTAAAACTTATCAAAGTGTGTCTGCATTGTCTTCTAGGTTATCAGTGTTGATCTTACCAAGTCTGGTGCCATTTTGACTCCTTAAAATTTTTATGCTGGCAGATTTTTTTTTCTCTTTCTCTGGAAGTCTTTAGGATCTTCTTTTTATTTTCAATATTCTGAATTTTCATGACATGGGCCCTCATATCATTTGGATCTGTATTCCTTCTCTTGAACACTTAGTTGACCTGCTCAATCTGGAAAAATACACTTTTAGTTATGGGAAGTTTTCTTATGTCTTTTTTGTGATAATTCCTTCTCACCATTTCCCATGTTTTCTCTTTCTCTCCTGCATCTCCTAAACTGATCTTCTGATTTTCTTTTCTCAAATATTTTCTACTTTTCTATATCTAGTCTAATAAGTGGGAAACGTCCTTAATTTTGGCTTTATATTCATTGTTTTAAACCACAGTAATTTGAATTTCTAAGAGTTCTTTTGTTGTTATTGTGATGTTAATTGTTCCTTTTATGACATTCTGATCCTTTTCTAGAAATACAATAGTTCTCATCTCTCTCATCTCCTTCCCTTATCTCTTATTTCCTTGGAATTATCACTTATATTTTGTTATATTTTCTTGCCTCTGTGTTCCTATTTTCTGTTCGTTTCGTTGGTCTCTGTTTTTCCTTCTTTTCTCGGAATCCTGGTGATCCTTGGCTTATAGTCCATATATGGGAGAGAGGCAATAAAAATCTGACTGGATCCCATTCTTTCACACAAAAGGAACTTTCCCCCTTTTAGCCCAGAGTTTATCCTTTGCTGATAGATTGCTTCCTCATTAGTAGAGTATTTCTATTCCTGTTCTGTTCCTGTTCCATTGACTTTATGTAGGAGCCCACTTACAGTTTTGTGCCATGTTAACTCAGGCTAACCTCCCTGTCTTTGAATTTCCTTGATACTCTGTAACCAAGGGATGTTTATCTCCTGTTTTCAAGCTCATTTAAATATTTCTAAATATTTTTCTTATATTTTTTCTGCAACATTTATGTTTTTGGAGCAAGTAAGAACACCTTTTGGATCTGCTTGGTTTACCATGTTAAACAAAAATCTAAAGCAATTATCTAAAGCAAAAAATCTAAAGCAGTTTTAAAGCAATTGATTTAACATTGTAACATTAGAATGCCTAAGCCAGCTTGTGTATTTGTTAGCAATCCTCAGCCATCAGTTTTATCCATTAAAAACTTTCCTACTGGAATTTTTATAGTATGTACTTTCCTATATGTGTCAATTAGTTTAAGTCAATTGATAAATTGGTAACTTTGGGATGTTGGCCAAAGGGAAATTTTTTTCTGGTAGTTTCTGTTTTTTTTGTTTGTTTTTAAACCACAATCTGGCTTCTAAGCTGATAGATGAAACTGAATGCTTTGGAATATGTCAATAGCTATTCCATTGCTACCTTTTTTTTTTTTTTTTAACTTTCAAATTTTGACCTTTTTCTTCATTCAGTCTGCACTGTTAGAGGAAAATTAAATTATCCGAGTGGATAGTTCGCCTTGAATATATCTTGAATATAATTTGTTGCCTGTCTCTGAGATGATAGCTATGGTGAGAGTGGGACACTCCAAAAGGCAGTGTTCTGTGCTTGTGTGCAAGTAGAGAACACTCAGGATGTTTGGAAGAGTAAATAACCAATGGTTCTTAGTTCTGTTTTTCCATGCTTAACCCCTTGACTAGGAATGATTCTCCTACAATGAGAGATATGAAAATCCTGCTCTTTGAGAGTTGTGAGAAATATGAGACCCAGAGACCTCAGACTATATATATATATATATCTACAGCATTAGCCCAACCATACATAATTCTTTTCATGATAGAATGGCTGGTTTATTAAGGAGTCTCAGTTTTTTGAGGGTATAAAGACAAAATGATTTTGTTTTCACCTATCAGTACTTCTAACTGCTCTTTATCAAACTTCCTTTTATCACTGAGAACAGGAATCCCTTAATTACATCTCTGTCCAGCTCCTAAACTTGAGGAACATAAAGGTTTATTTTAAAGTTTAAATTTCATCTCATATCTGATTCAAAGCTCTGCTTCCAAGTGCAGTGGCTTAGAGTTGTAGGGCTGTGGCTCTTGAACAACTTCCCCTCTTTACCAGTGAATAACCTGGGAATGCTGGGGAAGGGGTAGGGGGAGGAAGAATAGGTCTCTGTTGGACTGCCCACAATAATGGGTTATTATAAAATGATCTAAGCTGATTTGTCTGGGTCTTTATGGTGAATATCAGTAGTCTTCAATTATTAGATGTAGGCACTGCTTCCTCCCAGATAACCCTAATACCACGTGGTATGTTACAATGGAAGCAAATCTCAGAGACTGAACTCTCCACATGCGCAAATATTTATTAGCAGACACAAAACAATTACAAAACCTGTTCTGTATACTTGGGGAAAGAGCTTGGGGAAGCTCTTTCTTACATCCTTTTAGTTGCTTTGACAAGCACCTTATGCAAAATGTTCGCCCCCTGGTAAATGTTACAGTATTCTGATGGCAGAATCAGCTTCCTTTGTAGCCAGGCTCAAATCTTTCATTAAATGGGCATGGGCCAATAGAATTCTGGATTTATGGCACTCCTCTGGATGCAGGGTTTGCCAGATTCTTAATCCCTGTTCACACAAGGTGGAGAGGCCGACGCAAACCTTTCTAGTCAACCCAGTCACATATATTGAACATCTACTCATTTGCCAAGTAAATAATTATTTCTCTGTGCTTATGCTAATTTATAGAACTTTAGGTATGAATTTAGATAGGAGCGTTTCAATACCGGTCTTCTCCTTTTGGAGTATGTACTCTATACCTGGAATCCTTCATGTACTGACACAGTCCTAGGCTACAGATTAATTTATACATTTTAGATTACACTGTCTATATGAATATATTTAAAAATAAATTTCCCACAATATAATATTGATTACAATGTTGAGCTAACTCTTTGAATATAGATAATGGGAATTCACTCCCAAGGAATAAAAAGAGTAGTTAAGATGTTAGGATGAAAATAAAATAATGGCAAGAAAATTGTATAGCCAGGGGAAAGACTAATGCATAGAAAATCTGTATTTACTAAGAGAATAATATTAAGGCTAGAATCCCGGAGGATTTTATATTCCTCCTAGCTCCCTAATTTCAAGCTAAAATTGCCAGTGAAGTTTCATGTATACTGTAAGGGTCAAAAACTATATACTGCAAATTATATACCTGCTGCCAACCTTGCTCCAGCCCTGGAGTGGCATTGTTCATTAAACATGGCATTCTTTCTGGGGGCCTGGGTGGCTCAGTGGGTTAAAGCCGCTGCCTTCGGCTCGGGTCATGATCTCAGGGTCCTGGGATCGAGCCCCGCATCAGGCTCTCTGCTCAGCAGGGAAACTGCTTCCTCCTCTCTCTCTCTCTGCCTCTCTGCCTACTTGTGATCTCTCTCTGCCTCTCTGCCTACTTGTGATCTCTCTCTGTCAAATAAATAAATAAAATCTTTAAAAACAAAAAACATAGCATTCTTTCTCATGGCTTCAGAATTTTTTTCAACACAGTATCCCAGGCAGCTGAGGCTGATAGATTAGATTGACAGACAAAAGAGAACCTGGTGTAGTACAAAAGGCAAGAGTTCTGTATGAGCTCTAAGACCTAGGTAAAAGTTCGAACCCTACTTTGCTTCCATTTCCTCATCTATAAAATGGGATGGGTAGGAGTTATAAAAACTAAATGAAATAATATGTTACTTAGCACAGAGCCTGAAGAGGCTCAATAAATCCCAGTTCCTTCCTCTTGTAGTCACAGATTTTTTACAAAGCTGAGGTATGTTACTTTCAGCTTGTCTTTCCCAGCAGAACACCATTTCATCTAGAACAGAATGTACATTCAGCAGGCTTCAGTTGTCCATATTTTGACTGTCAGTTTTAGCCATGCCTGTCATTTTTTATTTTCCAACATGAAAAGAGAGGTTTAGAGTAGTGACATTGGAAAACAAAGAAAATAAGATTAAAATTCTCTCAAATCAAGTTTGGAGCCACTAAAATATTAATGTCTTGACAGCTTACTCACAATCACAAAAGACCGTGAGCCAAAATTTTGCTTTGTATTGTAGAGGTGATGAGAACATATTTTCATTGCTAGAAAAAAGTTAAGCTATACAGACAGAAAATGGACATGGGAGCCAAATTCCACAAGAACACCCTTGAGTTTAAGGGTTTTTTTCCCCCATCTTTTGACAATATTTAGAAAACCAAAGACTATAAACTTTGAAAAGGAATCTTGGATGGCTTATAGATATAGTAAGGTCACAAAAACACTTAGTAGATACAGAATTTTTATAAAAAGTATTTAAATTGATGAATATTATTCTCGGAAGTAGCATAAACTTAAGGATCATAAATGCTGACTAAAAGTGAACATATTATGACTAGTTGCCAATTGCTGTCTAATCAACCCAATTGGCCTAATCCTGCATTTTTAATAAATAGACTTAAATCTTACCCATATGAAATAAATCAAATGGTTGGAGATGACAAATCTTCCAATGGGTTACTCTCAGCTGTCTTTTAATCAGTGTTTTCTAAATTTTCTCAGTTTCTGACTCACCTTTGAACAGCCAGATTATTCCTATTGAGGGATCTAATCCCCCTCTCTAGTTGGTTATAATTATACCATGATTTGTTGACAAGAATATATTCTATGAACTCACTATGAATTCACTATTCACTATGTACGTGTTGTTTTTTCAATAGTTTCCTAGGACAAAATTGTGCTGTCTGAGATGGCTTCATGAGGTGAGCACTAGTCCCAGGCCATTGAACTGGCCATTGAGAGGCTCAAACCTTGACTTCTTCATTAGTGCTCCCCCTTGTGGTGGCAGAAGGCCTTCTCTTTTCCTGTACCCAAATGTGTACCAATTCCTTCAATGGTCAGCAGTTAAAAAAAACACCAAGTTTACCTTGTGAGATCCGTTCAGGCCTTCATTCCATTCTCAGCCTTTGCATTCTTAGCCTGAAAATTCTTTGCCATCCCCTTGTAGCTGACAGCACTGTGGCTAGGTGTGTGTGGGCAAGCCTCCTGGCAGCTCCTGGGCCTTGCAGGAATGACTGACCACCCAGGTTGTGTAATTTGCCTAAGAACATGTCTATCAACATGAGCTGTCTGCTAAGAAGGTTGTTTCCTTGGTCTTGAGTGTTTTTATTCATTCTCTACTGACTGAAAGTCAATCCATAATTCAAGGTTCAAGTCATGCTACCTCCTTGCCCTAGTCAAAATTAATCGTTCTCCTCCTGGTTTCCTGAAGCTTAAAACTTTGTGTATGATATCTGACCAGAATGGTTTACTACTCTCTTCTCTCTATTTCACCATCAGGCAGGAACAATTTTCATTGATGTTTGTATATCCTGCCCTCAGTCCTACTGCCAAGCACAACTCCAAGCACAAAGTAGAGGGTTAACAAATGCTGAGTTGAATTTAATTAATTAAAGACAGGAATGTTCACTGACACTGTATTAATATGTCTAATATTATTCTGCCTCCCTGGGGAATCTTAACTGGGGAGAAGCATTGCCAAGTATAATCAGAATGCCAAGAGAGTTTTTTCAAACTACACAGGCTGATAGAATGGATTGCTGTTCAGGACACTCTGAAATTATCCCTGCCCGGTCCTCACCAATCCTCATCCTGTTTGAGCACCTTCAAAGAAGACTCTAAGAGACATCACTTGGAACCTTCTATTTACTCCTGTTTATTTTAATGGAAACCTCATAAAACTACCCATGAGATGTTTTCATCACATTTGAAGTTTAATTGACTGATAGCTTGAGTATGATGGAAATACTTAGATTTTCTTGAATTTAACATTTAAATAATACTATTTACAAGTGATCTAGTAAAAACCAACTTCTTTAATGGGCTATTTTTAATATTTCCTAAACAAGTTATTGTAGGTGGGCCAATTTTCCCTCTTTACTTGTCACTTTAGAAGCCCATTCGGACATGTTGTATCCCTGATCTAGTTCTCTCACCCTACTGGCTACAGAGTAGTGTGTTTTTGTTTGAAAGGGTCAAAGCATTCAGATTCTGACATCCAAAATATGTGCTTGTTTTTTTTTTTTTTTTTTTTTCCTAGAGTCAAAACCCCTGAAGTATAAATCCTTTTTAAATGAAGAAAGCAGTGCCAAAAGGAATGAAACATTTTTGGTCCCTTTCCAAAACAGAGAGATAGCACTGAAACAGGAAGTGGATGATTTAAATATCCACTCGGCATCTTGGCAACATATTTATGTTTAAAGGACTTAAGGTTAAAAGGTTTTAGTCTGGCCTGGGAACACTCTATCTTCCCCTAGGGTTTGGAGCTTTGGGGAAAACTTTTAAGCACTTATCAAATATTTGCAATTAGCCATTTTTTGGAAGCCAGATTGTTACTGGGAATGTCATAGGACACTGTTCTTGGTATGCAACATGCCACCATTACTCTCCAGCTTCTTATGATGACCTCTTTAGCAACCTAGCTTGGAATGGTGGAAAGTTGCTTTATTTTCTATAAAGAAAGAAGAAAAATGAAGTCTCTCATTCTTCTAGCTACTTCTCCCAAGGCTAGACCTCTACAGAATGACTGAAAAAGCAGAATGCAAAACTGGGATTCAGTTGATTGTGTATTTCACACCTGTCCATATCACTTTCATTTTTTTCTTTCTTCCTTTCTTCCACTTCTCTTCCATTTCTCTTCTTCTTTCTCTCCCTGCCCCTTTTTTTCATTCTTTAGGTAGTGCCTTCTAGGCCATTTGTTGGACTTTGGGTTTTATTCTCTATGAATCAGGAAACAGTTGGAAATTTGTGATCAAAAGAATCATGTGAGTTGAATCCCTATGTTGTACACTTGAAATTGAGTTAACATTGTGTGTCAACTATACTTCAGTTTTTTAAGAAAAGAATGACATGAACTGATTTAGAATTTACATCTGGCTCCTGTGTTGAGAACAGAATGGTAGGAGAAGGCAGAGAGGATCATAGGGTTGCTGATATAACTTGAAAGATTATAGTGGTTTGAACTTGGGTGGCAGTGATGGAGATGTGAAAAGCAAGCAAATTTTAGATGTGTATTTTGAACGTAGGGCATCAGGATTTGCTAATGAATTGGAGAGTTAAAGAGGGAGTAGTGTGCTGTTCATTGGGGCCCTCAAGAACCTATAATTAAGTTTTTAGGAATTTTGTGAGCTAGTTGTTAAATACAAGCTGTATTAGAAATTATATAAAGTTCTAGTTAAATGAGTTATATTAAAACAAAGGTAAAAATTATAAAAATTACAAGACCAGCAGACACATGAAAAGATGCTCATCATCAGTAATCATCATAGAAATGCAAATCAAAACTACAATGAGATATCACTTCACACAAGTCAGAATGGCTAGTATCAAGAAGACAAGAAATAAAAAGTGTTGGTGAGGATGTGGGAAAAAGGGAACCCTTGTTCCTCTGAAAATTGAAACTTAGGCATACCATTTGATCCCCTAATTCTACCACTGGATATCTATCCAAAGAAAATGAAAACACTAATTCGAAAAGATACATGCAAATGTATCTGCTTATGTTTACTTCTGTATTATTTACAATAGCCAAGTTATGAAAGCAACCCAAATATCCATGGATAGATGAATGAATAAAGAAGATATGATATGTATATTTATATATGTTATATATGTATGTGTATATACACATATAAATAAATATATATAAATATATAATATATATAAATAAATATATAATATATATATTTTATATATGTATATACACACATATATATAACATATATAAATACATATATACATATATTTGTATACACACATGCATAATACATGTAATGGACTATCACTCAGCCATAAAAAAGAATGAGAGCTTGCCATTTGTAACAACAACATGGATGAACCTAAAGGGAATAGTGTAAAGTGAAATAAGTCAGAGAAAGACAAATATCACATGATTTCATTTATGTGTGGAATCTAAAAAACAAAACAAATGAAAAAAATAATACTAAATAAGCACTAAACATTCATCACTTCTTAATTATTTTACTACATTTTTCCAATCACACATGCTTCTGAAGATATTTACATCTTTCGTATCCATGTAATAAAAATACTACATAATGGTGTGCCACTACATGGGTGTGCCTCCCAACCCAGTACCCAATGATGTGACATTTGTAGCTACAAATAGATAATGATGGTAGTATTTACACAGAGAATTTGAGCCTTCTCCTACTGCACACTCTTCAGAGCTGTCTGCTGTTATACATTTATCAACTTAGCACTGGAAAGAGTAGTGAAAAATGAGCTCAAGGTTTTTGGTCTAAGAACCTGCAAGAATAGAGTTTCTATTACCAAGAAGAAAGTAGAAAGAGGAGTTGTGCGATGGAAATCAGTGGTATGGTTTTGAACATTTTAAATTTGACATGAAAATTATGCATCTGATTAGAATTGTTAACTGAACGTTGGATATGCAAATCTGGGGTTGAGGGAAGAGTTTGGAGGTGAAGATAAATACTTGAGAGCCATTAGCATTTGCATGATTGTTAGTGCCAAGAGGCAAGATGAGATCAAGGCAGTGAGTTAGATGGAGGAACACAGTTCCAGGAAAATATCTGGGGTCCTCCAACATTTAAAGATCAGAGTGAACACAAACAGCAGAGGAGACCAAGGAAAATGGCCAATGGGAGTAGTAAGAGAACCAGGAGGGTGTGATGTGCTAGAAGCCAAGTAACGAAAGTACTTCTAAAAGAAGGGAAGTGATCAACATGTCAAATGCTAATAGGTTAAATAAGACAATGACTGAGAATTGGTCACTGGACTTGACATCGTAGAACTATTGATGATCTTGAAAAGAGTCAAGCCTGATTGGCTTGGGTTTGGGAGAAGTTGAGGGGAAAAAAGGTAGAAACAGGAAGGAGTGATAATTCTTTTAAGAATATTTGTTGAAAAAGAAGCAGAGGATTGAAATAGTTGCTGGAGAGGTATGTGGGTGCATATGAGAGAAGATCCCCTTTTCTTGATTTAAGATGAGGTATATTTAGACACACTTGTGTAATGACAGGAATAATCCACTGCAGAGAGAGAAACTGATGATGCAGAAGTGACAATTGCTAAAACGATGCCCTTGTTTAGTTAGTTGAGAGAGGATGGAGCAAGGACATGAGGGGAAGCATTGGCTTCAGGTGGGAGCGTGGATAAATAAGGCATCTTTGCAAGAAGATAGGCAGTCTGGAGTTAGCTATAGATAAATTGGAAAATAGGGTGGTGGGAGCCCATGAAATTTTCATCTACTTGCCTTCGTTTTCTCAGTGAAATAGGAAGAAAGTTTATCTGCTAAGCTTGGGAGGAAAAGAGGAGGGTTGTGGGGTGGGGGGTTAAGAGAAGAGAGGATGTTTGGACTTGGGAAACATAGAATTGCCAGGTAGCACTAAGGACCCACTTGATGTTAGTGATAATGAATTTTTAAGTAAAGCCAGTTGGCTTAGCTGTGAGTTTTCCTACAGCTGGGTTCAGCTGCCTGCCTGTAGTGTTTAGAGTGATGAATCATGGGATGTCAGCTGGGGAAGGAGGTGGGTGGCTGAGGTATGTAGGATGACAAGATCAGGAGAGGAGTGCAAGGAGCTAAGAGACCAGGATATTAGAAGGATCGCATATATGAATATTTGAAATTACTGAGAAGGCAGACATTGTACTGAAAAGAGTTACAACCAGGAGCTAAAATCTTCCAGAAATGAAGGGGAGTAATGCAGGGATTAGTAAGTGACTGTAATAAGGAGGGGTAGTAGGTGATATTTTTAGAGAGAAATGAGGGATGAAAAATGGCAGAGGAGCAAGGAAATACCTCTTCCATCTCCACAAAGAGAGCTCTTTGTTCAGGATTAGCTGTTAATTGAAATTTAATATTCTCTTAGACCAAACAAATGACAGTCATTTACCAGCCATCCTGAGATGACCACATCTGACCTGGTTCTTGGCCCTGACCCCTCAGCAAGAGGCACCAAGCAGTTGGGCTATATAGTGTATGCCAACAGTCCGACAGGCAAGAGTTTAAATGTCCTGAGAGTCCATGCAAGCCAAATATTTCATCTCCCATTGCCTGATTCCTCCTAGGTTCTGAGCGAGGAGTGGTTCATACAATCTCAATCCTTTGGCCAAAGTTAATGGAACTGTGGGTAGATGCTTAATCCAAAGTTGACCAACTCATTTGGCTGACCAGGGGCCTGGGACATGGCTTGTGTAAAGAGCTCTCTGCCCAAACATGGAAAAGTTGAGCCTAGCAGATTCTGTCTCTTGAGAATTTGAACTAAGACAGAGCAGGAGTTGGTAGGCACTGGTGGACACTGGAACTGAGAGTTTGTGAAATAGAGTTGAGATGAACAACATACGGGGACATATGTGAGATGCATAAGCCAAAACTTGATCACAAGAAAAGAAAAAAGGCTCTCAGATGACAAGCAATGTGTGGCCGGGGAAGATAGAGTAGCCATAGTTCCTGATTTTCTCATTTCCTGTCCCTGCAGTCAATGAAATCTTTGTATCTTACAAAAACCACCACTGTCTTTTTACGTTGTACCTTAAATGGAAAGACCCTTGAATTGAAGGCCAGAAGAGTCAAGCAGAATCTCTTATCCAGATAGTCATACAAGAGGATGAGAAAGTGTGATTAGTCCATAAATGTTTGCTATACTCAGAAGAAGGTCAGAGAACAGGATGAAATCATACTCCTTCGAGGTAAGGCAGCAGATTTGGGGTCCTGAGATATGTTTTTTTTTTGTTTGTTTTTTTTTTTTTGCAGTCTCTCTGTGACTTTTGTTTCCCTGTTTGTTGACTCCTGGTAGAAACACTAGACAAAGAATCAAAAATCCTGAGTACTGGTCTTTTTGACATTGCTACCACGTGTCCTTGGATAGCTGGATGACTGAGCCAGTGGGGCACCCTGCTTTACCCAGTTTGAATTTGGATTTCTTCATCTGTAAAATAGGGAGCCGATCATATGACATCTCGGTTCCCTTCAAGCCTTGAATTCAGGGATCTCTCACTGGGTGTGCTCATTTTATGGATTTTGACCCATTTGACTCCTGGACCCTGGCCTTCATTCAAGTTTTACCTTGATCTGGCTTTTCATTTCTTCTCCCACTGCTAGGAATGGGTCAAGACAAGTATCAGGAGCATGGACCAGCTACAGTACTTTTGAGCAAGTTTTCTGTCCAGTAGGTAACTGTGTCAACATCATAAGGGATACCATTAATAACTCACCCTCTTGGCTTCAACTCTTGCTGGCCTCTATGTATTAAGTGGGATACACATAGTTACAGTTGGATTTCAACTGTACATGTTGTCTGAGAACTCTTTGCTTCCATGTGTGTGAGAGAGTACGAGGAGGAGTGAGAAAGGAACATATATTGTGACACCATATGTTCTCTCTATGGCTGGTCCAGCCTCACCAGGCAAAACTGCTGCTTCTCTTCTCCCAGTACTGGTGGGGCCTCCCCAAGAAGTTCCCCATCATTGTTTCTAGATAAGGAGAGCTCTCTTTCAGATTTTGGTACACATCATTCTTGCTTTGTGAATATTTACTAACCATAGTTTTAGAGATACAGACCTAATGCACCATTGTTATTCACCTACCTGAAGACTCTCTTATTGGGCATTTGATATTATCTTAGGTTCATGATCACAATCATCTTCCTTGAATAAGCTGCTGTATTTACCAGCTCCTGCTGAGTCATCAATATTATATTCTAATTGTTTTAGAGGGGCCCTATACCATTTCTTATGGTGTATAAGATTGCGGGAATGTTAGGCCTACGTGATCCCAGTCCAGAGTTGTACTTTAGCTTCTAGAAGCTAGGAGGATCTAGGGTTTTGACTAAATTGAGAAAATCTAGTGAGTTAGTTGAACTGAAAAAATGCAGTGTTTGAACCAAATGCATAGAAAGAATGAAAGTAGAGACAGAATACTTCCCACAATTTATAAATATATAATATCCTCAAAAGTACTTATTATCAAATAAAACATGAAAAAATCTATCCTCCAAAAAATAAAGTCTATTAATTTTTTAAAAGTCTGTAGTCTGCTTGAAATATATTACTTTTGTGAAATATCAATTACTTAAGAATCTTCCTTTTAACTGACAGTCGTGTCAACCAGGCTCTTTTGGTTGTGGATTCATCTATTCTCCTGACTAGATCCAGAGGATTAGTTTTGCTCAGTGCAGTTCTGTTTCCTCTCAGCCTAGCTAAACGTTTGCTAGTTTATTTCAATTAGATAATTTATTTCTAGTAGCACTCATTCTTTAGCCCAAATGTTAAATTTTCCTGGGAAAGTATGAGAGTTTGTATGCACAAAAATTGATTAAAATAAAACCAAATTTTACATTAAGTTGGAGTTTGTCTCTCTCTGGTTCTATATGTGATATTTCAAATTAGCTGATGTATTTTTAGCACCATACTAAGTAAGACTGAAGAATGCAGGGACCTACCATGACCTTCAGTCTCACAATTCATCAATTTACAACAATTTATTGGAGGAAATTACTGGAGTTTTTGCATCTTCCACTTATTAACCTTCACATGTTGGAGAAGGTAGCTACTCCAGAATATTTGAAAGAGCTTATGATGTCATTCTTAGGTCATATGTGTATTCTCAGAAACAAAATCATTCCTCAACAGCCTCTTTCTGTTCTGTCGATTTAGTTAGTAGTTGGCTGTTTTGTATAATATCAATTGGTTTGGAAGATTTGTGCTCATGTTTCTGCTTTGGCTGAACTGGCCAGAGGATTTTTGGAGTCTCCAAATGAATGGGTAAAATTTAGAGAGTTTAGAAAGTAAGGGCACCTTGAAGTGAACTCTACAGCCAGCTGTATGATCAACGTCTTCAGCCAAATACTAGAGAAGACCTTTCCAGTGGTTCTGGTGCTAGTTGCATTTCATTGGCAGTTCCATGGCTTCAGTAGCTGAGGTTCTATTGAGAATACTGAACTTAACTTTCTTGAATTTCTTTGATGGTATCTGTTTTCTTCCTTACTTTATAGTCTTTTACCTTTGTTTTGTCAAGAGCATGTTAGAGGGGTAAAGACAGGATTCACTGAATTGGATTGTTTGTTTTAGAGAACATTAGTAATTATAACCAAAGCAATAAAGTGCCATTTGCATTTGCTAAAAATTATGATTCCAGGGGCGCCTGGGTGGCTCAGTGGGTTAAAGCCTCTGCCTTTGGCTCAGGTCATGATCCCAGGATCCTGGGATCGAGCCCTGCTGAGCAGAGAGCCTGCTTCCTCCCCTCTGTGTCTGCCTCTCTGCCTACTTGTGATCTCTGTCTGTCATATACATAAAAATTTTCAAAAAAAATTATGATTCCTTAAGTTTTATTTTTATTTTATATTTTATTATATTAATATATTAATAATATAAAATTATTATAAAATAATATAAAAATTTTTATAATTTTATAATTTTTTATTATGTTAGTCACCATACAGTACTCATTAATTTTTGATGTAGTGTTCCATGATTCATTGTTTGTGTATAACAGCTAGTGCTCCAAGCAATATTCAGTTTTGTCTCTAGTCTTCTTACATAGGGTTAAAATTGTCAAGAGTGTGCCTCTGGAGGAGTACAAGGTAGACAAGCTTGCTGGTGGGCTTTTATATGTCAAAGAACTGTGAGAAAAGTTTCTGTTTAACAAAAGTCTTTACAGACAGATTCATACCTTCTTTGACTGGTTAGAAAGGACTTTTCTTTATTTGCTCTTTTTTTTTTTTTTTAAAGATTTTATTTGACAGAGAGAGAGATCACAAGTAGGCAGAGAGACAGGCAGAGAGAGATGGGGGAAGCAGGCTTCCTGCTGAGCAGAGAGCCCGATGCGGGGCTTGATCCCAGGACCCTGGGATCATGACCTGAGCTGAAGGCAGAGGCTTAACCCACTGAGCCACCCAAGTGCCCCTATTTGCTCTTTTTGACCATTGACATTTCTTTTATTTTTTTTTCATTTTTTAAGTTTTTATTTTGTTTTTGTTTTGTTTTGTTTTTTAAAGATTTTACTTATTTATTTGACAGAGAGATCACAAGTAGGCAGAGAGGCAGGCAGAGAGAGGGGGGGAAGCAGGCTCCCCGCTGAGCTGAAAGCCCAATGCGGGGCTCAATCCCAGGACCCCGAGATCACGACCTGAGTGAAATACAGAGGCTTAACCCACTGAGCCACCTAGGTGCCCCTAAGTTTTTATTTTGAAGTAATTATAGATTAGCATGAAGTTGTAAAAATAGTCCAGAGAGGCCCTAGAGCACTTCATCCAGTTTTCCCCCATGATAACATTGTACATAGCTGTGATATAGTATCAAAACCCAGGAAATTGAGATTGGTACAATCCACAGAATTTATTCAGGTAGGAAGGACTTTTTAAGACAAAAAATGATTCAGAACAACCAGAGCCTTCCTCTGGAACCTTTTTATTTTACAAACAAGAATCTGACTCTTATATACTGGGCATTTTGCACTTTTCCAAAGCAAGCTCACTTAAATTCACTTAAACTTATCAAAAGCAAACTCGCTTAAAAAAGAGCTGACCTCTTTTCTAAAATTATGTTTCTTCTAAAAGATTATCTTCATAAAGCTCTACCTGCTATGGACAGAACAAAGTTATTGTTTCGTTTTATGAGGTTCACAAAAGCTGAATGGTAAATCTCTATGGGAAGGCAGAAATCAGCTGGCACAAAGTATTTAGAAAGCTAAGTGAAACAGGAATTCTCTTACTCATTCCATTATTTGAGGGGCCTTTCAAGATAAAAGACATTGTTTTTTATTTCCCCATCTAGGAGTTGCCTGAAAAATCACAGGTATGTGGCAGCACGATTGAAATTTCCAAATAGTTTTCCTCCCAGTAATCTTCAACCCATTTGGCTATAACCTCATCTGTAATGAAGCCACAGGTGTTTACCCTTGTTTCTTGGTTAACTGGTTTTTGAGTTGTATATGCTTAGATCACATACCTTGTAGAGGCGGCAGCACATACACACACACACACAGGCGGAGTTGAATTGTTTTGTTTTGCTGTTGCTCACAGTATACTTACACTATTCTGAGAACAAAGACCAAAATATTCTGAGAAGAACACATTCTTTTACTTCTCAAGATTGGTATTTTATTTGAAATGAATTTAGTTTGGAGGGATAAGGATGGAACACCATAAACGTGGAAATACTCATCCAAGGTCAATGGTAAACCTGATAGTATCTACAATAGATTAAAGACTGATTTGAAGTTTCACTAGAATTTCATCCAGTGTACTTTTTTCTTTTTAGGGCTTAATGGTGGTTGATAAATGGAAAAGTAAATTTCTCACTGATAACTATTGCAGAGGCCTTCTACTTAAAACTGAGATGCATTTTATTCATATCCTTCTCTGGTTTTGAAGGGTTTACTGTTTATTTGAGGGATGTTAATGTCAGTTATCTAATCAGAAGCAGACCCCAGCCTGCCAGAGATATTTTGGAATGTATGGTCTACTTCAAAGGAAGATTCTGTGTCTCCTAACCCACATGAACCCAATTTTTCATAGTGAGAAGAGCAAGGTAATTAGATTGTCTCTTTTCAGAGCAAAAATTATTTTTAGATTGAATTTGATGGGTCCTATTTCTCTTTTCAGTAAATATTAACAAGTATCACTCTACTCTTGAAAATGTGACTCAGTGACCCACCACTGTGCCAAGGCTTCTGTGGGTCACCACAGAAACAGGTCAGATGGCAGCCATGCTCCAAGAGGCAAGTAGACCTAAGGTGAAGTTGGTATCCATGAGATACTCCAAGATTAAAACAAAGCAGCCAACTTGTGGAAGTAGTCCACATGCCAGCCTTTTTGGGTTTTGTAAGGAAAACTTAAGGAGGATAAAACAGGAGACTGGGTACCAAGGTTATGTGGTAGAGATTTCAATCATATTCAGTCACCGAGGAAAATCCAAACAGGCCACTTCACAGAGGGCCTTTCTTTAAAAAGAAAGACAGTAAATCCAGATCCAAAATCCCAAACCAGTTTCTTCTCCTCTTCTCTGTGAGCTCTTCTGATTTTGCACAAAGCAAGAGGGACTGAGGATGAGGAATCTAACCAGGTAGAGTAGTAACCCTGGGTGAGGCCCAAGAGAAAGAACCAGAGGCCTAGAGTAGAGAACACATTTGAATGACATTCTCTGCTCTCCATTCCACTCCTTCCCAGTCAGCTACTACTGGAAGTCTCAGTGCAGATATCACTTCCTCAGGAAAGCACAACGGACCCAAGTTTGGCTAATTACCTTTCTCTCTGTGTTCTCACAATGCCTGATACTTTCTCTGGAGCAAAATTATCACACTGCATGGCGCTATTTAATTTTTATGTTTCTCCTAGACTGGAAACTTAATAGGACTAGGATAGTGTCTCTCATGTTTATAATTTCATCCTTTGGCAAAGCACTGTGTCGAGCACATACTAAGTACTTTCTATGCATGTGTTGTATTTAGTTGATGTCGTGAGGCCAACAGGATAGCCACACCTTAATGTTTGGGGTAATTCAGATTGCTTCATAAAAATACCTTCACAACCTTAACCAGATCCAGTGGTGTTCAGATCATCTCTACCAAGTTTTTGAATATTCAGTCATCAACTAAGAAGCCATTGTAAAGATCACTGTGGTACCCTGTGATGACTACACATAAAACAACGTGATTTTAAAGAAGGGATTCCGAAAGTCATGAAAATACATACTGGCCTATAAACTCACACCCTAAAAGAGGACAGAAACTGAAATAATGAATCCAGTGAAAATCAGACGTGGTCCTGAAATTTTGTTAATGTTGCCTTTTCCCCACCTTCTACTCACTTCAGTTTGATATACGTGGGAATTTGGATCTAAGAAGGGACTTTTTAGTTCTAGTACATGCATATGGTAACCAGAGACTTCTAAGACATATTCTAAAGGTAATTTCAGCCCACACTGCTGAGGGTGGTCTGTCTACTGTGATTCACCTGATGGTCTCAATACTGTGTAGATAGACAGTATCTGAAAGCTATGAATAGAACTGCCCTTTGAGGGATGCCGGGGTGGCTCAGTTGGCTAAGCATCTGCCTTTGGCTCAGGTCATGATCCCAGGATCCTGATACCGTGTCCTGCATCAGACTCCTTGGTCAGGAGGGAACCTGCTTCTCCCTCTGCCTGCCATTCCTCCTGCTTGTGCTCTCTCTCTCTCTGACAAATAAATAAAATCTTAAAAAAAAAAAAACAAAAAAACCTTCCCTTTGAACTATTTTACTCCCAAGTCTGTTGGTTTCTATAGGAAAATACTATGTTCTGTAGTTGAAAGTGGCAACAGTGAAATCTAAGAGAAATCTGACATAGGTAAATGTGGGTAAAACATTTAGTTTCCCAGATAAAATGCTTCTGGGCCTAAAGACTGATGAAAGACACTTGAAAGTCTAAATTTGGGGTTCTCTTATCCAGATACCATTATGGAATATAAAAATATTAGGAGAAAGATTATAGTTCTGAGAGAAAAACCGCTGCTACTGGAAGAAAGCTTATTTGAACACATTATCAGTAGATAACTTGAAGGTCTATCTTGTACCCTTAGTAATTACTATAATTTAAAATGAGATTCTCTGTAGACACTAGATGTCCTAATTGCCCGATTTAAAAAAACTATATGTTATTCTGCAATGTTGGGTAATTTTTTTTTTCCCCTGGGAGGTAGGGTAGAAGAAAGCATGTAAGAATTTTGTGCTTTTAAAATATATATTAGCATTTTGTTATTTTTAAGGCTCTATAAAAAAAAGACTAATCATGTAACATGTGGACAATGGGATACATTCCTTAGAAAATTTTAAATGATAACATGAAGCCACAATGACCAATAGAGGGGAGGGAAGGAGAAAAGCAATGCAAACTATTTTCTTGCCCTTAGTGACTAGAATGTAGTTGTTTTCTCTTAATCTTAGATTATACTTTAATCAGTTTAAATACAAAACTAAGGCTAGGCAACTGTTAACATTATAATTACAAAGTGTAAATGCTATACAGGTTAACAATGTAAAGAATAATAATGATTTTAAAATAAAGAGGAGACGAGTTGTAAGAAAAAACTCTAAGTGTACAGGTTTCCCTCTGTTTTTTTCTAGAGAGTCAGATGATGTCTAAAGATGATATATATAGTTCAAACAACAAAAATTACAAACCCTGTCTGTCTGTCCATCAGTCTACCATTTCCTTATTTCCTTCAAAGATTTAGCAATTGAGTGTGGTGCATAAACAAAAGATTTAGCAATTCTTTTTTTTTTTTTTTAAGGTTTTATTTGACAGAGAGAGACACAGTGAGAGAGGGAACACAACAGGGGGAGTGGGAGAGGGAGAAGTAGGCTTCCCATTGAGCAGGGAACCCAATGTGGGGCTCGATGCGGGGTTTGATCCCAGGACCCTGGGATTATGACCTGAGCTGAAGTCAGGCACCTAACGACTGAGCCACCCAGGCGCCCCTAGCAATTAATTCTTATAAAAATAGGGAGGCTGTGGCACAGAAGCTCTCCTTGGCCAGACACATATTATAGGGAAAAGTTCTAAGCCATTAATAAAACTGTTGAGACTAAAATCACAAAACAACTGACAGCTTTGTGGCTTTTCACCAAATTCCTACTCAAAACAGTGCCAATTCTTGGGCAACTCTATAATTTTGGCCACAGTATTGCTTGTTGAAGTTAAATACTGAAGAGAAATCAGAAATGTTCATTTTTAGAATTTTCTGTTTGATGAGACGCCAATAGCTATCTTTTACTATGCCTGTGTCTGGGCCCAAAATGAGGTTTGCCAGATATGTGGGCATATGTTATATCGCCTACTTTTGCACTGGCAATTAATTCATTTGGTGAGTGATAATAAGTAAATGAGAGGAAGGGAGACTTTCTAGTTTCTAGAATAGTGTCGGAACAAGGCATAAATTTGATCAGTTCACTTGTCAAAGTCACTACCCAGCATGATATAAGCAAGACATTTAGGGGACTGACTGAGGTTTTATTCTTCAGTTGCATGTCATAATATAGTGCTTTTCATAAGAGACTTTAATATTACAAAATTTTTAAGGAAAGATACTAACTTGTCTAACATACTCCTGAAATGCTATAGATGTTCGGTAATTGTTATATGAATGAATGCTAACACCCACTACAAGTATTTTATGACATTAATACTTATTTGCATAAAAGCATTTCAAACTCCTAAAACATCTCCTTTTCAAACTTCCTCTCTAATCCTAAAACAAATTGTTCTACTTCATTTGGAGAGAAGTAGGTTTGTTTTTATTGCATTATTCATACTCAGCTTTGTATTTTGTGGTATAATTAGTTGTGTCTGTCTCCCTGATCACATTGTATATTCTTTTGAAAGCAAAGACTGTGTCTTAATTTACCTTTCTTTGTCTTCCTCTCCAGTGATTAACTAACTAGTACAGTACTTTACATATGGTAGCTCCATACCCAAGTCAGTAATTGTGGAGTTGTCTTGAGATGAAATTGGTGGGTAGGTTTATAAAAAACTTTACCCAGGTATTTAAAGTTTGAAAGTGATCATGAAGGTGAAAGAAATTTTGACACTGTGAAGTTCTAAACCAGTGTCAGTGGTTATAATCACACCCATCCATAGGTTGGAAAGCTATTAGCTTTGGAGCCCTTAAACAAAAATTCTAAAAAGTCTCCCTTTATCCCATTTATCCATTATCATTCACCAAATAAATTGATCTCCCCTGGAATAGTCCCTCCCCTCTGGGGCATCCTGTCCACCCCACCCATTCCCTCACTGACCTTCCTTAAAATGCCAGAGTTGCTGAAAGCTTAGGGAATATTTATTTTTCGTATTCTCCTCCTATATATACACAGAGACATCATCTCAAGAGTAAAATTTGTATAATCATTATTGAAAAGTTGTTTATGAGAACAAAATCGAACAAGTAGCTGAGGCCTTAACCCCTTAGTAGAGCAAATCCAATATCTAGATATTTGCATGTTTCACTGATTCTTTTTGACCATAATAACCACGGGGCAGCAAATATCTTCCTGAAAAGCAAAAAATTCAGTCCCTTAGATGACTGATACCAAACAGTCAAACACTGAGTATCATGTCATCCACATCTGGTTGATAGAATGTGAATTTACTCATTTTTGTCTAGATGGCTTCAGCCATAGAGATAAAGCGTGGAGACTTTCCCACATTTTACATGGTACTTGGTGTTGTAGAATTCAGCTTTTGTGCTATTCTTTTCCTCTCTTCTTACTATTGCCTGGATCTCATTAGAAACCATTAGTGATGTAATACTAAACCTATGGAATCTTAAACATGCTTTTAAAATCCTGTGGAATAAAGATGTCTCCTACCAAACCAAAAATGCAGTGGGAATAGACAAAGTTACATTTCTTTAAGAAAAAATGACTCATTTCATAGTTTCCAAACTGTTTTGACTGAAGCTACTCAAAATAAACTTTCTGCAATATGCAGCCTTTGATGTCTGACTTTGAAAAAAAAAATCATTTCTCAAAGATACAATCCAATCCTTTTTGGGTGTTCATGTATTTTTGCAGATTAACCTACTTTTATTTCAACCAGTGAATGACACAATATTAAATAGCCATCAGACTGAGAAAGAAAAGTATGTTTGAAGTGGTCTTAACTCCTACATAAACCAAATATAAAGAACATGCTGTATGATTTTTTAAATTACCACAAAAATAGAATTTCCAGAACATTACCAGAAGGGGGATTTGGTCCATTAAGAATAACAAAACAGTTTAGATGTCATGAAAGTGGAAGATTAGGAGTGCAGCTAAGCTTAGTAATGATATTTTTGATTCATATGCTATTTCCTAGGCTAGACAATATTTTTAATTTCTCACAGTCTTGAACCTTAATCCTTGAAGGGTAATTCAAGTTTTAGAGCTTACATACTGCAATTTGTTTGGGGTGGCAATCTGCCATTGACTTGCCTCTGGGTTCTTTTGTATTCTTCCAGCTGGGGGACTTAAAGGTGGCCATTTATTAACTCCAGGTCTACATATGGCCACTGAAACAACTGGGTTTCAATCAAATCTTTTAAAAATCCAAACAACCAGTTTTTGTGCTGTTGATCAGATTGATTTAAGGCATCAGTCGCTTCTGTTCTAACTGGGTAACTGAACAACTTCTCTTTCCTTCTTTCCTTCTCTTTCTCTCTGTGAGAGTTTCCCTTTGGAATAGCAGAAAGAGGATAGCATTCTAGTACCAGCTCTTCCCCCTCTATCGGATGCTTGACAAGTTTTTTAACCTCTCAGACCTCCATGCTCTCATCTGTAAATAGAGAAAAAAAACACCTCACGGATTTGTTTGGAACATTAAATAAGAGATATGTGACCTTTGACACACATTTGGTATACAAAAAATGTGAATTTCTTCCCTGTTCTTCTTCAGTTGCATCCACAGAGTCTTCTGCTTTATCCATTTTCCTTGGGATGGTAACTTCTCAACAAAAAGAAGGGACTGTTTGGGGTGCCCAGCTGGCTCAGTCAGTGGAGCATGCGAATCTTGATCTTGGGGTTGTGAGTTCAAGCCCCATGTTGGGTGTACAGAGGACTTAAAAATAAACTCTTAGAAAAAGAGAGAATATTTGACATCCAATCATTAGGCTACTATAAATGTTAGAATCTAAGATATATCTCACTTAGTCAAATCCAAGTTCTAGAACCTAATGTCTCTGATGATGTGAAGAGGGGACCATTGTTCGAATCTGTGTTATTCCTTGCAACTTTTAAAACCTCCAGAACTTAATGTTATTTTGCAACCTTTATTTTCTTTCCTTCAGCGTCTCTTTATTATTTTTCTTTTTTCAAGTTTTTACTTAAATTCGTCGGTTAAGATACAGTGTAATACTAGTTTCAGGTGTAGGATTTAGTGAGTCATCACTTACATAGAACACCCAGTGCTCATCACCGGGTGTACTCCTGAGATCTCCCTCACCGGTTTAACCCCTCCCCCTGGCCCCACCCACCTCCCCTCCAGTAACCCTTCAGAGGCTCTTTTAATTAAATCTCTTAACTTGGACCCTGACTCGGGCTCTGTCTCATTCTAATGCATAAGGTTGTTGAGAGGGCGTTATATATACAGTCAAAGCACGTTTGCTTTGCTAAACAACTTCGTTAACACTATTAGAAAGTTATCTTTGGATTTTTTTTTCAAAGCGTTGATTTTAATGAGTAATTAAGGTAGCTCACGGTCTTTAAATTGTTATAAAATATTTAAGTGTTAAAGAAGGAGAGAAATTAGTATATTTCTCTCTGTGTAAGGATAATTCCATAGCCTAACTTTCAGATTTGTTCAAACCTTACATGTATTCTTTCAGAATAATGTGGAAATTTCTGCTTTAGTAAAGTAATTTGTAGTTGATTATTGATTTGTACCACTTATAAAATTATATTCAATTATGCAGTTAATGTAAAGACCTTTAATCACAAAATAACCAAGGTCATTTTATACTTATAATAAAAAATGATCTTGGCCCTTTCTGTAGATTAATCTCCCAAATGATTTATTAGTCATTCACAGCACAATTCTTTGACCCATGAGTCAGAGTTCAGTTTTGCATCTGGGCAGGGATCCCTCTACAGACCAACCAGAAGAGACTGGGATATATTAAGGAGAAATAAGGCACATTTGTTGATTCTTCACTGACTTTCTTTTCCTTTATAGCTTTATTGTCACCATCTTAAGGCAGGTTGCAAGAATAGCCAAACTTATTTCCAGACCTTTCTCTTCTTTGATTTGGTCCCCTCTGTGGCCCATCTCATTCCATATTTTGATAATATTTTTATTTTTTATTTATTAAAGGATTTTATATATTTATTTGACGGGAGTGGGAGAGGGAGAACACAAGCAGGGGGAGCAGCAGGGAGTGGGAGGGAGTGGGAGAACCAGGCTTTCCACTTAGCAGGGAGGCCAATGTGGGAACTTCATCCCAGGACCCTGAGATCATGACCTAAGCCAAAGGCGGACACTTAACTGAGTGAGTCACCCAGGCACCCCTCATTCCATATTTTGAATCTGATTTTGAATCTTCACCAAACTACCATTTACATCAAAAATCCTAACACCTGTTGTCTACTCCAAAGGATAAAGTACAAAATTGAGATCCAGGGGCGCCTGGGTGGCTCAGTGGGTTAAGCCGCTGCCTTCGGCTCAGGTCATGATCTCAGGGTCCTGGGATTGAGTCCCGCATCGGGCTCTCTGCTCAGCGGGGAGCCTGCTTCCTCCTCTCTCTCTCTGCCTGCCTCTCTGCCTACTTGTGATCTCTCTCTGTCAAATAAATAAGTAAATAATCTTTAAAATAAAAAAAAAGAAAAAAGAAAATTGAGATCCATAGACTTCATCAAAACAACTCACTTTCTCACTACCCTCCCAGCTGGGCTTCTGAACATGGTCACCCATCAGTACACCTTGCGTGTTTCTAACCAAAGCACTGCTCTCTTCCTGAGCAGAAGTGAAATACCTTCACTCTTCCTTTCTACTTACCCGAATCTTAACCCTTCTTTTCAAAGCTTTTCCTGAGTATTGCAGCTCATCTGCTTAACAGAAAGCCAGTCTTTTCCAGTCCATTCTTCCTCCTTTTACAGAGATTGAGGCCTGCAGAATCTGTGATTTGCTCAAGGTCACATGGCTAGTTAGGAATATCAGCAGAAGTAAAAATCCGGGTCTTTTTAACACCTTCCTGGGACTTTTCACCTCACAGCAACTATTGTCTGATCATGTTGAGAAACATTTTACTCCTAGTATTGTTTTTGTATTATTGGTTAATTGTTCTTAAGTATGTAACCCCGAACGACCAAGTTCTTCCTGGGCTGCTCTTTGCTTTCATAACTGAATAAGATTATTAGGCCCTCCATCTCAGTATTTCTGGGAGTCCCCAAGCAAGAGAGAAAGTGGTGGGAATGCCTGTATTTTCCTGTCAACTCCTGCCCCAATCCTTTCCAGTCTCTCTCAGATTCATCCTGACCATGGAAAAATTCTTTTTCCCCCTCATTCCCACAAAGCTGCTATGTTTAACAGACTTTGATGAATGATTTGAGGTGATAGAGAGACATTACAGTGCAGCCGAGACTAGATCACAGTTTAAAATTAATATTTGAGATGGTATTCCGTGGGGCCTACAGAGGAGCTAATGAGTTACCTGACACTGGTATGGCTGAGGAGAAAGTCAGTTTTTAAACTCTTGGTCTTAATTCTCTCCCAAATGATTGCTGGGGGTGGGGAAGTAGTCACCTTTTACAGCCACAGAGGAAGGTCAGGGTGTTTACATAAAGAAAACAGTCATCTACCCTGGGCTTATGTCCTTAGTAACTCTAGGAAACAATAGAAGTTTTGATGTTAGTTTTTCTTTAATTTGGGCCTGATTGAATGTTTAGGTGGTGCTCCCTTTCTCACTGACAGGGCAAATTTCAGGAGCCAGTGGTTGCATTTTTCCCTTTCAATTTGTACATACATAGTTGGGAAGAAGAATCCAGCAATATTGTGCAGACTTGAGATTATGAAGAGGACAGAAACAAAACATAGGAACCTGCTGACGTTTACCCAGCACTTTTCTTCGTGTCTGGGACCATACTACTGCATGGCCCCTCATTTAATTGTCACATCAGTGCAAGGCAGATATTTTCTACTTTAACAAAGGAATGAAACACTCTGCAAAAGTCACCCAGCATAGAAGCGGCAGACCTGGACTTCAAACCCAGACATGTCTGATGTTAAAGCATTTATTCCTGAAGAAAGTGCAGTGCCTGGCCAGAGGACAGCCATCATGGGCAGACACAAGAGTGTGCAAATGATGGAAACAAGGGTGGGAGAGGAGTCCAAGGAAGCCCTCGAGACCAAAACAGCCCAAGTAGAATCCTAGATCTGATGCTTATTGGTTGCATTTCTGGTGAGAGAAAGGGCAACCTTGAAGATAATACCGGTATTTCAAGTCTGCCAGTGTACTGAGAGTAAGAAGAAATAAGAATGTCAGTCAGAGATGCTATTTGAGGAAGGTGATGGTAAATCCATGATGGGCTGAGATGGGAGATGGCGGAGGCGAATTTCCTTTTATCCTTCCTTCTGTTGAAAGCTCTTTCTTTTCCACAAACTCAGAGGACCTCGTACAGAATCTGAATTAGGTATCCCCACCCATCTTTTATAACCCATGAAGGGCAACGTGTTCAATAGACTGTCACCAAGAACCTTTTTGGGCAGCTTTTATGTCTTCATCTCGCCTGCGAGTGGGCAGGAGGGGCAGGTATCTGGTTTTTGTTACTGCGTAGAAGCACAATTACCATGTCGTTGATGTGGACCTATAAGCATTGCAAGCTGAACTGAAATTGCACCACGTCTAAACAGAGGACTCTGTGGCACTTTTCTTACTAAAAGTTAAGTTTGGCAGTCCTTACTCTGTTCCAGTCAAACATTTTCTTAGCCATATTAGGTTATATGGAAATAAGCCAGATCGCAGCTGGTGTATGAGTAGGTCCTCGGCACCGATGCAATTTCTTGAGAGCCTTTCCTCACTGGTTTGAAAGGGATAGAGACAGATGTGGCTCAGAATATATTTTGAAGCATGTCTGGAAGGAAGAACAAAATCTCACCAATCCCAAAAGTATTAGTAATAGCAATTGAGACCAAAATCAGATTTTTTTAGGTTGAAAAACTTGGGAAAGATTTGGGTATTTGTTTGTTTCTTATTGAAAGGCAGAATCAATCAATTTATTAAAAGCCCAACCAACCTTATCACAGATGCAGTGGAAGAAATCAGAATAAAATCACATCAGCCATCCCATGATTTTCCACTCGTGATCTTATTACTTAGTCCCTTGGGTTGAAAAGCCAGGATTTGAGTTCTGGATCCACTACATTCTGAAGTAATTATGGACACTTGCTTAATTTCATTGTTTGTCAAACGGAGATGATATACGGTCTATCTCACAGGGTTGCAAGAATCAAGTGAGATCATGCATGATCTGACTAGCACAGTGGAAAGCATATTTATGTGCTTCCTGTACTTTCCCTTTTAAACTACAACTTTCAGTGAAAAGTTGCAGCAGCAGAGAAAGACCTTTTAGGTCATTTAACTGGTTGCTGTGACATAGTTGTCTGCCCTTCATCCAGAGCTCACTGCATTCTGTCTCGAGAGCTGACAGATAATTTATCCATGCATTCATTTGTTGTTCATTGTTTTGAGCTGTTAACAAGTGCCAAGCTGTTAATGAATATCCTCCCAGCAAATAGGTGATAGACCTTTAGTGCTCCCGTCTTACCATTAGATACTCTTTTCAGATATTTTGACTGTTGGCCACTCATTCGCTGTCCTATTTATTGCATGGATAACATTCCGTAGGCAACGGCAGAGTGCTAAGGAACCAGAGGTTAAACACAATAACAACAAAACCCAGACACGCCCTCATGGAGCTTTCTATCTTTTAGGGAAGACAAACAGTAAATAAACGTCACTGCAAATTGTAATAGTACATGTAGATAAATGACAGAGCACTGTAAGAGAATAATGTGAAGGTAAAAATCTTCAAAATCTGTGTATCTAACAATTCTTCATTTATCAGATCGTAACAAAAAATAGCTAGGATAACTGAAGTCTTTAACATACATCCTATGCTTGTGCTGTAACACAAAATTGGTGTTTCAGGGATATGGCAAATAATATTCAGCTTTGAGCTTGTGAGTTTAGGGAAAGTGAGGAATTACCCAAATGAGAAATGTGCTATTGTCAGGGTGAGGGGTGGGGCAGTCATTGCAGTGTTAGCGAAGAGTGTGTCCCAAAGATTCTGTGGCCTGCAGGAATTGGGTCCATGCAAGAAATTAAAAGAAAGGCCAGATCATATACAGTATTGGGGGCCAATGTAAAGAATTGACTCTATATTCTGAATGCGCTGTCAGGCTCTTGAAGTGTTTTAAGCAGGGTAGTGACATGATCAGATCAGTGTTTCCAGAAATGCTGTTCTTTGCAGAAAGCCAGAAGATTTGAACAGAGAGATGAGTCAGGAGGTTCCTGGAATGGTCCAGATGAGATTCAGTGGCTTGATTTAGGGTGGTAGCAACAATGATGAAGGTAAGTGGACCATTTCAGTTAAATATTCCTAAGGGAGAATCACCTGGATTTAGTAAATTATGGCATGGGGGACGACGTAGACTGGATGGTGAAGAAGCAGGGACGTGAGTGGTTTCTGGGTCCAGGGCTACTGCAACCAGGTGAATGCCGGTGCCCTTTACTAAGATGGGAAAAGCTCAGGGAACATGGGTCATGTTCAATTATAGTCTTTTGGCTAAAAGAAAAAGTAGCAGTTCTGGAATGTTCTGTGAATTGTAGAGAGGAAACAAAAGTATGAAATATAATCCCCATCTTTAGAGTGCTTGAGCCCCAGCCATTAGACCCACTATTGCCTCTTCCTTAACAGATCTTCTCAGTCCACCAGAGGCTCTGCTGTGATGCTGTGGATTACCACTACCAGCACTGGTTTTCTTTCCTGCCTCACACTGGATGTGTCTACATAGAATGTGCTTGATTTTAGTGGTTTAGCTTGCCACACTTGTGAATTGCCTCATTTCTAAAGGCTCAACTTGGTCAGTCTTTAAAATCAGGGGGTTTTGTTTGGTTTTGTTTTTAGTTTTATTTTATTTTTTCAGTGTTCCAAGATTCATTGCCTATGCACCAAACCCAGTGCTCCATGCAATACGTGCCCTCCTTAATATCCACCACCAGGCTCTCCCTACCCCAACCCCTGTTCCCTCCCAAACCCTCAGTTTGTTTCTGAGAGTCCACAGTCTCTCATTAAAAATCAGGTTTTTAAATTCAACTTTTGGGGTGGGGGTTGGGGAGGCAGGGAATCTTCTCTAATCTTGACAGTGAATGGATGATACTAGTTATTTGTTATTTGCTGTAACTCAGCTCCAGATATTTTGGTAGCATTGCAAATACTGTTCCAGCTTTTCAAGTTGGTTATTTGAAGCAAGAAGAATTCACAGAAAGAATGATCAGTCTCACCCTCCAGTGTCACTAAGCTCTCTATATTAGTTAGCAATTTGAAACACAGCAGTTGAGATTTAGGAATAAAGATTTATGTACAAGAATGACCATCATAACATTATTTGAAACTTGAAGTACTTTACATGCACAGCGATCAAGGAATGTTTATATAAACGATGGTGTTATTAATCATGTTACAAGAATGATGTAGGAAAACATGCATAAGTGAAAAGTTAAATACATGACATGAAATTTGCTTTTAAAATAGAATCATTTGTGTTGCTAAAAAACAAGTAGAAGGAAGTATTTGAAACTTTAATCTCAAGGCAGGAGGGATTAAAACGGACTTTATCATTATTCTACATATATCTCTGTATTTTATAAACTTTCTGTAATGAAATGTATACTTATGTATTCTCCATAATAAGATGTATATCGATATAGCATCAGAGAGAGAGGTCTGACTTTACAGATTTGATGATTTGGGACCTTTTACAACAGAGTAAAACAAATAAAAGTAGTCTTGAAAACCATCAGTATTTCATTCTGTTAGTAAATAATTGTCAAGGACTGTGTGAGTTACTATGAGAACACGAAGCAGTATAAAAATGTAATTGCTCACTCAGGGAGCTTATGATCAAGTGCCAGCACTCCTGGATTTCCCTCCTTTGGATTCAGACAGCCTAAAAATATAATAAGGACACTTTTGGTTTTCATTTCTTGAGTTTTTCCTTTTGAGCCATATCAGGAAATGAAAGGGCACTGAGGGAAGAAAAAACACTCCCTAAACAGTGTATCTCTGCAGCCTCAAAAGCATTTAAATTCTGGCTAAATGTAATGTTTTCCTCTCTCAGTCTTCTAGTATATTCCACATAATGTATTTGTAGTTCTGTTCAAGGTTCTGGGATGGCACTCGTATGTAGCCTCAGTTCTGTTGCTTGCAGTCATTTGTTTTTCATTCTTGCACAATAATTTGTCACAATCACATTTTTATGCTCCAAACATGTAAGAATTGTTGTCTCTGGAAAACATATTTTAGAACTTTTTCCTTTTGAAGCTGGAAGACATGTTTTACAGTTATATATTTCAGCTCTGTTTATCCTATAATTGTGCCTGAATATTGGCAGAATTGCCATTTCAAGAGAGAGAGAGAGAGCCCCCCAGTAGTTAGTTGATGGCAATTGCCCAAAAGGTTTTATTGAATAATTTGTCTTTTTCATTTAATTCAGTCAACTCAGCTATTAATGTTAAAACTGATGAGGTTTCTGTTGGTATTTTTGTTGGCATGTAAATAGAGGCATCGCTACGTTTAAACAATTCTGTCCATTGGAGATAAAATTATTTTGGGCTGTTCAATTTGAAATGTTGTATTAATGTGTAAGTGGTTTCATTGACCCGTCTGTGTCTTCATTCCATCCTCCATTGGGTTAATAATACACATCATTTTTTAAAAGATAGCAGCCTGGTTTTAAGTTTGTGACTATAACAGATTGAAGCTGGGATATTTTCCACATTACCATCAACCATCTAATATAATTGCTCATAAAAATGTCAGTACCAGACTGCAGTTGATATTCTGATTGTCCGCCTTGCATTGGCTTTCAATCTGGTCCCAGGAAGAAGAACACTGGCTAATGAATCAAGATTTAGAACTGTAAAAGTATGAGCATGTGGGGACCTCAATTATTTATTCACTTAACATATATTTATTGAGAACTTAATATGTATTCAGAGCTATGTTAAGCACTGGGGATACAGAGGTAAGACAGACAGTAAGAAGGCAGATCTCATATTCAGTGTCTTTACCACAATAAAATTAAAAAAAAAAAAAAAAAAGAACTCAACCCAGGAGAACCTGGGTGGCTCAGTCAGTTAAGTGTACAGCTCTTGGTTTCTGCTCAGGTCATGATCTCCTTCTCTGCCTCTCCCTGCCCCCTGCTCATTCTCTCTCTCTCTCTCTCTCTCTCAAATAAATACATACATACATACTAAATAAATAAGTAGAACTCAACCCAAAGAAAGAAGAAGTGAATAAGACATAAATGGAAATATTTATGTCCTACTAAAGAGTTTGCTCTGTGAGGACAGAGATCTCTCTTCATCTCTGCTATATCCTTAACAACTTCCGTTTATTTTTTAAAAGATTTTATTTGTTTGTTTATTTCTTTGAGGGAACTAGAGCATGTGCAAGTGGGGAGAAGGGCAGAAGAAGGAGAGTGAGAGAATCTCAAGCTGAACCACACTGAGCATGGAGCCCAGTGTGGCATTCTGTTACGCGACTCCTGAGCCAGAACCAAGACTCCGATGCTGACTGAGCCACCCAGGTTCCCCAACAACTTCCATTTAATAACTGGATGTAGAACCCCAAGTTGGGTCTGACTTACTGTCTCATGAAATAAGAACAGTAGAAGAGACAGCCTCAGAATTTTTTCTCCATATGACATACATGAAGAATGATATTCACAGGAACACATGTAGGTAGGCCTTTCTCTTCCACTCAAAAAAGATTCTTAGAATATAATTGAGTGAAAGTCAAGTTTATAGGGATAACCTTGAATACTTCCTAATGTTTTATTTTATTTTTTTTTAAATTAGGGGCACCTGACTAGCTTAGTCAGTAGACTGTGTGACTTTTTTTTTTTTTAAAGATTTTATTTATTTATTTGACAGAGAGAGATTACAAGTAGGCAGAGAGGCAGGTAGAGAGAGAAGGAGGAGGAAGCAGGCTCCCTGCTGAGCAGAGAGCCCAATGCGGGACTCGATCCCAGGATCCCGAGATCATGACCTGAGCCGAAGGCAGCGGCTTAACCCACTGAGCCACCCAGGCGCCCACTTCCTAATGTTTTAAAAAGTAAATCATGTGGAATCTGAAATTTTTGATGACACATGTCACCAGTAATCGTGCTGTAATTGAGACTCTGTATGGAAAGCCACTGTGGTGTTCACTATGCCTTGATAGATCTATTTGATGTTCAAGTACTTTGAGGTAAGGACAGTTGCTTGAAGGAATTGTCACTTGTCACACTCTCCCTGCTATGGGATTACTGCAAAGACAAAGGTGAGATTGAAAGGCCCACAAAGAATCATTCCTTGAGATTGTTACTTTTATTTTTATTTTTTTAAAAGATTTTTTAAATTTCTTTATTTAACAGAGAGAGAGACCACAAGTAGGCAGAGAGGCAGGCAGAGAGAGGGGGGAAGCAGGCTCCCCGCTGAGCAGAGAGCCCGATACAGGGCTCGATCCCAGGACCCTGGGATCATGACCTGAGCTGAAGGCAGAGTCTTAACCCACTGAGCCACCCAGGTGTCCCGAGATTGTTATTTTTTAAATTTTAGCCCATGGTACCATTTGGGAATTAAACAGTGGATTGATCTGATTTCTAAAAACAAATATAGTGATTGATTTGTCCTAAGATAAAAAATAACCATCTCTTATACCGTACACAAAGATAGACTCGAAATGGATAAAAGACCTCAGTGTGAGACAGGAATTCATCAGAATCCTAGAGGAGAACATAGGCAGTAACCTCTTCAATATCAGCCACAGCAACTTCTTTCAAGATAAGTCTCCAGAGGCAAAGGAAACGAAAGCAAAAATGAACTTGGGATTTCATCAAGATCAAAAGCTTCTCCAGAGCTAAGGAAACAGTCAGCAAAACAAAGAGGGAACCCACGGAATGGGAGAAGATATTTACAAATGACAGTACAGACAAAAGGTTGATATCCAGGATCTATAAAGAACTTCTCAAACTCAACACACACAAAACAGATAATCATGTCAAAAAATGGGCAGAAGACATGAACAGACACTTCTCTGATGAAGACATACAAATGGCTATCAGACACATGAAAAAATGTTCATCATCACTAACCATCAGGGAGATTCAAATTAGAACCACATTGAGATACCACCTTACACCAGTTAGAATGGCCAAAATTAGCAAGACAGGAAACAACGTGTGTTGGAGAGGATGTGGAGAAAGGGGAACCCTCTTACACTGTTGGTGGGAATGCAAGTTGGTGCAGCCACTTTGGAGAACAGTGTGGAGATTCCTTAAGAAATTAAAAATAGAGCTTCCCTATGACCCTGCAATTGTACTACTGAGTATTTACCCCAAAGATACAGATGTAGTGAAAAGAAGGGCCATCTGCACCCCAGTGTTTATAGCAGCAATGGCCATGGTCGCCAAACTGTGGAAAGAACCAAGATGCCCTTCAACAGACGAATGGATAAGGAAGATGTGGTCCATATACACTATGGAGTATTATGCCTCCATCAGAAAGGATGAATACCCAACTTTTGTATCAACTTGGATGGGACTGGAAGAGATGATGCTGAGTGAAATAAGTCAAGCAGAGAGAGAGTCAGTTATCATATGGTTTCACTTATTTGTGGAGCATAACAAATAGCATGGAGGACAAGGAGAGATGGAGAGGAGAAGGGAGTTGAGGGAAATTGGAAGGGGAGATGAACCATGAGAGACTATGGACTCTGAAAAACAACCTGAGGGTTTTGAAGGGGTGAGGGGTGGGAGGTTGGGGGAGCCAGGTGGTGGGTATTATGGAGGGCATGTATTGCATGGAGCACTGGGTGTGGTTCATAAACAATGAATTCTGTTACGCTGAAAAGGCATTAAAAAAATTCCTCATATGAGTGAAAAAAAGAAAAAGATAAAAAAATAACCAGCTCCTGCTAATAAATTTTGTTGTTAAGTAACAAAATAAAACAGTGGTGTTCTGTAAAAAGAACAGATTGGATGAACTTGATGTACCCACCACTGGCTGAAAAGGAGTTTGGGTAAACTTTTTAACCTTGCTAGACCTCCCTAAGTCCCATTTATAAAGTGTTGCAAATGATACTTGTCTTACTGACCTCTGGAGTTGTCATGAAAATCATTTGAGGAAAGGGATATAAAAGCTGTGTTTATTATAAAAGTACTATGTATTTGTATTCTTAACCCATTTGTGATGTCACTAGTCGCTTGAAAATTAGCCCACAAACTGATCTCACTGATGATAGAAGCATAATTGCCCTATGACCAACCCACTTTGTCCCTACCAAGCATTCCAGACATTTCAGTGCAGGAACAAGATCTATGGGAAAAAGTCAAAAGGAGACTGATCAGAGGAATTCCACTGGCCCTTCCCAGGGCCCTGTGCACAAAATGGTCCCCCGTGCGTTGTTATTTTGCTGTTTTTGCCTATGTCCACGGTTTCCAAGACAATAACAGACTGATAACTGGGTGATGATGAACAGACAGAGTAAGTGTGATGATGTTATACCAATTTTCTAGTGCAAAGGACTCAGCATCTCGTAAATGGGACTGTAGCTTTCACTAGCTGCTCTTTCAGCCAGAGATGCCAAAAGATAATGCCGAAGCTGATTTTCTCTAAAATGCTGAGGAATGACATCAACCAGTGATTTTTTTTTCCAGTTTCACCTTTTATTACATGGGTTGGACAAGATGATTCTAGGTTCTGGCATAAGCCCTGAGCCCTCCTGCTGCCCAGATACCCTATGTCAGCATTTTATTCTTCATACCAACAGAGCTCAAGGCTCTGGAGTGGGTCGCAAGCACATAGCTCTGGAGTAGAGGGGAGTGGTGGGCAGGGCTAGCTGGTTGGAAACTGGGGAAGAGGAGCAGGATCATTCCACTTCAGGTATTATTTTGCTTTGTATTTTTGCTCATCTAAGCAACTGGCCTTAAGATGAGCAAAATATAGAAATAAAATATGTAGCCCTGTCCTCAGGTCCTCAAATTTCAAGCAGCAATCAAATGAACACTAGAAAAAGCTTTAAGAATACTTTAAATAAACAAGTATATATTATACAATAGGAACATGAAATTCAATTCACTGAATCAATCAAGTATAATGAGTTGACTGAATTGAATAAATAATCCAATTGCTCGGATGGCCTGTAGTTTGAACTGGAAAACATTGAACTTAGGACACTGCTTCTTTGTGAATATCCAGAATTCCTCAAGACCCACTTCATGGATGGACTGTTAGTAAATTGAGTCTACTGGAATTGAAGGGATTTGATCATGAATCTTCTAATCTTTGTAGTTGCTTCTCTCTATATGTAAGTTCTCTTTATTTGAGAAACTATTCACAGTTCCTTTTTGTGCATGTGTGTGTGTGGTAATAACATAGATGTACTCTCTTAACAAATTTTTAGGTGCACAATGCTATATTATTAACTGTAGGCATTGTGCTGTACAGTAGATCTCTACAACCTTGCTGGCAAGGATGTAGAAAAAAATCAGAGCCCTAAGATAAAAATAGTGCAGCCACTTTGAGAAAATGCCCTGCAGTCCCTCAGTTAAACATAAAATTACCATATGACCCTTCAATTCCACTCCTAGGTATATACCCAAGGGAAATAAAAAAATGTGTCCACACAAAAACTTGGACACACATATTTATAGCAGCATTATTCATAATAGCCAGAAGATGGAAACAACCCGAATGTTCACCGGTGGATGGACGGATGAACAAAATGTGATATAGCCACTCGGTGGAGTATTATTGGCCGTAAAGTGAATGAAGTACTAATACCTGCTACCATATCAATCAACTTTGAAAACATTTTGCTAAGTAAAAGAATTCAGTCACGAAAGACCACATATTATATGATTCCATTCATACGGAATGTTCAGAGGAGGGAACTCTATAGAGACTGACTACAAATTAATAGTTGCTTCAGTCTGGGGGAGGTAAGGGAAACTGGGAGGAGGGTGATGGCTATAGTGTATAATATTTTAATTATTTTCAATGAATATGTTCTATATTGATTTTGGTTGCTCAACTCTGAATATCCTGAACACTATTGAATCATACACTTGAGATAGGTGATTTGCAAACTCTATCTTAATAACACTATTCTTTTTAAAATAAAATAAAATAATACTTGAAAAATAATATATTCTCAATTTAAAAAGAAAAGAAGCTATACATATACAGAAGAGAGGCAGGAAGACCGCATTTATTGGGAAATTAAACATACATAAAATTTAAGTGCACTGTTTCTTATCATGCATTGGAACCCAAACATTTAACATAGCATAGTGCATTCTAAACGATACAACAAACATCAGTGCTTGTTGATAATGATCATGATGTTGGCAATGACAGCAACCAAACCAACTGCCTCTCCAGTCTTTGGACTAGTTAGTATCTGCATCATAGGATCTTTCTTTTGTATGGTAGTTACATCAAAGTCCAGCTGTGGGTATACCAGAAGTCTGTAAAGAGAAAGTTACATTTTTCTCAGGAGTTAACGTCTCATATGTTTGTAGCCACAGGAAGCTTATCAAACACTGACGTCAGCTGCTTTCCCATGAGAAGTCTAGAAATTTCATAATGCCATAAATGACTTTCTCTTTCCCATTTGCTTCAGACAAGTAGAAAAGTTTTCATAATGCTTAAAAATAAACATCTGACCTTTACCCTGCCATGGATACATTCTTACTGCTTCTCCAATCAGAAATTATCTTGCCTGTAAAAATCCACCCATTCTTCTATTAACAATTGAAAGATTTTGGCCAGTACAAATAGCATCATGGATTATTCTTAATTCATTAATTGTTCAAGAAAAAATAGGAAAGGCTGTAGCAAACACACTGTTTAAAGACATCAAGGCCCTTCCTTCATATTCTTATGTAATCTTTTCTGTTCCATTAAGAATTTTTTTCTTCTTCATAGTTGTATAAAATGGCTCCTCTGAGAACATACCTCTAAGATATATCCTTTATATTCCTTGAAATTTTAAGGGAAATTCAAAAAAATTCTATATCTCTAATGGTATAGAAATAAGCGAAGGGTTGATTTGATTCATTATGCTTTCCAGAGACAGAATCACAAGGAAGGAGAAAAAGAAAGGAGGTAAGTTCATTTGGAACCTCTAGGATTCTAGGTCCAATACTAGGCTCATTATATATTTTCTCATTCATTTACTCCCTCACTCCCCCAACACACTTTTATGGAGCATATGTTATATGCCATGGCATATGCAAAATGCTTGGGATAGAATTATTGATAAAGACCTTGTCCTTGCTATCAAGAAGTCTGTCCACATACAATGACAGTCCACTGTGACAATGCCATCATCGAGGCATTAACAAAATACTATGGGACATAGAGGAGGAAAAACCCTTCAAGATAGATTATCATTCTCATTTTTTTTAGTATAGTTGACATACAGTGTTACATTAGTTTCAGGTGTACAACTTAGTGATTTGACAAATTTATATGTTATGCTGTGTTCACCACAAGTGAAGCTACTGGCTGTCCCATTACATCACTATTACAGTATCATTGGCTATATTGCTTATGCTGTGCCTTTTATTCCCATGGCATATTTGTTCTATAATTACAGGTTGTGTCTCCCTCTCCCCTTCACCCATTTTTCCCAAACTTTCACCCCCTTCCCTCTGACAACCTTCAGTTTGTTCTCTGAATTTATAGGTCTGATTTGGCTGTTTGTTCACTTGTTGTTTTCTTTCTTTCTTTCTTTCTTTCTTTTTCTTTCTTTTTTTTTTTTAAGATTTCACTTATGAGTGGAACCATACGGTATTTTTCTTTCTCAGTCTGACCTCTTTCACTTAACCATCACACCAACTAGGTTCATCTGTGCTGTCTCACATGGCATGATCTTAACCTTTTTATGGCTGAATAATATCCTGTGTCTGCGTGTGTGCACATGCATGTGTGTATATACCAGATTTCCTTGTCTGTTGTTGGACACTCAGGTTGTTTCCATGTCTTGGCTATTGTAAATAATGGTGTAATAAACATTGGGGTGCCTATATCTTTTCAAATTAGTGTTTTTGATTTCTTTGGGTAAATACTCAATAGTGAAATTATTGGATTATATGGATTTCTATTTTTAACTTTTTGAGGAACCTCCACACCGTTTCCCAGAGTGGCTGCACCAGTTTATATTCCCACCAGCTATGCACAAGGGTTCCTTTCTCTCCACAACCTTGCCAACACTTGTTATTTCTAATCATTTTGATTTTAAAACAAGTGACTGATATCCAACAAAGAATTTCCTTAAGGTCATACCTCTATTATGACCCCACAGGCTGTACTCTCTCACAATTCCATGCTGCTTTCAAGGAAAAGACCAATGTCCAACCCATCCGAATAGTTTGAAGCTTTTTCAGTCAGCAATGTGGTGAATCTGTTTGTTGCAGAATGCCAACAGAACTTTTACTTTCATTAAATCATTGACTTTTCTTGAATTATATGAACAATTTCCTTAGTTTCTTGCTTTATTTAATCTGCTTGGCTAAATAAATTCCTAATATGGAATCCTGTTAATGCACCTTGTCTCTCTCATATACTGTGTTCTCTGAGTATCTTTATATGTCCTATGCATAATTCCATAGTAATATGAAAAATGTAACTTACGAAAACCAAGAGACTCCATCCCGCAGACCTAACAATTTACACTGAAATACAAGTGTACTGTGAATAAATATTACTCAAGATACATAGGCAAAAACTTAAATGGAAACATACGATTTAAACAAGTCAAGAGGAAACCTTGTGCAAGAGCTTGATACACACGTGCAGCACTGGAGGTAGATTTGGGAAGGTGGGTGGTTGAAAGTGAACAGAAGAAACAGTGTGGTTAGTGAGCAAGGGGCTGAATGGACGTGAAGTTTCACCACATCTTAAGATGATAAGTAGCCCCTGTATTTGAATTGCTTTGGTATGGGCCACTTGCAAAAACATTCAAACTTTCCCTTCTAAGATATAGTAAGCCAAAATATATCTATGGAAAGTTCACTAAGTCATTGGTAAATAATCCCGTGTTGACTTTTAATTTAGAAATAACTGGCCAAATTGATCCCAGCCTTTCCGACTACGGTTTTCCCCCTACAGAGTACATTGATTTGTATTACCTTCTTGTTTTCTCTCATTGTTTGTCTTTCTTTTTGTTATTGTATTTTCCTACTGGTATAATATATGACCAGAAATATTGAACATGCATGATTTTATGTATTTTGAGCTCATAAATTTCCTTTAGTTGTCATCTTTCCCGAGTGAGGCTTCATCTTTTTCTCTTCACATGTTATAAAAATAATCTTTTTATTGATGTATAATGTACTGGAAAGTGTACAGATCATACTTGTACAGCATATTGAATTTTCACAAAATGAATATAATGATAGAATCCCCTACCAGATCAAGAGACAGAATATTACAGGGCGCCTAGGTGGCACATTCGGTTAAGGGTCTGCTTTCAGCTCAGGTCATGATCCCAGGGTCCCAGATTGGGCCGAGCCTCAGGGTCCATGCTTGGTAGGGAGTCTGCTTCTCTCTCTCTCCCTCTGCCCTTACTCCCTATTTGTGTGCATGCTCTCTCTCAAATAAGTAAATAAAATCTTAAAAACAAAAACAAAACAAAACCCAGAACATTACTAGCACCCAAAAAAGCCCCCTTTGTGCCCCCTTTTATAGTCAACCTTTGACCCCTTACCCTCACTACCTCAGGATAACCGTTATTCTGATTTGTAACACCAAGTATTAGTTCTGTGTGTTTTTTAATTTTATGTTAATGGAATCCTCTTCTGTGTGTGTGTGTGTGTGTGTGTGTGTGTGTGTGTGTTTGAGAGAGAGAGAGAGAGAGACTTCTGTTATTTAACATCATGCTTCTGAGATTCATTGCCTGAGCAATACTTAGATCATTCTAATTATTATACAGTATTTCATTATTTGCCTCCCTCAACTTAGACTTTTAAGATTTGTTTGTTTATTTGAGAGCGAGAGTGCAAGGGAGGGAGGGGCAGAGGGTGAGGGAGTGAGAATCCTCAAGCACACTCCCCACTGCGCACAAAGCTGATGCAGGACTCAATCCCAGGACCCCAAGAAAATGACCTGTGCCGATACTAAGATCAGACAAGCAACCAACTGAGCCACACAGATACCCCTGGGTTTTTGTTGTGTACATACCTAAGAGTAAGATATCTTGGTCACAGGATACACAAATACTCCACTTCAGAGCTGAAACTGCCACATGCTTTTCCTAGTGTTTGTACCAGTTTACACTCCCACAGCAGTGCCTGAGAGTTCCAGCTGCTCACCAACACTTTGAATTGTCCGTCTTGTAAATTTCAGCTATTCTAACAGTGTATGGTTTTAATTTGAATTTTTCTAGTGATTGAGATCCTCTTTTGTGAAGTGCCTATCAAAACCTTTACCCATTTTCCTACTGGGTCATCTACCTTTTTCTTACTGATTTTGGGAATTCTTTTTATATTCTGGATATAAGCCCTTTGTCAGATATATGTATCGCTAATATTTTTTTCTCAACCTGTGGTTTGACTTTTTCCTCTCTTTATGGTTCTTAATTTTAATGCAGTGAAACTTATCAATTTTAATTTCCTTATGGTTAGTGATTTACAAAATCTTTGCCCATCTCAAGAACCTGGACATATCTTCTACTTTTTTTCTGAAAGCTTTTATGTGTCAGCTTTCACATTTAGATCTATACTTAATCTGGAATTTTTGAAGGGTGTGGGGTGAAGGGTATGATGTTAAACAGAGGTCAAGACTTAGCTTTCTTTTTTTCCATACGCACACCCAGTTGAAGTACTGTTTGATGTTGTTTTCCTCCACGTGGGGTTAATCTATGTTCTGGTAGTTTGATAGACTTGGAAAGTTAACTTTAGCTGAATTAGGGCTGAGGTCAGTTTGTATCGCTCTGTGGATCTTCATTCTGCCCCTTCTCCTTGAGCAAACTCTCCAAGGGTTCTATTGCGATTGTGTCCCTAGACACTTTCTTCTTCTTTTTTTTTTTCCTTGCTTCCATTTTTTTAATCAAGGCATAATTTACATATAGTAACATTTGCTCCTTTTAGTAGGATTCCATTGAGTTTTGACAAATGCATATGGCTGTGTAAAAACCACCACAATTAGATATAGAGTACCTCTGTCGAGTCCAAAATGATTCCTCCTTCTTGAAGTGTTTCCTACTCAGCTCTGTGCAGCTGCTGAAAACTGTGCTGCGAAGAAGTGTCCTGCTTGGTTTCTTGTTCTCTGTCATGTTTTTGTGTCTTAAGGATTCAGCAAATGCCTTGAGGGAGAAATCACTGAATGTGAGGCCACTTTTCCAGGCCTTCTTTCTCTCTAGGATGTTGGCCCCTAAAGTCTTGGTTACTGCAACAGCACTCTGATGCCTTCAAACAGATTTTTGGAATTTTACCCAGATTTTCTAGCTGTTCTCGTGAGCACTAAACTGCCACAAGCTACTTGTTTATAGGCAAATGCATAAGTCGGTCAATCTGCATTAAACAGACTCATTTAAGAACCTCCCCAAATTTTTTCTTGGGTATAAATCTCAAAAGAGTAAAAGAAGTGTCATTATTGGCAGCCATGACTACTCATGTACACATAAGTGTACAGTCATGGGAAGAGCTTTGGAATCAAACAAATCTGGGTACGATTCCAGCTCTGCTACTTATTAACTATGTGATAGTGAATCTGAATCTTAACTTGCCTTCAAATGGGGCTAATAAAAACAACTGGTTTCCTAGTTTTCTTTTGAAGATTAAAGGAGATAACAGATGTCAAGTACCTTGCACATAGTAGGTATTCAATAACTGATAGATATTATTTTGTAATGTATTATCATTTCTCTTGGAGCTATAAAGTACACTCGTCCTTAGAAATGATGGGGGGGGGGTTGGGAGGCTCAGGGGTCCCTGCAACACAGTATCCTTTGTTGAGCAGCCTGTTAGATGCTAAAAGGGGTGAGCTCAGCTGAGCTTATTTTATTCACAACCAGAACAAAGTCATTCACAGATACTGAGACATGTTCAAGACATTTTCCCCCCTTGGAAAATCATAGAATTATATACAAACCATGTGAATTGGAGGGATCTTAAATCTCTGTTCCAAAAAAATTCATGTTACAGATGAAGGAATTGAGGGCCCTAAAGTGGCTAAATGACTTGGTCAAGGTCAGTTCTCTCGTTAGTATTTATTTAAGTGACCAAATTCCCTAAGATCACATATTTCTTCCCTTATAAAACACTCCCAGCTCCCATATTCAACTATAAATGAAAAACAGAGACAATTCACAAGAGACAATTAGTGATGTTTTATTGTTACTGGCTCATTCTGACTAAAACCCATAGATCTATTTTTAAATATTTTATTTTAATTTCCATCCCCACAAATTATGTGACTTCCTGCCAACTACGACTGACATAGCTACTTATCATTCCTTTCCCATTCCAAAGATTATGTCCTGTAACTTTTCGTTCTTCTGTTATTAAGAAGTATTCTGCCTTACCCTCCAATGCACAAGACTGAAAGGAGCTCACATAGACCCACGGACAGAAGCTCTCTTCAAGTTTGCCAAGTGAGAGGGGGTGCAGGGGACCTCTATCATTCTGGGCACTGAATGCAAAGGTGGCCATGTGCATCCCTGGCACTCTCCTCTGTGGGTAGGGCCAGATTACCAGCACCATTGCCACTGTCATCATTTCCAGCAAAGGCAGTATTTTAAAGATCATTTTTTGGTAAGTCCCTTGTTCAGCTCATTTCAGCATTGTGTTCTCTGCCAACAGACAGATAGGCCTGAGTCCCTTAGGGGCCAAGTAACTTGAAAGAGTTTGCACGATTAAAGAGCACAGAGTCATCTTATAAAAGCCTCTACCTCATGCCAGGATTCTCAAGGACTCCTCCTGGTACACTCTTTCCCTAGATCTTCACATGGGCTACTCCTTCCTAGAAATGGATCTGCAGCCTCAGTGTCTTCTCTTTGGAGAGACCATCTTCCACCATGCAACTCTGGTGGCCTTCCATTGGCCCTCTATTTCAACTTGTGGTTTTATTCACTATCAGAAGTACGTGTATTGTCTCTACTCCACCAGAACACAGGCTCTGGGCAAGCCATCCTTGCTCATCCCGGTGGGCCCCATCCTGGTGCAGAGTACTCATTCAGTGAATCAGTGAATGTGGGCGTGGTCCTTTAAATACACCCAGCAAACTGGATCAGCCCTTGGGTTTGAGTACTCGCTTCACTACTTACTCGCCGGGTGAATCGAGGCAAATGACTTAAATACAATGAGCTTTTTAGGGCTAAGACTGAATGAACCTCACTAGGTTGCTATAGAGATCAGACCAGATAGACGTGTACCAGATGCTTAGCACAAGGGTTGGCACTAAGAGTCCTTAATATATAGTATTTATCGTGTCCGTAAGGAAAGCAGGGCATATTATAAGAATCATGGCAGATTTTTAAAGATAAATATTAATGTTAAAATAAGGGGCCCTAATACAACTACATAAAATTTTAAAGTAATTAAAACTTGGTTTTCGTTGGCTCTACAAAGTTATTCATTTTTTATAAAGAACCCTAATTTAACCTTTGCAATAACTACCTGTTATAATTACAGTTGAAGACCCTCCCTTTCACCCAACCCTTTGGTATCCATTTAGAAAATGACATCTTTCTGTGAATACTTGGCGGTAGGAATTTTAAGGTAGAATTGTAATCACTTTTTGCAAATTTGTACTGGCAATGTAACCTAGGAAGGTGCTGGTTTCTGTTTCTCATGCTACCGACTGGTTTTAGCTAGAGGTTTTTTTTTTTTTTTTGAGGTTTTTAAGAAAATCACTACTCTTAGGGCACTAGAAATCTGATTGAGAGAAGAGAAATTTCTTCTTTCCTTTTATTACACCTTGATTCTCCCAGAGCGAATGCTTTCATATAAAACCCAAATGTCCTCACATGCCTGAGCAGACGGTTCAATCAAAGGAGCAATAAATAGCACCTGGCTGTTTGCCATGGGCTGGGAAGGGGGTTGTGGGAAGAAGACGGGCTCACTTGCCTAACACAATCCTTCTCTCTGTCGCTTTCCCTCGTCCTTCATCTCAGGGCTTTTCCTTCTTTACCATCCCGTCTAGACTCAGCTTTGCCTGCAGAGAATTTCGGTAACTGCCTCTGAGCCAGGTCAGCCAGAATCCATGCGTTGGGCACTGAATTAAAAGCTCAAAGGGTTCCAGTGAATAACAGTTCGTCCTGGAAACTATTGGAAGTTGCACGGTAACTAATGGTAGAAAAAGATTTTAAAACAGGGAGTAAGCACTTCATTGGTTTTGTGGCCCTTCGATTCAAGCTTGGAAAATAGAAAGGAGGGATGTCTGAAGGCAAACTCCACTTCTCAGTCACTTTGCCATTCCTTTTGGAATCCTTCCTTTTCTCTCTTTGCCTCACGAACAAGAAAGTTCATGAACGTAGACCTGGCCGCTATAGACCAAAACCAGTTTTTCCCACTGGTAGCATTTTCTTCCTCTATTTTTCCTTTATTCTTTTCTAAAATTAAAAGTAAAAATGCTGAGGGAATTGAACGTAGGGAAAGGAAAACTAGGCACATAAATACTGATCCTGCCAGAGGGTTTGGGGAAGATACTGGGACCTGTTTTCTCTGCCAATTTCAGTGTCTCTCAGTATGTTCAGTTTCAGTCCAGGCATACAACTCTTGCTTCCTTCTAGTCTCTGATGTCTTTGTTGAAGCTGGAAGGTCAAGGATGGGCGGTCTCTGTGGGGAGGGTCCGATAATCTATATCACATTCCAAATATAGGCAACTATTTTTAAGTTGCAGATTCCTGGGTACCTCTCTAGAGTATCCCGTATATTTTTTCAAAGCCCACCCCCCAGAGGATTCTGATGTGTAGCCAGACTAAGAACCCCACTTCTAGGGGTTCAATATACCATAAACACCATAAGGCCAAGCACCAGGACTGTTTGTTCGTTTTCACGTTCCTGATATGTTCCTGGGACACAGGGCACTCAATATACATATATGTGTCTATAAATTAATTTATAGGAGCACTCTTTGTAATCAGTTCTCATCTAAACTCCATCCTCAAGTACTCTGCTAAGTTTTAGCAAGTGGTTCTTATTTTGATGGGAAGAAAAAGGGAACAGAGACTGCCTTGAAAGCTAATGAACACTAATATACACAAATTTGGCCTATGGTTTTGGGAAACTCATCCATGGTTTCCATTCATTCATCCAACAGATACTTCTTTTTGTCCTGCTACATTCTGGTGGGGGACTAGGAACTATAAGGAACCAGATTATGAAGCAGCCTTAGGCAGGCTTTCCATCTAGGAAATGTCTCACTATTATTGTCCTCTTCTCCTCAGGTTTATAGAAAAGAGCTCCAAAGTTGGACCCACAGTAGAAGAAAAGGAATCTAAGTGGGATTCGGAGCTCTTGTCACTTTCTGGCTTTGTAACCCAGAAGTGTATTTATATGTTTTATCATTCCAACTGGATTTTAGTCTCCTTAAGATGAGGGCCACATTTCCAGAATGCTGAGCCGGGAACTTTAGCTGTAGGACAGTACCACAGATGTTTGCACTTGGGACCAATGGGAAGAGGTGGTAGAGGTTGAGGGAGGGGAGCTATGGATAGCCTGAGTGGCCGTTCAAGATTAAGGAAAGGGGTGACACCCAGATTTGCTGACGAATCTGTGAGGTTCCCTGATCCTTAGTCTGCAAAACAGCCTTCCTCAGATGGATACAAACCATAAGTAACATGCTAGGCAGCTTTTCTTTTCGTTTCGTTTAGTTTCGTTTCATTTTGTTTTGTCTTGTTTTACCTGTGAAAACTGAAATGAGGATCTAGGAATCCAGATCTAGGTTCTAGCATGAGATTCCAAGCCAGTCCCTTCACCTCTGTGAGCTTCTGTTTTCTTCCAATGCCCAGTGGCAGAGGCTGGGGATGGATGAAAGCAAGCTATATTCTTAAGGTCCTCTTGAGACCCATTACTCGATTAAAGGCAAACATTAAAAGCGTAAAATTGCATTTCATACTCATACTTATTAGAAGTCCTTGTTGCATCATGTTGGGAAAGGTTTAAGGGTGTGATGGTGATTTACTGTTACAGTTGTTATTTCTCTGGTCTTTTCTAATGTTTAATATTTATTGCTGTATTTCAAGTACAAGAGAGTCATCGTAATCCTCTAGACTCTCTCCTACCAATTACTCAAGTTCCTGAACATCATCAACAGAAGACTCTGGACAAAGCAAAGGGTCCAAATGGTCTTTGAGAGTCTGAAGCTTGGGAGGATTGAGGTTTGGGCTTAGAAGGTGTCCTTAACTATGTTCCAAAGCCTTTGTCTTTGATTATTGGCATTTGTAGTACTCCCTGTTCTGTCTCAACTATACCACCTTCTCTACCCCATTATTTATAATAAGTTAGGGGTTGACACTGGAGTAATTATATTCATTTTCTTTACAATCCGATTGCACAACATCCATCAATGCCTTATTTCCCTTTTAAGGTCCTAACTTACAATAATACCTGAGTAAAAAATTGTGTTTTAAAACATACAGTTTACATTAACTAAAATTCATTCCATTTAATCATGTTTCCATTCTCCTTTTATACCAGGTATCATTAAAACATTTTAAGATCCTTCAATCAAATTCTACAAGGATTGGTGATCAACCAGAAGGCTCAGAAGCGACATCTGATTGTACACCTGTGAGTAGCATTTATATTATTGAGGGGGAGGGGAAGCTTTCTTTTTAGCAATTACACAGCCACTCTGTGCCTGATTTTTTAAATTCTTATGCCTAAAGATGCACTGTGAGAAGCCAGGCCTTCTGCTGTGCTCCTCATAGCTTATTTACCAATTAATCTATCAAGTTTGGAAGAACTGTTTTTTCTGCTTTGTAATTTGATTTCTTGCTTTATTTTTTCCCACATAAATAATATCTTAAGTACAACAGTCCCAGATCAATAGTAATGAAGTCCTCACTTCCTGCAGAGAATGCTGATGACTTGAGAGACTGGGGAGATAATGAGTCAGTCTTCCCCAGTGCATAAGCTCACCTTTGCACAGATGCTGGTGATTTCAGGGGCAATAAGTACCTTTCACTGCCTGTGAGCCCTCCTCAGCCAGAAGGAGAACTTCCACAGGCCAGAGGTCTGCTGGGGAGCAGAAAGAGGGGATTTCAGAAGGGAGAGGATGTAGAAAGTAAAGGAAACTTTACTGGTTCACAGTGTTGCCCAGGCTGGCACCAGTAGGAGGGAAAGTTTTTGAGGAATTTAGCGTGGTTCCCAGGCAAGTGTTATTTCCGGATTATATCCCTTGCACCCTGTATTAGTTTGCTCGGTTGCCATAGCAACATACCACAGACCGGGTGGCCTAAACAACAGAAATTTCCCCACAGTTCTGGAGGCTAGAAGTCTGAGATCAAGATGTCAGCAGGGCCTGCTTCTCCTGAGGCCTCGCGGCTTGGCTTGCAGATGGCTGTCTTCTCCCTGTGTCTTCACGGGGCCATCCTCAGCGTGCACACAAGTTTGCATGTTTGGTGTCTCTCTCTCTGCCCGTTTACTCTTCCGACATGGAAACCAGTCATTTCACATTAGGGCTCACCCTAATCACCTCATTTTAAGTTAATCACCTCTTTAAAAACTCGATCTTCATTTACATTTATGTTCTAAAGTCCTGGGGGTTAGTACTAGAACATATGAATTTGGGGCACTGTAATTCAATCCATAACACCCCAGCATCCTTTGTTTCTAATATGCAGATTTCTGGTTTATTGCAGATGCACCTCCCTCTGATTCTTCTCACCTGAATTCCATAGCATGGACATCACTCTGAGAACATTTAGTTGTGCTGTGATGTGTTGTAGTCCTTTGTGTGCAGCTCTCATTTTCCAATAACGTAGTGTTATTTTTGAAATTGAAGAGTGTGCCTTTTACATGTCTCACAAGTATAGGGAAGTTTTATATATAGTAAGACATTTAATAATATTTATTGAATGAATGAAGACATAGATGCTTAGATGTAGCCTCTGAACCTACAATTTATTTGCTCTAAGACTCTGCAAATGATGACTATTAGTGGTACTTTCTCCTCATTTGCTGCCCATTACCACAACAAGTGGAAATGAACATTGGAGAGGGACTGAAAGAAAAATATGATTAGCTGACCCCAGGAGACTTACCTCTCTCCTCAAAAAGGTAGGAGACAATAAATAGCATGAGCCTGCCCCAGATCCCATCACTCTTCCATGAGAGCACTGTTCCAGGAGATAGGAGGGAAGGATGATGAGTTTAGATTGGGATTTACTGAGTGTGAGGACGTGTGGGACTTCAAGGGCATACTCCAGTCTGAAGGCAGGTGAGAGAGAGCTGGAGACAGATGTTCCCTGTCAAAACCTCTGCTTAAGAATTAGAACCATGAGGGCGCCTGGGTGGCTCAGCGGGTTAAAGCCTCTGCCTTTGACTCAGGTCATGATTCCAGAGTCCTGGGATCGAGCCCCACGTCAGGCTCTCTGCTCAGCAGGGGGCCTGCTTCCTCTTCTCTCTGTGCCTGTCTCTCTGCCTACTTGTGATCTTTGTCTGTCAAATAAATAAATAAAATTAAAAAAAAAAAAAAGAATTAGAACCATGAGAATGGAGGATGCCATCCAGAGAGATTGTGTGGAAATAGAAGAGCAATGTTTCCAAAATGCCACCAGAAATTGTATGCAGAAGGTTTTCTTGGTAAATTACAGAAGAACCTGCCTGTGAAAAAGAAATCCACATGCTACCTCTAATGAGGGTTTGTAAGAACATATATATTAACTAATATATGCCTATCTTATTTCTGTCTCATTTATTTTGACCTATTTTATTTCTTCTTCTGTCCTCTCCTTTGGGTCTATGCCACAAACCATTACTGTGGGGCTTGCCCTCCCCAACTTTGCCAACATCTAGCTAACTATATCCATGAGCATGTGTTTGACTCCCCAAGTTTCTGCCAATGGGGTCTCACACCTCAGCTCCTTCCTTTATGGCCATTCTCTTCCATCAGCCAATCAGAGCTGATCAGACTGGAGAGTAGGGGAGCCTTGGGATTAGATTCCTCAATGTCCAGAGAGACAGAAAGTAGATCCTTCTCAGGGTTAGGTGCATAGACCAAATCATCTTGTCTAGACAGCCAGTAAAGGGCTCAGTAGGGGGGAGGGGGCCATTTTCACACTGATCTCCTTCCTTAGTCCATTGATATCTGCTGGTTTCCCCCCTCCTCTACCTGTGCTCTCAAGGAGGCTTTGGCAATATTTTAGAATTTCACAGCCAGATCAGACTGGGGGCTGAGGGAGTATGGACGGGCCATGATGGCCATAACAATCTTCTCCTAAGCCCCACCAGCAAATGTCATTTCTCACAGGACCTGTTCATCCCAGCACCAGTTTCCTTAATTTTTCCTGCTTTCTTTGATACAAACAAAAGAAGGACAGATATTTATTCATTTCTTCTATTTTTTGAAGTATTACTTTTCTTCCTTTGAATTCTCTCCTTGCAATTTTTTTCTTTTTTTCTCCTCTCTTAGTTCTCTTTCTTTAGCAGAACCTTGATTTTTCCTTGGATTGTCTGATTATCAGTGGAAGAGGCTTTCTAAGTTCTGGAAACTTCCTCCTTGTCTACACACCCCACCCATGTTCTTTAATGAACTATGAGATACCAACTTTCTTGATGTACCCACACCCTCACTTCCCTCTTGGTGTTCTTTGAGGAGCCAGGAAAAAATGCCAATTTTTATGCAGCTATCCAGAATACCAGTGACACCTGAGTCAGTGATTTATACTCAAATTGTTATTTACATAACATGAGAAAAGAGAAATTTTGTAGTCAAGAGAAAATAGCTCGACAATCCATGGATGGCCTAGGTGGGGTGTTCCAAATGAATGGTGGCCAGTGGCCAGCAGAGGTGCCTCCCGACTGGGTTTCATTAATTTCAGTCAGCTACAAAGTTTGGAGAGAAAGAGGATTTTCCTATGAGCATGTAAAAGAAGTGCTTTGAGTTGTAAGCCTTTGCCCTTGTTTAAGAACAGCATAAATGGGAGATTTTATAACCACTGTGGGCCAGTATTTTTGGAGTCAGTTGAAGCTCCAGATGGAGTGGAAAGAGAAGTTTCTTTTTTTCTTTCTTTTTTCTTGAGTTTTGCAGAACGAGTCTCCCTGGGCACCTTTAATAAAGTGCTCAGTCTCTTGTTTAGTTCAAGTGTGCCCAAGCTTGTTATCACAGGATCTGAAGGGGGCTTTCTTACAACTAAGAACCTTTCCTATAGATTTCTGGTCTTGGCTCTAGAACCAGCCTCATATGTGAGAATGTCTTGAATCCACTCCTTCCCCAAGAATCTCACCTTTAGGAGTCCACGCTTGGGTCCTTGTCATGTGGTATAAGGAAGAAAATACACAGTGAGCCCAAGTTCGGTGAGGGCTTGAAAGGACAAGAGGAACACAGTCCCATAGTCATCTCAACATTCTGGAAACCTCCACATTAGGCAGGGTAAGAGGACATTCCAGCATCACCTTATGCAGATTTTGTAACATTGGCCAAATGATGAAGGTTTCCAGGCCAGGGAATTGCAGCTGGCTTTAAGAGGTGTCTCTGTGGAAGGACGCATTCCTGCCTAGCAAAGCTCTTAGTGAAGGGGGGTTGTACCAGGGTGGACAAACCAAGATGAGGGCCACAAAGGACAGGGAAAAACAGGCAGTGGTGCCAGGAGCACTTTCTAGAAGAAAGTCTCTTCCAGAATTCCTCTCCAGACTTTTTGCTTTAATGAGTATGAGTAAAGAAAAAAAAAAAAAAGAATGATTGTGCTATTCAACAGCTTTCAACCAAAATGATCAAAAGTCTTACCTGAGTGTATAACTATGAGTGGATATATACAGTGGAAGTACATAGACCCAGCGGCTTCTGAACTCTACTTTGGGCTGTTTAATAAAATGCAGTTGTGGATGACTTGTGCTACGTGCAGCCATACTCCACGAGGGTTTACGTAGAACAAGCACTCACTTTTAGGGGGCACATCTGAAACAGTTTCCTTCCCACCATTCTCTATATCCCAAGTCCAACTAAATGCCAAATTAAATCTAGATATTTCTTTTTTCTGAATCGACTTTTACTAAGGAAAAGGGAGAGCTGCATTCCCTGAAACAGATATTTTGGGCCAAAATTATTACTTCGGCCTTTTTTTCCTCCTCCTTTTTCAAAACAAAATGTCTATCATTCACTCTGACACCAGCGTTTAAGAGCTGGAGACAAATGGAGTCTGAATATTCACGCCAATGTAGTACAAATGAGCTGTGATTTCAGGATGCTGGCTGTTTCTCTGACAGGAGAAAAGAGGGGTTGACTAGTTTAATATCTTTGGCTGAAAACACTTTCTTATAAAGGGATGGAGAAGGCCAACATTAATATTGAGTCCTGTTACTGAATGACCAGGAAGGCTCTATCATGGAATGGGGCATCCTCAGTCTGGGGAAAGTGTGTTGATCACACCCAGATGACGCGGAGAGGGAGCGAATTCACACACACAGGCTGAGACTGAAGGAAAGACATCGTCTAAAAACATTTTCTCCACATTCTTCAAAGAATTCCTTCCATAAGTATATTATACCCGTGATTGTGAATATGACTCCTTCACAGACTTACGCAGTGTGTAAACATAAAGACGTGTTGTAATGAGAGACTCTGGGAGTACATCTGACTGCCTCCCTCAGAAGGCTGGCTAATGGTTTGGAAATAAAGATGCAGTTGTAAGTTGAGGTTTAAGGTGGAGGCTTGTGACCACCGTTAGTACCATCTGTCCTTTCTCTTGTTCCTCAAACATACATATTCAATCACTCATTAATTTACTGTTTCCGGAGTATAGCGACCTGGACCCTCTCCATCTCAGGTGCTTTGTTAGGTCTTGACTACATTAGCAATTCTACCATTCCTTCATTCTCTCCTATAAAACAGACTAATTTTTATTCAATGCAATGGAAACTTTGGTGAATCCAATGATGCACTCAGTGACGTAAACTGTGATTTCCAATACTTTTGTTTTTTGTTGGCTTCATCTTGGCAAAGAGTCATAATATTTTAAGTTTCTCTGCCCTCTTGTCCACCTGTCATGCTTAATTATGTCATTTATACACAAAACATAGCAGTGTGCTGGCTATATCTATAATCCTACTTTGCTGCAAATTGCTTTGAAGAATGATGCATAATTGTGCCCAGTATTATTTGTTTCCTAAATTCTGGTTTTCAGGAAACACTTTTTAGAAGGGGAACATAACTGTAGTTTCAAAGCCATCGAAAATTAAAAGCAAAGTAAGGAAACCGTGACATTTTTATGGAATGCTCAGAAGACCCTAAGGTCTTTCAGCGGAGCTGAAATTGGAGGACCCCTCCCTTGGACACATCTCTGTCACAGCCCTTCTGCTAATTTCTTTTACATTTAATCCTGTATTCTCTTTCTTAAAGAAGGCCTCCCAAACAATCTTCCCATCTCACAAGCATGGCTCTGCCCTGAGACTGACACAAACAGATAAACTTAGATGACTGATCTTCACGTTTAAAACTAATTACATTTTTTAAAAAGCAAAGAAATAGTCAAAGTATGAAGTACTGTATTTTATTTTTGAAGACCTTAGAATGAATTCAGCCTATTTTCTAAAGTAAATCCCACTTAAGTGAAATAATAAATCAGTTTGCCAAAACACAAATGAACATAAATAGGAGTTTCAGGGATGCCTGGGTGGCTCAGTTGGTTGGGCATCTGGCTTTGGCTCAGGTCATGATCCTGGAGTTCTGGATTAAGTCCCTCATCAGGCTCCTTGTTCAGCAGGGAGCCTGCTTCTCCCTCTGCCTTCTCCCTGCTTATGCTTGCTCTTTCTCTCTGTGTTAAATAAATAAAATCTTTTAAAAAAACAAACAAACAAACCCACAAGCACAGGAGATTCATTTTTACTTCACTAATAAACATCATAAATGGAGCTTACCCTAACATGGAGCAGGCCAAATCCTTGGGCCAGGAAACAGCGCCTACTAAAGGACATTTGTACAGGAGCATAGATCCTTCCAGACAATCACACAGTCATTTCATCATCAAGGCTCTTGCCACAGTCTACCTTGTATGATCCACTTACTGGTCTTTTGAGATGAGTGGGATTAGAAGCACAGACTCTGGGGCCAGGCCGCCTGGATGTAAATACCAGCTCTATCATTTCCTAGCTCTGTGACCTTGGAGACATGACTCAGCCTCTCTGGGTGAGATTTTTATAAATATCATCTAACAAAGATTTAGATTTAGATGATCTAAATCTAATTTAGATGATATCATCTAACAAAGATTTAGATGATATTTATAAAATTCTGAGAACTGTGCTTGGTACAGAGTAGGTGCCATTTAACCACAGGCTAAGTAAATAAACTTCTCCAGGTGTACTGTAAGCTTGTATGGGTTCTTTTTTTGTGGGTTTACTCTTACATCCCGTCACAGGGTGTAGCCCGGCCCATGATCAGCCATTAATGCATGGCCATAATCAGGGGTCACAAACTGGCAACGTGAGGCCCACACTGACCTGCATATGTGTGCTTCTCTTGCTCAGCATGGGTTTTTTGTAGTTGTTGTTTTTTTTTAAATTTGAATTTGAATACTCTTAGAAGTCATCCATTCTTCTCCAAGTGAAGGGCACATCAGGTAATGGGAGAGAAGAAGCAGAGACAAAGGCCCAGAGGCAGAAACAAAGGCTGTATTATTGCAGGGCAAAGGAGTGTGGCCTGGGCTGTGAGCTGTGTTTTCAAATTAAGGGCGGGGTCTGAAGAGGAGTCATGTGGTGGGTGTAGGGAAGCCATTTCATGGAAGGCCCCTGGGAGGTTCCAGGGACCAGGATGGTGGTGTGTGGGAAGCAGATCATTCTTCCTCACCAGGCCCTTCAATGACCAAGTCATGTAAGCCTTCCCAGTCATCATCCCTCACCTGCTTATTCCCCAAACCAGGAGTCCTACATGCCCAACAGCTTCCCAGACCCGCAGGCTGTCACTGAACAGAGACAGTAGTAAACCTTGGGTTGCTGCTGTTTCCAGTTAAAGGCATCTTTGATTGCTCCTCCTGCTAACAAAGAATATTCAAGTTCAAGTGAAATGGCCTCTCATTTCTGGGGTCAATTCAGCCTTTCTGCTATGTAACATCTGTTTTTGAAATTCGGCTGAGACCCTGACTTAAATCCATTTAACTTAAAAAGCAGCAAGAGAACATCTTGTTTTCATGAATGTCCAGGGGCTGTGTGTCAACAAATAAAAGGTCTGTTTGTGGTATTCAAAGGGGAAAAGCTGGTTGTGCGATGTTCTGCCACTGGGGTAAATTTATTATGGACTGTTCATTTCTTGGAATCATGAAAAAACAAAGTAGTCCAGCTTTGTTTCAATCAGCAAAGTTTGGCTTAATCGTGGGTGGGAAATGTGCTTTTCTTGTCAGAAGGTCACTGAGCTGGATGGTTTCCAAAAAGATTCCCTCACATGTGCCTCCTACTTCAGCCACGTGAAGTTATCTTCAGTGGATTCTCTAAATCTATATAAATTTTGGCAGACAGCATCTGATAGATCATTATTTTTATATCACTTACACAGGACCTGAGGTGGGAAAGAAGGGGTGAGTCTAGTTCACCATCCCTCAAACCTGACTAAGCTACTTTATTCCTCACGCACTTATTTAGGAGAGACAAACAGAAAAAAGTTTGATTCATCAGCACCCAGAAGAGTGAGTGTTGGCTCAAAACAGATGTCTTTATATATGTATTTGTTTAATGAATATAAACTCTGGTCTTATGAACTCACATTTCCTTTATGAATCCATGTCTGTGCGTGTATTAATATCATTCCTGTCTGAAAAAGCTGTTACTGCTGATGTCCTATTTCAGTCCAAAGAAAAGCATTAGGTCACTCCCGTCACTCTCTTGGAGCCGTGTGTTTTTCCTTTCTAACCCATATCCCAATTTGTATTTTATTTATTTATTTCCTATCTCTACCATTAGACTATAAGCCCAACAAGGGCAGAGTCGTCATGTTCACGGCTCATTTGCTATATCAAGTAAGGTGGCTAGTATGTGAATATTACTTCACAATATTTGTTGATTGTTTTTCCTGATGTTTTCGTTGTGATGATCATTGTAGAGCCTTAACCACTCTTGACTCTGTATGAATTTAATCTCAGTGAATTAACAGGGCTTATAATACAGTTGAATATGCAGAGACCTTTTGTGTGATGACACACACTCATTTGACGCTATTGGAAGTTATGGTGGAATGGGTTAGTCTAACCATCTCTGTTTTCTCAAGTTGAAGTTTTTGAGCCACATCTGCCATTATAGCTGGCCAAGATCAGTGTCATAGCACATGGCAATAGTTTCAGGGATTTTTTTCTCTCAAACAGTTAACTCATTCCTGGTGGTATTCAATCTATGACTTCAGCCTTATTAGCAATAAATTCTGGCCCACTGAGCTACTTGGTAAAGGCAGTACAAGTATCTGTGGTCAGAAAGAAGGCATTTTTGGTGCCCAATGGACATACAGTTTAATGTGCATATTTGTTTGTCTGGTGGTCATGTATGCCTTTCTTATGATCAAGCAAGCAGGAACACTTCAGCTTGAAGGGGGAACAAAGTAGAATCACTTGCTCCATTTTGCTTTGGCTGTCTGCATAGACAGGGCTGAAATGGGAATGATTTGTGTGTTCCAGAGGATTTCAAGAGAAATGCTTCTTCATTTACAGGAGGTGCAATTCCACAACAGTTTCTTGCTTTGTGTACTTGAAAACATTCCCAAAGAAACAAAGTTGGATGCAGAAAAAATAATGAAAGAAGAGAAAAATAATACTCTGAATTCTGAACAATTCTGCTTTACTAGGTTGAGCTGTCTGCCAGCTGGCCACAGTGTTGACTACTTGTAATATATACTTTTGGTAGGCTGCATGTAGTTCTTGGAACTGTTTATATTAGACGGCAGAAACTTAATTATTCTAAAATTGGCAGGACTTGCTTTGGTTACTTAATACAAAATTGCTTAGTCATCTTTATACCTAGTGTGGATAGCATTGTTTGAGCGTGAAAAGCTGGGAAATGCACATGTGCTCCAAAGAAACTTTAGGTCAGGTAGAAAAACAAGAAGGTATCATTTTTTGTAAGATGCTTAGCAGGTGGTCGCCACATGTTTTAATTGGACAAGCTAGGTGCCTGTTGAGTTGAAGTCCTTGATTACAAGTATTTCTCCGTGTTCCTTGTGGATTTTGTAAGAAGTAAAAACGTGCTGCTGCAGCTTCCCAGACTATGTTCTTCTCCTGCGTTTTGCGAAGTGCATGTTTCCCAGCAAGAGGGTGAGGAATGCTAGAATCAGTTGTAAGAGCAGCTTGCTTTCTCTGTGAAACAAACGAGGATGTCCTTTCAAGCTGGTTGACACCCAGGTCCTCCCTTTGTCTCTTTTGGTTTGAATACCTACCTTACCACACTGGAACTACTGCCTTCCAAAGGCAGCACAGATTTATAGAGCTCCAGCAAGGAAGCAGGCAGGCAAAATGAGTCTCTTCCGAGTGGTTTAGAGTTTGAGGTGGCGCCGGAGGTCTCCAGGTTTTTCCAGGAATGCTTGTGGCAACCTCACACTCTTCCTGTGACCTGGGCTGGGACTCCTGAGAGAGATGGTGAGAAAAGATAAAAGTCCTATAGCCAATGGATAATGACACCAGGCTTGGGAGGGGTGGGTTCCCAAGCAAACATCCAGAACAGTGCCTTATGTTTCTAATTACTGAACATGGTTAGAGAGCAAAATCAGGCAACACTTTTTTTTTTTTTAAGACTGATGGAAGCATTTAAATCGGCTCTGAATGTCAGTATTTTCTAATTATGATGGAGGAGTGGCAAGGAATCTCCAAAGACCTTGGCAATTTAGAGAGTTCCAGCCCAACCCTGATTCTCTTCTTTTTTTATTCATCATATGTCTTCTTTGTCCTTCTTTCTCTTTCCATGTTCCAGAACTAGCCTATTCCCTCAGTTACAAATGCCTCATATCCCTCTCCTGAAGCCAGAGTGTCTTTCTAAGTCAGGATTCTTTTCCACCAGAGGAAACAAGCACAGCTACAAATCGCAATATAAAATAGAGCTCCATTGTGAGCCACCATCCATCCCAAGGCAGTACTAAAAGCCTGGAGACACACACGGCCTTTTGAAAGGGCGTCAGTCAAGTTCCTCCATTTACCATTTAAGTGCAATGAAAGAAATGCCCTGGAATCCATTCCAATTCAACAAGTCTTCAACCTTGCTGACTATAAGGAAAAATAGTTAAGGGACTCTCAGATCGACTCCCTAATACTACTTCAAAGGATCACGAAAACGAGCAGTAACCTCAAGGAGATTACCATCTTCTAGGAAAGACAGATATGTACCTAGAAATTCAAATACAAGTCGTAGATTAAGTGCTCCAGTAGAAATCTGTAGGTATCCATACAAACTCATGTCAGTGAGTAAGTTGTTCAGGGATCCTGTAGTCTTATGCTAGTCTTAAGCCTATACTGTGAGTCATTTCTTATGTGAAGAAAAGTCCAGAACTCTCCAAACTCACAACTGGGAAAACTACCATCTACATGATTCATGTGAAAGGAAAGAGGAAGCAGTCTAGGCACTTTTCAAATTATTATTTAACTTCTGTGTAAATTTATGTATTATGTCCAAGGGATCTCATGGATAATGTCCCTTGGTTTCAGAGCTTTTCATTAAGATTATAAACTCCTAGAAGATAGCCTCTAACTTGCTTTGTAATTCTAGAACACAATAAATGCATTTGAAGATCATCATGAATAGAAGTTGAAAAATTCACTAGGGAATGATTTGTCCCCAATTAATAATAGCATGTCTTTCATGTATAAACCTGTTTCCACTGGCACATAACTCTGAATTGTCTCCGACAATGTAAATGGATATATATCCTGCCATCTGAACTGTCTGACCTTGTTAATAATACCTTGTATCAACATGATAGCTGGCTAAGGCTCTGGATCTAGATGGTGGGGGGGGGGGTTTGGGGGGGGCGGTGGGGAGCAAGAGAGGAAGAGAATCTTAAGCAGGATCCATGCCCAGCACAGAACCTGACGTGGGCTCAATCTCACGATCCTGAGATCATGACCTGAGCCAAAATCAAGAGTCAGATGCTTAACTGACTGAGCTACCCAGGTGCCCCTGGATCTAGTTTTTGATCCCTAAATTGGAAATGTTAGTTGGAAAAACAGTCACAAAGAACCGACTCCCAGGTTGCCGATATTTTTACAGCTGAGTAGATCAGAAAGGCCAAAGGGTTGTGCAAGTCAAATCACTATTGTGTAAAATATGGATAATCTTTGTTCCATGTTTACCGTTGGTAAAGACCTATGAGCTCTGATCTTGTGTTGCAAATAAACCACTCGTGGTTCCTGTTACATAGTTAAAAGTGTGATCTTTCTTCAGACCCTGTCTCAGCTGCTTTTGCTTGTGCTAAGCACTTAGTAGCAAGTGCTTAGTCACAGTGAGACTGTCTCACCCAATGACCCTCTGCAGGAGAACAGAGAGGTTACTCATGAAGGGATTAAAAGAGCACATCCAGGCTTCCAAAAGCTGTCCTGTACCACAGCCCACGTATTACTACAACTCCTCTATGAGACTATCAGGTCTTTCAAGTCTGAGACCATGTCTTACACACCGTCTTATCTCTGAACTGCAGAACATGACTTCACACAATGCAGTCATTTCATGCAGGGAGTTAGAAGGCCTTCCGGGGGAGCTCTCTAACAGAACTTTCTGTGGTGATGAAAACGCTCTCTGCGTTGTCTTACATGGTAACCACAGAGCACTTGAAATGGGGCTAGTGAAGCTAGAAACGGAATTCTTTATTTTATTTACTTTTCATTATTTTTCACTTGAATTGTCTCACATGACTAGTGACTACCATTTTAGACAGCACAGCCATAGAATCTTAAAAACTATCTTTCACTACAGCCCTACCCATTATTGGATAGTTCTGTTGGGGCAAGGACCCCATCCTTTTACATCAGAATTAGCTTCTGTTGTCAGGCATATATTTAGAAAACACATTTACACATTTCTTCTGCCAAAGAGCATTTTTGGTTCTCACACAGACACAGACTGGTAAAGAAGTTTCATCTTTGCCTCAGCGTTCTCACCTATGCCTTTGACCTCTTTCTAGGGGCCAAGAGCAGAAGTGGCCCCATGCCTGTTCTAAATTGGTATTAACCTATGCCTTTCAGTGTAGTTTCCGTGAGTTTACCAAGGAAAAGTATTTTAAACTCTGGGGAACGGGGGAGGGAAGGCACAGAAGTAATTGTGTTCCACATTTTCACTTCTCCTCACTCTTCTCAGAATGGTGTAGAGATTATTCTAAATACCAGCGGTGGTTTCCCACTGATTGGCTGTGGTTCAGGAGCTCTTGCCAAAGTTCTATACGTCTCAGTCTTCTTTCTTTAAATGGAGATGAATCTACTTTTCCTACCAGAGGGTCAAACAATGATTGCCCTAGAGATCAGAAGTGCTCCAAATAGAGCAGAAATGTTTATGCTAACATAAGTCCCTAAATGTGTTGTCTTCCCAAGTGCTGGAATCAGTGTACATAAACACCATCACTTCATAAATCTTAAATGCCCAAACTGTCCACTCTTAACTAAGGTGAAGAGAGGACACAAAGACATTGATTTTAGTCATGTTAAGTCTGTCAGTGTTTTGCAAATGGAGAACTACAAATAGAGAAAAAGTAATGATAAAAGACTGAGCAGGAATGGAGAGAAAAAACAAAACAAAACAGGCCATAACCTGTTAGCCTGCTCTTAGTGGGGCTTCATGTTTTGGATTCCACTCACTGGAGAACAGAAACAACTTAAGACAGAGCTCTTCAGGTTGATCCCCTTGATTCTTATTCAGTGTTGCTGGTCTTGACAAATGTGCCTTGGTGATTGCATGTATTTTTTTTTTCTTAAGTAGCACAGATTTTTGGAACAAGATGGTGAAGGTTGAGCTAAAGTTAAGTCCAAACTGTATGTTACAATCCATGTGTTTATTTGTTTTTTGAGTCCCAAATGAACTATTCTGTTCAGAAAAGAGCAAAGCAGGTTGATAAATTGAATTTTTTTAAAAAGGACAAAAGTTCATTTTCTACAGTCAAAAAGAAAACACTGCCAGATTTACTGTGTAACTACTGCAAATGTGGGTTTATATAACTTTTGAGATTCATATATAGTCTTTAATTCACTTTGCAAACACTGATCAGTCAATAAAATATAGAGATGAATCAGCTGGAATTACATTTTCTATACTCAGAATGGTAAAATCTAGAATAAAAATCTGATGGTTCAAATCAGCTATAATTCCTGGGTGCCTATTATGTCCCGATAGTGAAGAGATTTTTTAAGCAATGGTTATCTATATTCATAAGTGGCCTTAAGAATGAAAATATACAGAAAATATGATCTCAATAAAATATTTAGTTTAGTAGTTAGAACAATCAAGCAGTGGCAAAGCAGTACATTTATTAATTACCAAAATAAATGATAGATGTTCGAGGAGAGAGATAGTCACTTCTAAGCTAGAGTCCTCAGGAAAGCCAAAATGAAGAAGTGAAATCTGAGCTAGGAATTCATGACTAAATAGAATATGGACAATGAAATGGGGAGCCCATTCCAGATGGATGCGATGTGTGAATTGCAAGTGCAGAGAAGGAAAATTGAATGACGTGGTTGAGAAGCAATAAAATAGTTTTATCTAGGATGCCATCAGACAATGTGCTTGGAAAGAAAGTTAATGCTTTCTAAATTAGAAAATCAGAAGAGCATGTACTTGGATATCATTTAGACCTGAAAAGGAGGAAACATGGACATATCATGTTTGATGCATCCATCTTTGCTGGATGGGAAAGCAGGCATGGAACCATAGTATTACATAGAGTAGGATGAAACCTTGGACCTTGTCTAGTCCAAGCACCTCATTTCACATTCCTAAGTCTGAGTCCAGATCACTGTTTGCCAAGGGTTTGTGGAGAAAGACAACCAAAGGATTGAAGTGAGTGAAGACCATTTGAAGGGCAGAGGTGAGGAATCCTGCGGGAGATGTGACACCCAGGAATCACCCAGTACATGTAGGTTGGAGAGAAGCATCACTTAGCCACAGTGAGCACCCAGCTGAAATTCACGCAGAACTTTGAGGCAGGGAAACATGGATCCTCCCACAAAGCCCTGAATCTCGAGAATAAAAACCAGAATACAGCTCATAGTTGTGATCCAAAATTGAAGATGGGTATGATAGACCTGGTAGAAGTTTAAAGTAACAAGAAAGTCTGAAATACAAGTTCTAGGAGGACAGGGACCTTTTCAGTCTTGTTCACTGTTTTATCCCCAGGGCATGTGATAAAACTTGGGACCACAGTAGGTGCTCAGTAAATGCTTATTGCATATTGACGGTATACATGTTTTTTTGGTGGGACTTCACTGAATGAGTCAGACCGTGAAATTTGCAGTGGGTAAATAATGGTGACTAGTCAGAAAGATCTGTATAATAATGGTATGAGTCTTGAAACATTAGGGTTCCTTGCAATAAAAGAAAAATAGTTACATTGGGGATGAAGTTATAGTGGTCAGAAGAGGAAGGTATATAATAAGGAAGGTGCAGTGCAAGAGAAGAAACTCTAATATGACAAAAGTATGCAGTGATACTGTCCAGAATCCGAGCGTCCTGGTTTATGAGTATTAAAAAGAAGTAACATAAATAAATAAATAAATAAATATGACAAAATAATAGAGTCTTAATCGATATCTGCAAGGTTTAATTTAATTGAGATCTCTGAGACGTGATAATTCTGTTATTTAAACCAAATGGGTGTACAATTGAAGAGGCATGGGTAATTTTGAAGATCACTTCTTACCTAAGTTTATATGATCCAATGAATTAGACCAGAGGTCACTGACAATAGTCTTCTCAGAACTTTCCCAGGGCACTCTAATTTATTTCCTGAAAGGGGAAACAGTTCCTAGAGGGAAATAATGGATTAGTCCAAGAATATTATAGTGGTTAAAAGCACACACTTTGAAATCTGCAAAACAGGGATTTTAATAGCTACTTTACAGGTTTATTATGTAGATAAAATAATTTAACATATTTTTAAATGGCCCAGCAGAGCAGAGCTGTCAAGCCACAAAAAAAAAAAAAAAAAAAAAAAAACAAACAAAAACAAAAACAAAAAAAAAACATAGAGGAAACTTAAATGCCTATTGCTAAGTGCAAAAAGCCAGTCTGAACAGGCTATATACTGTATGATTTCAACTATATGACATTCTGGAAAAGCCATAGTTATTACAGAAACAGTAAAAGGATCAGTGGTTGCCAAAGGTTGGGGCAGGGGAGGGAGGGAAGGGTGAGGAGATGGAGAACAGAGGCTGTTCAGTGCAGGAAACTGTTCTGATACTATGATGGTTGATACATGACTCAACATCAGGTATGGAACCTAATGTGATCTATGGATATTAGTTAATAATAATGTGTCAGTATTGGTTCATCAGTTGTAACAAATGCACTGCACAGCTACAAGGTGTGAATTAGGCTGTACTAGTTTTCTAGGGCTGCCATAACACAGTACCACAAAAGGAAGGGCTTAGGACAGCACAAGCATTGTCTTCAAAGTTCTAGAAGTTAGACATCCAAAATCAAGGTGTCAGCAGGGCTCCCTCTCACTAAGCTGTTCCATCTCTCTCTCTCAGCTCTCCCTCTACCTTCTCCGGGCATTCTCCCTGTGTCTTTACATTGTCTTCTCTCTGTGTATGTCTGCTCCTGTGTCTAGATTTCCCTTCTCTATGAGAACACTAACAATATCAGATTAGGGCCCATCCATCTTAGCTTGACTGACATCTACAAAGGCAATCTTTCCAAATAAAGTCACATTCTGAGGCTTTAGGTCTTCAATATATTTTTTAGGGATGGGGTTACATAATTCAGTATGAACATAAAAGAAACTGGGCAGGGGAGAGGAAAGGATGGGAACTCTGCACTTTCTGTTCATTTTGTCTTTAAACTTGAAACTATTCTAAGGAATGATATCCATTAATTTTAAAAAAAGTAAAAAAAAAATAACCCAACATTGTACATATTCAATAAACATTAGAGACTTCTGGATGCTGCATTAACTTCTCCAGTGTCCCTGACACAATAGATTTTATTCTTGATGCATTCCAAGATGAGCAGTAACATTGCCCAAAGATCCCAAGGCCTTCCCCAACCCATTCACTGTTCAGTTTGTGATGATTTGAAGGTAGATAGGACTTAGCTTTCTCCCTGGCTTCTCATCCTAATAACTGAGTGGTAGATTAGAAAGCTGTCTGCTCACAATGTTCTCCTGCCCTTAACTGGATTTTGTGGTGTCATTACCAGAAGGAAAGGGCTACGTGTTAACTGATTTGGAATCTGTAACACTGACTTATTTCTTAACTACAGCAGCATAGATTTTGCCCTGTCTTAAGAAAATCTAGTATTTGGGGGCACCTGGGTGGCTCAGTGGGTTAAAGCCTCTGCCTTCAGCTTGGGTCATGATTCCAGGGTCCTGGGATCGAGTCCCGCATCGGGCTCTCTGCTCAGCAGGGAGCCTGCTTCCTCCTCTCTCTCTCTGCCTGCCTCTCTGCCTACTTGTGATCTCTGTCAAATAAATAAATAAAATCTTAAAAAAGAAAGAAAGAAAGAAAGAAAATCTAGTATTTGGGAACCCATATTGAAAAGACACAGGTATCCTAGGTAATGATTCATCAGCAGAAGTCATGTCAGAGTCTTTTCAATAGCATGACTACAATCCTCCCTTACAATACAAAAATTTAGATTTTTCTCATAAAACTTTCAAGAACCCCTTTGGTGAGTGCTGTGAAGTGTGTAAACCTGGCAATTCACAGACCTGTACCCCTGGGGATAAAAATATATTATATGTTTATAAAAAATAAAAAATTTAAAAAAAAAAACCTTTCAAGAACCCTTCTCTCACATTCATGGGTATATAACTTCCCCAGCGTATACTTCTCTTCAGGCTAACCTGACCATTTGTGACCCTCTAGAGTGCCACAGTTTACAGAATCTCTTTGCCTTGACATTGGTTGAGAGTTTGTTTCCCAACCAGTGTTGCTGGAAGAGACTCAGCATTGACTGAGGGTAGGGGAGGAAATGAGAGATTAGGAGCTGGGGACATGGAAGCCACTGCTCCCCAGTAAAGGGGGGAAAATCACAGTCTCCCCAGACATGGCTCCCCTTAATAGGACAGTGCTAGAGAAGTTTGGAGGAGCTCTGGGGGATAATGATGATTAAGGAAGACCTCCAGCCCCAACCTGGTGGGAGAGCAACTGAGAACCATTTTCATAATCATACACACCTTCCCTCTCCTGCACAACCTCATATACCCTAATGGAGGGTCCTACCTCCATCATGCACGTGTGCCCTCTCCTCTCTCTCAGATGCTCTTGCCACATGTCCACAAACTGTAACCCAGAAAGGTACGTGTCTGCGTAGATGCATCCAACAGTGACCCTCTCCCCCACCCCAGTGCCCCCACGTACATGCTCCGCAGCTTTCACATGAATAAATGGACAGATAGACTTCGTCTAGGGCTGGGAAAGAAAACAGAAAGCACCCAAGTAAGTACTAAAAGGTGAGGAGTAGGTGAAGACAATGGGTAACGAAAGAAGAAATTGCGTGGGGAGAGAGCCGGGGAGGGCGAGCAGCCAAAGGGGCCACGTGCTCTTACTCAGTCTCCCCGCCCTGTGAGCACTCCGAGACATGGCCAGGCTCTGGCAACCGTGCGTGTCCCCAGCCTGCTTGGGGGTACTGACTTCGCTGCTGTTAGCACCTGCACACCTGTGTAGCCTGGGGAACTCAAGGCGTGGCTACTAACCAAGCAGCCCACAGGCCAGCGGAGCTTGGGGGAGGAAGGAGCAGAGGGTTTCGGGGATGCTTTTCAAGCTACTTGGATGAATTAAGAAAAGTGAGGGGCACCAGGGTGGCTCAGTGGGTTAAGCCTCTGCCTTCGGCTCAGGTCATGATCTCAGGGTCCTGGCATGGAGCCCTCCATCGGGCTCTCTGCTTGCTGGGGAGCCTGCTTCCTCCTCTCTCTGCCTGCCTCTCTGCCTCTCTCAAGAGAGATCTTGTGATCTCTGTCAAGTAAATAAATAAAATCTTTAAAAAAAAAAAAAGTGAAATTGTTTACTTACAGACAGACCCCTTTCTCCCATTTCTGTTTGCTGTTGCTATAGTTATCAGCCAAGTGGTTTGTCTACAACAAAAGACTGCACGGAAAAGGGATGAGAAGAGTTTACTCTCTCCCTGCACCTAGGATTCAAGTCCCCAAAGTTCAGTCCCACTGCCCATAGGGCCCTTCTCTTCCCGCACTGCACTCAGAATGGGAGCCCTCTTGGGGGTGGGGCGGGGGGGGGCAGAGACACACCCCCCACCACTACCACTACCTCTCAAGGGATGCTCAAATCACTTGTTGTCCATTCTGATAACTATGGAGAGATCAAGCTGGAAAACGAAAAGATATTTATGGTTGATGAAATAGTAAAGGAAAACGGTTTCTTTTCTTCATAACCAGCAAAGTACTTAGAAAGTACTCTTGTTAAGAGTAAGATGGAGAAACACCTTCAAATTTTAAAATTCCCAATAAACACCAAAATTCAAATTTCTTAAAGATTTATAAGCAGTATAAATAATACCCTGAGGGATAAGAAAGGGGGAAAAATGCAAACATTGCGTAGTTGTGTTTTTGTTGGCAGAGATTTTATTTTTGTTTTTGTGAGTTTTTTTCAGGGGAAAATGCTTGAAAAATTAAAGAATCTGACGATTTATTTAGGATACTTTCTGAGCCTGGCTTCAAACTCCGAGTTTTGCTTTTTGCACCCCTCAAGCAAAAATCTCATTAGGCGAAGGCTTTACGTTTTGCACAGCTCCTTATTTTCCTACGCAGGGCAAATGGCTCGTCTCATGTGCACAGAAAGGGCTGGAAAATATTTTTTGTGATCTGAGTGCAGCAGAGAGTCTAGGATTCCAGAGGAAGTGGAGGCCTCCCGCTCCACACAGGAAACAATCTTCAAGCAGGCCTTAAATGCCAGATTCCAGGCCGAGTTTAACTAACCACTGACAGCTCTGTAAACAAAGCAAGGACAAAAAGAGCCCGCTTCCCCTTTTCTGGTAGTCATTTTGGGTTTGGGGGCTGCAGGGGAATTCTGGAATCCTTGGCTTCATGGCACAGGAGCGCAAGGGAAGCGAGTTCCTCAGTTGAAGAGCTGGAAAGGGAAGATCTTTCTGGGATTAAAACCATCACGGAGGAGGTAGGAGAGGATAAAACGGTTTGGTCACAAAGAGCCGGGACTTTGGAGCTCTGAAACAGCTTGATCATCTGCAACTGCTTTTAAAAATGCTGCTGACTTACGTTTATTCATGGTATTATTGCTGTGGTCTTTTTTTTTTTTTTTATCATTCTGATATTAATATTCTTTCAGAATATACAAATTATGCCTAGATACTTCTATTATTTTATTACTATTTTCATTCTTCTCCTTTTCCTTTTCTCTTAATACCTACATATTCCTTTTTGTGCCACTTCTTTTTTCTTTTTTCTCTTTTCCTCTTTCTTTGTTCACTTTTTCATAACCTTTGTCTGTGGCTCAGAAAGTTACAAAGAATAAAATCATTCAGTAGCTCTTAAGTGTTCTTACCAGGATTTCAAATCTTCAAAGTCTCTCTGTCTCCTGAGGTTTTTACTTATTGATTTTTAACTGTAATCCTGGGATCTTTACTTATTTGTCTCTAATAAGTAAGTTTCATGAATGAGACTCAATTTAGCACATGAAGGACTCAGCTCGGGAGCCAGAAATAGGTCACTAGCCACCTTGCCAGCCTTCTAAGGTGTTTTTCTTCAGAGTAAAGAAGAAGAGAGAGGGTGAAGAAATGGCAGGGGGCCAAAGCTGAAAGTGATTCATGGGAAACACTTTGATTCATCTGTGATATTGACCTACCTCCTCCCTGTTAGGTCCAGATTCTCCCGTCTCCCTAGACCTGAAGCCACACCATGGATGATTTTGAACGTCGCAGAGAACTCAGGAGGCAAAAGCGGGAAGAGATGCGTCTGGAAGCAGAAAGGTAAGGATCTAAGTTGGACAGTATTTGTATTCTGTTACTAATAGTGCTGGTTTCATGCTCCAAAGATCATCACTCTGAAGAGCCAAATATATTGCACACTAAACTGTTTGCCAAAGTAGTTATGGAAAATTCTCCTGTTAGGATTCTAAATGCTGTGTAAAAAAAAAAAAAAAAAGAAAGAAAACCAACATCAAGGAAGAGAGAGATTCTAGAGGAAGCAAATAGTTGCATTAAGTCAGAGCCTACACTGGAATTTTTGAATAACAAAGGCAATGTGTGGATAAAAGTTTTAAAAGCAGTTATAATGTTGAAATGACAGAAAAAATGACAAATGCTGACTATGAAACCAACTAGGAAATGGGAGTCTTTGGTCTAAAAATATAAAGGCTATAAGACCCAGATGGATCTTGTGAAAAATTTTTATTCTTATTAGAAAAGTAACCAAATCCAGTAATCCACATATTAAAGGTTAATAGTTAATGGAGATTCTGAGTCTAGTTGAAAGCTCTTGTGTTGTTTGAGGCCTCTGTTGTGGTGACTTCAAGGACAGGTTGGGGCAGTAAAGCAATGACATACGAGGTATGGGGCATAAATGCATCTTGTAAAATTTGGGCCTCAGGGCAAAGGACATATAATGTGACTTAAATCAGACAGAGTAGGCATTCTTGGGTGTACCTGGCCAGAGGGAAGAATTTTATTTCAGGGAGAAACCACATGTAAATGGAGATTCTCTCCAGGCATTTGGAGATAGAAATGTTCTATCTTTGTTCAGGAAGGGAAATAAATGATTATTAGAGGATAAGTTTGGAAACACCCAATGTGGGGTGCCAAGTGGACAGTAGTGATAATGTCAAAAAAGCAAGCATAGGGAGAATGAGAGGTCCTAAAGACGTAACAGAAGCCATCAGAGGAGACAAAAGTGTCAAGGAGATGGGGAGAACTAAGGAGAGCATCCATGCTGAGCGGCCATCACCATCTTATACATCTTATAGGCAATTCCGAGCCCAGGAGGCCATACCTCTTACTCTTCCCAGTGTTGTGTTACATGGCCCCGATCCAACTGAAAGTTAATGGAATACCTTGACCCAACAAATATTTATTAAGCGCCAACCAAATTTCCGTGTCTGTGTTAGGGACAGGGGAAGCAGTGATGAGATACACATAGGTGTGCTTCTGCTTTTATGTCCCTCATGGCTTTCTAGGAAACCAACATATCGCAAGATCAAAAAACAGACCAGGCCAGCATCTGGGGCTAGAGGGACTCAGGAATGAGGACAGGAAATTGGGCATCAGGCTAGATCAGTATCTTCAGCATCTTTGCTTTTCTAGGTGAGCAGGGAGATGGGAAATCGATGTGCAAGGAACACTAATACAAAATTGCTGTGATTTCAAATACTCTAATTACAGTGAACAAACTTGGTTTCCTTAGAACCAGAATTTTGCCTAAGAATTTTCTACACATCTACATGGTTCATCCCTTCTGGTTTTTTGTTTTGTGTACAAGGACATATTTTCCTTTAAAGTCAGTCATTAAAGGAATGTACTCCGTGAAGCTTAGTTAGGTACCCTTAATAATCTAAAGTAAATTTATACAAATTTATCCTAATTGGGGTATTATGTTCCATCTGATTCCTTTTCTTTATTTTTTTTTCCCAAAGGAAGCATTTAAGTATTTCCTTACACTTGTACTGTTTACCTTTTCACGTTTCAAGATGAACCTTCTAGGTCTGTTATTCTGTGATGTGTTAAATAAGTCCGTGTTCACTCTTTAGGATTTTATAAAATCTGATCGTTTATGGGAAAGTGAAGGTCAGGTTTTATGGTCCAACCAACTTTGATGGTAAAGTTCAGGGTGTGTACAGGAAACAGATGGCCTGAGCCAAAAATCAGGGACCATCCAAATTCATGGTTTTGATCGGAAGATAAAGGACATAGAAGACCCTGGGCAAATCACTCTTCCTTTATCTTTAGACCTGGCTTCCTCATCTGTAGCAGGAGTCGGTTTTTCTCTAGGGGATTGGTGGTCATTTTCACATTCCTTTTGCTTTTGGTATTGTCTAACTTCTTTTTTTTTCACTAATGGTCATATATTACTTTATTTAAAACAGTAAGGCATTTTGCATTTTGGAAAATGTGACCCTATGGCCTTACACATAATTTCCCAGGGTCAGATTAGAGAAGACCTAAATGGCCTTTGGATTTAGGGAACTAAAAGAAAGGACTCAACCCAGACCAGGAGTGCTGGTGGTATAAATTAGCAAAAATAGAGTGGCCTCAAGGCTCAGAGCTGCAGATTCATTCATTCACACTTCCCATAAATTTTTGGTGGGCATCTACTCTGTTCTAAGCCCTATTTTGGGCACTGAGGGTAAACCAACAGAATGACAGAATTGGGAAAAGTATGCTTCATGCTTTTCAACCTGTCAAAACCAAGTGATGATCAAGACACTACTTATTATATCCTCAAGTATAATTTATACCCCAAAACTCCTTGAAAAGTATTAAAGATGGCTTGTGCCCTTTGTATGCTATACCCCTGCAGACAGTGTGGGGAAAGCGACACCACAGAGAAGAGAAGGTCTATTGACTTCCACTGCCTGCACACAAAGGCTCTCCAGATAAAAATACCCTGTTATTTCAAGTAGTTGTTATTGGGCTTGACGAGCAGGTGAAGTTCAGCTTTGCAGTGATAAATAATTGAAAACTTGTACTTTCACCAGATGTTATAACCACAAATTAAAACAACCCAGATTCTTACACATTCATTCTTCAGAATAAATTTAAAAGATTATTTAAAAAGCTAACCGTACGTTTTGTGCCTTGCTGGCTTTCAAGGGTTTAGGACCGGAATGCCGTCACTGCATCACGCTGCCCCGGGACTGTCGTACACCCACCTCGCTCTTCTGGTTCTCTTCTGGGCTCTTTGAAATCATGTGGCTTTCCATAGCCTGACTATGAGCCTGGTCCATCAAATACATCCTTCCCTTCTTTGTCCTTCCCTTAGCCTGCGCATCTTTTTGTTACTCAGCTTGTCCTTGTCCTACATTTGGCTATCATTCTTGAGTCCTTAAGATGATTTGGTAGAAGGAAGTACTTCATTTCATCATCATCAAAAAAAAAGTGTATTGACTCTTTATAAAGCACAAGGTATTACACTGAATCACAGGGATAAGTGGTCCCAGTCCAAGCAGTGTCCCAATAGTCACAAAGCTCATATCCTTGGTGGATTAGTAACTTCAGAGCAATCTTGAGCAAAAAGGGGCAAAAACATTGCAATAGACAAAATAGATTGAACAAGGAATCAGTGAAAATTCTAAGTGCATTGTTTCTAAGTAAAAGATACTATTTGTACACACCTCAAATTAAACTGTATTTTTAAAGTAGTTGCCTATTTGAACAAATAATAGTTTTGCTCTTTATTATTTTTCATCTATATCATGAGATAAAAAAAATTAATTGGTTTATTCTGCTTTCCTTCCTGTATCTATCTTTTATTTCAGTCTCTCTCTGCCTTTGTCTCTGTGTTTCTCAGTGCGTCTTAAATGTGTTTTCCACTGGCCTGTGTGCATCTTCATTAACCCTTGACTCGTGTGTTTCCATTTCTTCTCCCATCTGCATTCCTAATCCATCTTACCCTGGATGATTTACACAGGTGCTTTTGTATCATCAGGGCATAGATACATTTCAAGGGGGAAAATATAGGGGAAGAGGAAATATTTTCGAAGGGGTCAAATTCAGCTCTTTTCCTGCTCAAGTAGAAAGTAGAAGTTAAAAAAAAAAGAATGCTGGGCCTTTCATATGTATCTGGTAAAGATGGACTGATTACAGCACCAGCAGTCGGTATGTCTGAGTGGAACATATATGTCCCATATAAATGAAGACACACAAGAAGGCATTAGCAGTGGGAGACAGTAGAGCTTAGCAGTCAAGGGTGTGCCTGTGCTTTCAGATCCCAGGTCTACCACTTAATTACCTACATGAGCTTAAAAATTACTCAGTATTTCTAACTTTGTTTTCTCCTCTCTTAAATGGCGGACATAATATTCACCTTATCGTGCTTTTGCGGGAAAACAAAGAGGTAATACATGGAGGTATTAACACAGTACTAATCATCTAGTATTTATTACCTAACCACTTCCTGAATGATCATTTTTGTCTATTGAGTATTATTCAATAAGCATCTCTATTAATTATTACTATAGTTCTCTAATTTGATTCTCAAAACACACAAAGAATTAAAGATACTATTTTACATTTACCATAAAACAGAGCAAAATAAAAAATATGAAGCTTTTCTTTCTGTACTCCTCAGAGGCTCCAGGAACCTTAGGCAAGATGAAGAGCAGGAATTTGCTACTTCGTGATGAATTTCGAGTGGAGGTGATGGGTATCAGGGCTCAAGGAAGGACTTCTAGATGGTATCTCAGCCACAAAAGTCGACACCCATTCCAGTGGAGTTTCTCTTTTACATGTGGCCACAAGAGTTTTGAGCTTGGGTTTGTCTGCTGAGAAACGGGCAGTGATGTTTTCTCCGTGAGGTCTTCAGTTGGTCACACTTTTCCCAGTGCTGGGCTTGTTCACACAACAAGCAGCTCTCCCACTTTTCAAGACGTGAACTCATTACATTCCCAGCTCATGCCGTCCACATCCAGCACTGAGTTTCTCTTTTTGATCAGAAGAAAGGCCCCTATTGTAGAGTGGCGTTATCAGATTCAGAGGCTCAAAGACATAAATAAAGAGAATGGAAACACTCTTGCTGTTGTCATCATTCATACATTTTTATGAGCCTCTGAAATACACTGATGATTAGACATTCTGAAAGTAAATATTTTTACTATAGTAGAAAAACAAACAATTTTTTTAAATCCAGGGAGTCTAAGTAGTTCCCTCCCAGGACTTGGTCACTAAAAGGTTTTTACCCGATTTAATAGTGTAGCCAATCAATGGTTATATGACACACAAACACAAAAATGCTTTTATTTACAATGCTTAGCATTGAGGTCTTGAAATTTTAAATCAGAATCTTTCAAATGCAATTTTTTGTTATTCTGTAATCAGAAAACTATTTCTCATTATGAAATGAAATAAAACATTCCTTTGGAACTGTCTAAATTTTTAGAGCATCTAAATTTGTTCAAAACTATTCTTCACCTCTCAGAAGTCACTCCAAGGGGCAAAACAGGTGTTGGGACTTGTATCTACATTTCTGCTTTGAGTTAAAAGTTTTTTTCAAGTAATTTTTTGAAAGAGATTTTAAATGATTTCTATAAAGTTTTTATATTTATTTGATATTATTTAGGGTCAGCCCGACTTGAATGTGGGGGCACGGACAAAAAGAGATGGATAATCTTCACCTGAGAGATCTTTGCTTATTTGTTTGTGTCCAGCCACATAAAGAAGCAAAATATATATACATATTCATATCCTCCTTCTCGTGTTCTCTCTCACTCTAAATAGACATTATTCATTCTCTGTCAGTTTATAATTGGTGAGATTATAAATGGTGAAGATGGCATACTTGAACCAGTTTCCACTAACCTAGTAAATTCCTCTGCCACTGAAGTATCCCACTTTAAGGTGGCATGGAGCATCAAGGCTCTACCCAACATGGCAGCCATTCAATGGAACTTGAAAATCTAGATTCTTTTAAAAAGTGTTTTTCTCAGCCTGGGGTACCTGAGTAGCTCAGTGGGTTAAAGCCTCTGCCTTCAGCTCAGGTCATGATCTCAGGGTCCTGGGATCGAGCCCTGCATTTGGCTCTCTGCTCAACAGGGAGCCTGCTTCCCCCACACTCCTGCCTGCCTCTCTGCCTACTTGTGATCTTGGTCTGTCAAATAAATAAATAAAATCTTCTTTAAAAAATGTTTTAACATATTTTTATTCAAGTGTAATTAACATACGGTGCTCTTAGTTTCAGGTGTACAAAGAAAATCTAGATTCTTGAGGACGTCATATGCCGACTTATAACTTCCTTCTTAGGAAAATTGTGGTATATCTGTATATATATATGAGTCAGTACACTTGACACTTAAATTAGTGAATTTTTCTTATAGGCTGTGTGTGTGACACAATTTATCAGTCTTTAGTCACCTGAGGAAAATCAGAATGATGTGTTTTTTAAGCATATGGGCGACAAAGTCTGACAGACCTGAGTTCAAATCCTAACTTTGACAACTACTAGTTGGGTGGCCTTGTGACGAATTACTTAAACATACTCTGCTTCTATTTCTTTATGTATAAAAATGGGGATAATTATTCTACCTCATAGTCACTGTGAAGATTAGACTAGTTAACCTGTGTAGAGAAACTAACACAAAGCCTCGTGCATACTATATGCTCAATATATGTTAGATGTTATTACTAAAACCATATTAATGTTTTAGTGTATCTTTGGCACAAAATAATATTTTACTGATTTGAATTTTTATTCACGTCAGTTCATTCATTATGATATGCCGCATCCTTACTGCAAAGCTTCTCTCCTGTGCTGATCTCAGTAGTTGCTAAGATGTTTCTGTTGAGGCTGGGAAAGAGTTAAATCTTTTTGGGGTGCTTGGGTAGCCCAGTTGTTAGGTGTCTGCCTTTGGCTCAGGTGATGGTTCCAGGGTCCTGGGGTTGAGCCCCGCATAGGGCTTCCTGCTCAGCAAACCTGCTTCTCCCTCTCCCTCCCTGGGCTGCTCCCCCTGCTGTGCTCTCTCTCTCTGTCAAATAAGTAAAATTTAAAAAAAAAAAAAAAGAATTTAATCTTTGGTTCCATCTAAGTCTACTGCACAAATGCAATTGCTATAGGAGATTTAAAAATCACAGACTAGCTATGTGGTTAATTTTCTAATTCATTAATGATATGTTTTTTAATTTAAAACAGTAAGTGTGTAAAAACTCGGAATTTTACCTAAAGAGTTCAGTTTGGCAAAAATAGTTCTCAAATGGAAAAGAGTATCAGCCAAATATCTCATCCAGTGTTATAAGGAAGGAACTGTCTTTGCTCATTATCAGCCAAGTGCCAGCTTAAGCGGTACACTCTATTTACCTTACATAATACCTTACATTGTCACAACAACCCTATGCCTTGTTTAGTCTGTTCAGGCTGAATACCATAGATGGCGTGGCTTATAAACAACCGAAACCTCTCTGGAGGCTGGGCAGTCCAAGATCAAGGCGCCAGCAAGATCAGGATCTATGAGGTTCTGCTTCCGGGTTCCTAGACAGCTGCCTTCTCGCTGTGTCCTCACATGGTCGGATGGACAAGGCTGTTCTCTGGGGTCGCTTTTATACAAGGACACCTGTTCCTTTCATGAGGATGCCACCCCCATGCTCTAATCACCCTCCCCCCAATCCTCAGCTCTAAGTACCTTCACACCGGGGGATAGATAGGAACATAGGAATGCAGGGGAAGGCAACAAACATTTATCCTAGAGCAGAGGTATTACTGTCCCTATTTTATGGTTGAGGCATCTGTAGAGCTGAAAGTTTAAGTAACGTGTCCAACTTCATAAAGCTAGAGAGTGTAGTGCGGTTCTGCCTGCCCCAAATCTCAAAGCCTTTCTACTGTAACAGATAGATCAATGGAATTTTTCATGTTTCAGCTTTAACTGGTTGTCTTGACTGAAGGTCCATCCTCTCTACAATGCCAGAGTAACTCCCTAAGATGGGGAAAAATCATTCAAAGCAACAAACTATAAATGAGAATTTGGGGCCTAATTGAACTGTTCTTTATGCTTATTCAGGTGACTTGCTTGCATATGTAGACACAGTGATTGTTTTATTTGCCCTCTAAAACTCTTCTGTGTTATTCCCATTTCACAGAAAAATAGAAACAGAGAAGATCAAGTTTTCCCCCCTCAAGCCAAAGAAGGCTGTTGGCATCGCTGCTCTTGGCTTTTCTTTGGATTTTTCCCAATAAGATTATAGTCACCATTAGGATAGGGACTTAGTCACATCATCACTCTAAAAACTTACGGCTGTCACTGACCTTACAGATAATCTTCTACAATGGAAAGTGACTTTTTCATTTTCGGACCACACACTACTCTGAGTCTCTGATGAAAGCTGTAGACCCTCCTCCAAGAAGAATGCACACGCGTACCCACAAAACTTGGCACTTACTTCCAGTGGCATCATGGACCTCCACCCACAGACCTGCTGGGGGCCCGTGAAACTCTGGGCCAAGAATCCCTGACCTAATGAACTGTGAAAGTTTCATTTTACGGAAATTGAGTATAGGGATGCTGACTTTCTCAAGATCATCCAACTAAGCCTTCTTGTACGTTACTCATCTCCCTGAATGAATGGAGCTGTCTGGAACAAGTGCTCTGGCTATCGATTAGGACATTTGAGCATAGTTCTGGGAAAGTATATATGCTGGAAAGTATTGTACGTAGAGTGGGTTTCTTTAATTTGAAAACAATTTATGAATAATATTTCTTTTTTTAAAGACTTTATATATTTGAAAGAGAGAAACAGTAAGAGAAGGAATAAAGCAGGGGGAGCGGGAGAGGGAGAACCAGGATTTCTGCTGAGCGGGGAGCTCGATGCGGGGCTCGATCCAGGGACCCCGGGATCATGACCTGAGGCGAAGGCAGGCACTTAATGACTGAGCCACCCAGGCGCCCCTATGGATAATATTTCTAAATAAAAGGAGATTAGGTCAGATTACTTCATGGGGAGATAAAATGAAAAGAAAAGAAAGATAAGTGGATAGGCAGAATGAAAACAATTCATTGTTAGGAACTGGAAATCCAACTTTGCCAAGTCAAGAAGAAAAAAAAAAACCCTGTTGATTTTGCAAATAGAACTTTATCTGCCATCAATTTTAAGATTCTTCTATTTGGCATATAGGATCTTGGCAAGATTTCTTTAAACAAAGCTTAATTATGATACTAAGTTATTATGTAGGATTTCTTCATCCTTACCAGTTTCATTTAGCGATTCAAACTCCTTTGAGGGGTTTATCACTGAGCTTCACATCTAGAACATTTCCAATGCCACTGACACTTTCTCCTGACCCCTCTCTAATCCCATCCCCTTGCTTCTTCATCAATAGAATTAATTAGTATCCTGAATATTTTGTTTGTTTGTTTTAGTATAGGCTCCGTGCTGGGTGTGGAGCCCAACATAGGGCTTGAACTCATGGCCCTGAGATCAAGACCTGAACTGAGATCAAGAGTTGGGTGCTTAACCGACTGAATCACCCAGGTGCCCCATAATTCATTTATTTTTAAATAAAATTCTAAATAAAAAAATATGAATTAGGTGATAGTTTTTCCAGGACCCTGTGATCAGAGCATTCCAAAGATTCTCTCCAGACTCAGTTGAAGGTGTTAATGAGAGACCACAGTTCCATGAGAGTGCAAGAAGTTTGTCTTTCCGAACACACAGGATCAAAGGGGTCCCTCTGCCATGTAAGGCTGGGAACTTTGGAGAAGTTTTGCAGAACAAGAATTCTCTACAAACAAAGAATTTTCATCAAAATCGAATAAATATGTAATGAAGCCTATCAAATATGTATGTTGAATCTATCTATTCTGCCCATTGATTTTCTTACTGACCAGGCAGATACAAGAGATCTGCATTTGTAGCCTTCATCTGGCTGGGTGGGAATGGCAGACAGGAATGATTTGATTCCAGACTATTCCAAGTTCTTAGTCAAGGGAAATCTATGTCAATTGCTTTGAAGTCTTCTAGGGAAGTTCTTGACCTTTTTTTTTTTTTTTTTTTAAGATTTTATTTATTTATTTGAGAGGGAGAGAAGAGAGAGAGAGCATGAGAAGGGGAGCATCAGAGGGAGAAGCAGACTTCCTGGCAAGCAGGAACCCCAATATGGGATTTGATCCCAGGACTCCAGGATCATGACCTGGGCTGAAGGCAGTCACTTAACCAACTGAGCCACCCAGGAACTCCAAGTTCTTGACCTTTATGATCCCAGAGGTCCTTAGCAGTAATACAAGAAAGTAACACTGGAGATGAGACATGAGCATGTTGGAATGATGTAGAGGCTGTATAAGTAGATTTTCATTCATCTGTGAATGAGGTTAAAGAGGAATAATGTGCATACTTTCTGAATATTACTAGTTCTTTTCACTAGAGTGCTGTCTAGTAAGCAATGTTCATCAACTGTTTCTTAAGAATGTAATTTTTAAAAAACTTTAGAAACATTCACTTATTTTTAAGTTTAATTTTCTAATTATAAATCATTTTCATGTATGTAGCTGTTAAACAAGTTTGTAATGTTTTCGTAGCCTAGTGGTAGTCAGCAGGTGTGCTCAAACATATTTTCAAAACTGAATTTCTTTTTTTTTTTTAAGATTTTATTTATTTATTTGACAGAGAGAAATGCAGCTAGAGAGGAAACACGAGCAGGGGGAATTGGAGAGGGAAGCAGACTCTCTGCCAAGCAGGGAAGACCAACTAGATGCGGGGCTAGCCCAGGACGGGGCTTGATCCCAGGACCCCGGGATCATGTCCCAAGCCATAGGCAGACACTTAACTACTGAGCCACCCAGGCACCCCAAAACTGAATTTCTTTTAAAATATTCTATGGGGGTAGCAGAGTTGCGCAGCGGAAGCGTGCTGGGCCCATAAAATATTCTATGGGCTCCTGGGTGGCTCAGTGGGTTAAAGCCTGTGCCTTCGGCTCAGGTCATGATCTCAGGGTCCTGGGATGGAGCCCCGCATTGGGCTCTCTGCTCAGCAGGGAGCCTGCTTCTTCCTCTCTCTCTGCCTACCTCTCTGCCTACTTGTGATCTCTGTCTGTCAAATAAGTAAATAAAATCTTTAAAAATAAATAAATAAATAAATAAAATATTCTAGAATTTATACTGGCCTTTCTTTCAGTTAGTCTAAATTAGTGAGATCTGACCTTGCATTTGAGATTAGTACCAATGGACTAAGTCAAAATGTGAGAGTTTATTTTCCACTTTAATAACTCCCTGCATCACATACAGTTCCTTTGTTGGAATAAAAATCTTGGTAAAAGTACACATCAGCCACTATAAATAGCACCCATGAGCCTGTACATTCAGGAGAGTCTCCGGAGAGTGTATTTTAAACTGCACGTTGTTTAGAATAGGAAATTCTTCCAATATTCATATTTTCCACTGTGGGTGACATAGACAATCCTGTATCACATCTTCACAAGCTTCCATTTTCCTATACCATTTAGGAAGCCAACTGATAAGTTTCCAGAAGATTGCTCAATATGTGCTATTTATTTGCCTAAGGTTAACCTGCATTTTATTGTCCAGTGCGAACATTGCATACTTAGGGGCTCTCCAGATGAAAGCTAGGTAACTCCTAGAGCTGGCACCAGCAACGAGATAATGAAAGGGTCCTTTCTTTCTGGAGTTCATAGCTCTGCTGTGCCTACTTAGAAAAACAGCAGGCAACCCATTTTTGATTCCCACAGAAAACCTTGCACTATTGGCTGGTCTTTCTGGGGGAACTCAAGAGACCAATGTGGAAAATAAGTGGGCAGGCAGTGAACAGACAGATGAGCAGGATGAGGTGATGGGGTATCGTGCTGGTTCAAAGACAAGCAGCCTCGGCAGGTGTAATGGCACAGCCATCTTCCCCAAGTCACTGTTGGCAATGCTACTAGTGTATACCTCTGCCCACTCCTTCCTTGAACAGTCCTTCTGTTTCTCTCACCAAGTCTTGTGTAAATCTTGATTTTGTGTGTGTGTGTGTGTGTGTGTGTGTGTGTGGTGGCCCTTTTGGGGGATCTAATATCCCCTCACCATTTCTCCTCTCTCTCTTTTTTTTTAAAGACTTTATTTATTTATGTAAAAGAGATTACAAGTAGGCAGAGAGGTGGGGGGTGGAGCAGAGAGCCTGATGAGGGGCTCGATCCCAGGACCCTGGGATCATGACTTGAGCGGAAGGCAAAGGCTTTAATCCACTGAGCCACCCAGGCGCCCCTCTCCTCTCTTGATGAAGAAGATGAGAAGCTACTGTTGAAGGGCCTTGGACAAAAACTGTGGTCTAGAAAGAGTTGATACCTGATGCCCTTCCTTTCTGCTCTTCCCCTTTTAAAAGCCCATAACTCTTCCTACCCAACCATGAAAGCCAAATATCCCAAATATGTGTCTGCTTTCCGAGCCAGCATCCTCAGAGTATATCCTGGCTGCCGGGAGAATCTCAGGACCACAAAAGCTCCAGGGCTGACAAACCAAACAGAATGAAGTTCTGTAAAACTCAGGGCTGAGGCAGGACAGAAATTCCTAATGCTCTCGTATCTAAGTGCCTCACATCCCAGGAACCTGCCTATAAATTCTCTCTCATTGTGGGATTTGTCAGAGCTGTGGAAGAGCTGAACCGGGGAGGCATAGCCTGTAGGAAGAAACTGGTTTTCCCTGAGAACCCTCCTGAGTGCAATTACTGCTAGGAGGCATATTCTTGTCTCCCATTGGGTTCTATGGTCAGAAATTGAGACTCTTTGTTCTACGTTCTTGGAAAGGAGTTTGCAAATGCAGATCACTAGACCTGGACTTGCTGGGTAACGTGTCGAAGAGCATGCAGTCGGTGGCTGGGCCAGATCTGGAAACTGTCATTTATTCCAACTCCGGTACTTGTTCCTCTGCATTTGGCTGTGCCCAACCCATACAAGTGCCTCTGACTGCACAAAATTACCTTTTAGATCAAGGGTAAAAGAAGACACTGGATAAAACTAGCAGATCTGGACTTCCTCACCTGTCAAACAGAACTAGCACTTCTCAGGGTGGCTGAGAAAATCAAATGAGATAGGAACAGATGCCATAAAAAACGTACAGGGTGGTTCACATGACATGTTTCTTATGTAGAGGAGCCTGTATGATTCATTAAATCGGATTCGCTTCTATTTCACTCTCTGTTGAGTTGCAAGTTTCATTCTGATCGTATCCTGGGTTCCAAAAGAATTTTCATACTTCATGCTTGGCTCTCTTCTGTAATATCACTGGCCCTCAGGCATTCTAGGCTTCCAAAAATCAGACACAGAAAATGCTGTAAAATGTTACCTGTCACTTTCCCTAGATCCCATCGCTCTGGAGAGGGCTCGGGACCTCAACTGCATATTGGAAAAAGCCAAGCCATTTTATCTGCCCTTTCCTTTAGTCATGAATTAAGGAGAAAATTCAGAAGATTTAAAATGATGGCTTTATCCCAATCAAAATTAAACCGTGCTATCTGTGGGTTATTTACTTTTCTGGTTTTGCATCTAACTTAGCAAAGGTCTTCAGGCTCAGCAGGATTCTATGATCTTCCACACCACTGTCTTTTCCCTCCTGAACTTCTCGTAACTGGTGAACTCTTACTCAGCCAGAAGGCCCAGCTCGACTGTCATCCTCTGGAAAGCATCTTCCCAGAGGTCCCCTGTCAAAGTGACTGATTTCCCACCTTGAGTTGCCCATGGCTCTTTAAACGTGTATTGATTATGGTCTTATGTTATTATTAACATTGGTTATATTATTACTATTCTTATTTTGACTATTTTATATGCTTATTTGTTCATAGGTCTGTTTCACCCCACCAAATTAAGAGCAACTCTGCATTAAAAACTACATCTTACTTTTATTTCCCCAAAGACCAGTATGCAGTGTGAATCAAGGAAGGAGCTAATGGCTACTTCAGTTCACATCTGTGTGCCAAGGCAGAATCTTGTTCACGTTGCCAAGATATTTACAGGGGGCAGAAATGTTAGTGATCTTTGTGATGTTCCCCAAATACTGACACCATCCATGTCTTCCTTGGGGTTCTATCACTCCCTTGCTATGCCACTGGAATTTTGACTCCCTATCTTTTCTCTAGAGATATGAAGAAACTCATCTCATGGGTTTCTCTGATTACTAAGGATTATTAAACCACTACCTCATAAACTTTTGACCGTTATGCTTATTCAGTTGCATCATGGAGGTAAATTATATTAATGTGGTAAGAATCAATTCCCTTTAGTGGGCCTATTTGCTCTGGTGCTCAAACCCTTTAGTATTATTTGCAATTAACATTTACATTATCAGGCCAGATAATTATCAAATTATAGGTTTTATACCAAACCCTAAGCAGTCCAACAGTGACAAGCTATATAACCCCCAAATTTTCTAATTTCTAGCTTCTAATGGAAGACCAAGTCTGTTGTCTGAGTAACCTTCGGTTAATCCCAGGAGGACGGGCCAAAGTAGATGAGGAGTAGGACCAACCTCAGGCTAGCATTCATCTGAATACTCTTCAGAAAGAGTATTTAACATGCAAATTAAATCTCAAGATTGGACGCTAAATAGCAGATTGTTTTCTAGTATTAGAATGTAGTAATGAACCAAGAAACGAAAGAATAAAGAAATACATGAGAGTTCATTTATCCAAGCAAGATATGGGAGGTTAATTTTATTTTCAGTGAAGTAGGATATTTTTTGTCTTAATAAATACATACACCTCAAAAAGTATGATTTAGAAGAAAGGGGGGAGGGGTTATAAATAACTATTAGTCAAAACTCTAGATTAGGATTCAGATTAATTCAGTTCACATTGACTGTGATACAACACATTCTACAAGAGGCACTGAGTTTCTTTATTATAAAAGTATGCCCTTTGGTTAATTTGTTAGCATAAAATTTACAATTAGGATAATAGCCCAGTTGAAATAGCCCAGGACATATAATACCCAAAGTACCATAGCACACCCTCAAAACTGTATCTTTTCATTTTTAATTTCATTTTTAATTCTTCGATCCACTGAAAAAGAAGGAAAGATAATTGGAAGTTATCCTAGAAAGCCTCTGAATTCTGAAATACCTAGGAGAATCTTAAATTATATTAGCACTCTCTACTCTGCAACATAGTTTAGAAAGCTGGATATGTATTTCAGATCACTGGCTCTCGAATTTTAAATGTCTGTCTGCTATTTTTTGTATAAGTGTTATCTATTTTCTTTTCTTTGTTGTCTTCATGAGGTCTTAAAATTAAAAACCTTCCCAGATGGATTTTGGCTTTTAAATGAGAAAAATGAATATGCTTTTTTATTAAATGTTTTCACTGAAAAAACCTGCCTGGTTCTATTCTATAATTAATGAACAAAAAAAGAGCTCCATTTGCTTTTCCTGCCTTGATCCTAATGATAGCTTGATTTCATTGCTCAATAACTTCAAAGTAAAATAGCATCTTAAAGCTGAAAAGCTTTTCTCCTAGTCCATTTCTTTTTTTTTTTTTTTTAAAGATTTTATTTATTTATTTGTCAGAGAGAGAGGGAGAGAGAGTGAGCATAGGCAGGCAGAGAGGCAGGCAGAAGGAGAAGCAGGCTCCCCGCTGAGCAAGGAGCCCGATGTGGGACTCGATCCCAGGACGCTGGGATCATGACCTGAGCCGAAGGCAGCTGCTCAACCAACTGAGCCACCCAGGCGTCTCCTAGTCTATTTCTAATCTCCTCTCTCAAGCTGCCACCATAAAGTCATGCAAGAATTCTACAAAAGACAATTTCTAATAATAAATTCAACACATAAGTGTTGAATTACATTAGGTCTCCCAGATGTAATCAAGTGTAAGCTAACTGTAATCTACTGTCTTAGTCATTTGGGGCTGCTATAAGAGAATATCATAGACCGGATAGCTTAAACAACAGACATTTATTTCTTGCAATTCTGAAGGCTGAGAAATCCAAGATTAAGGTGCCAGCAGATCCATTATCTAGCAAGGGCCCACTTCCTAATTTGTAGTTGGCCATTTTCTTGTTGTATCTTCATTTGGTGGAGAAAAAAAGCAAGCTGCCTTGTGTCTTTTCTTAAAAGGGCACTAATCCCACTTGTGAGGACCTCATTTTCATGACCTCTAATTACCTCCCAGAGTCCCCACCTCCTTATACCATCCCTGGGGTGGGGGGGTAGAATTTCAACATATGAATTTTTCAAGGATAAGAATATTCAGTCTAAATCATCTGTGTGTTAGCAAGTCTGAGCAAAGAATGGGCCAGTGGAAGAGGTTTGCATGAATACCAAGTCCAAGCCCAGGGTTGGTGGTGGCATCTGGGACTATCCAGATGAAATAGACGGAATCTCAGGGTTCGTTCAGTCTTGTGACATGAGAAGTATTCTCTCCACTGAGGGAGGTATTTCCTCACATCTTCCCTTGGCTTGGGTAGAATATTCCTCATGACAATTTGGCCTCCCTTTGCTCTGACTTCACCCTCATGAAGCATTCTCTGGGGACTGTGAGACCTCCTGATATTATGACTTTGGGGAATTGTGGGAATATGAGAGCTCTCCAGGCACTAAAGAGGGAGGTCATTCATTCCCTTAACTAATTGGCATTAATTAGCATTGTGATGTACACATCAGTGCCTCGTGAGTCTGGAAGCCAGTAGGTCTCCCTGAGACCTATCAACTTCAAGAACTCCCAAAATCCATTTGGCGGTACAGCAGAGCTTCTAGATCCTGTACTATACTGAATGCTCCAAAAAAGGCCAGTCGGGGGAAGCCTCTAGGAGGACCAGCCAACAGGCCTTATTGTGGCAGCATCTCTACTCCATTGTCGTCCCTCTTCAACCTGGAGAGCAAATGACAAGTATTTGTCAAGTGTCTGCTACATGTCTAACACTGTTCTAGGCTTTTTCAGGTGCAAGCGAGGTTTTAGGAAAAATCTATAACAGCAAAAAGTTACAATTTATTTATTTGTTAGGTCCAAAATAGGACAGTACCTAACCAAGTATCATTTTTATAATATAATAGTAATCTCTACACCCCAAGTATCCGAAATAATGGACTCTTTTTCTAGCAATAGAACAAATACATGTTTTAATCCAATCCTGTCCTCCCCACCCCCGGAAAAAAATCTGGATTTGATTCTAGCTATAAAAGCCATGTGTAAATTTAATATCTAGATGCAGAAAGTGGACATCAGCAAATAAATATATGGTTGTGGAAATATTTAGATACTTTGAACAAGAGTGATATACACTGAGAAACCTGTGACTTATGAATGAACATGCTTCCTTTGAAGATCTGGCCTTTTTTCTTACACTGGAATTATATCCTTAGAGTTAGAATACTATTTTCTTAATTTCCTTCCCATCAGTTCTATCTATGGATAATAAAGTGTACATTCTTTTTTTTTTTTTTCTTTTTTAGGGGTGGGTGGATGGAAGGAGAGGGAGAGAGAATCTTAAGCAAGCCCCACATCCAGCAGTCTCACAACCCTGGGATCATGACCTGAGCCAAAATTAAGAGTTGGTTATTTACCTGACTGAGCCACCCATGCACCCCACAAATTCTACATTCTAAAGCATTTCACTATGGCCTGGATTCAGCTTCCTTTGGGTAGAAATCATATCCTTCCTGTACATACTTCTTTCCTAGAATTATATAAGATATACAGAATTATTTTCACTGAGACCAGAACCAGGGTTTTATAGATATGCACTAGCAAGCATACGGTCAAATAGCTGTTGTTAGAACCCTACTGTTTCCAAGCACTATTTTATTATTTTTTAAGATATATTTCAAGCTGGAGGGCAAAGGAGGAGTTGGAGGCATGATCCTTTTTAGGTAGAAACTTTTCTCTCCAGGGAAAGAAAATAGTCTGGCTGGTTAAAAATCCAAGACTTTACAAAGAGCTTAAAGAGTAGACCTAAATAATTGTTGCAAATGAGTTTAAACAGAAATGGGGAGCCTCACAGCAAGTTAGCTGGAGGGGCTGACTCACACGGGACAACATAACTATGCACGCATATAAGGATAGGCTCAAATATTCTCATCTTTCCTCCTGAGATGGCAAAGTATGAAGAAATAGTCTCATGTGCGGAAACTTCATGCAGGTTCGGGCTGGACACTGGTTCTTAAAGAATCACTAGAATTCAGAGAAGTAAAGGGGATTTTAAAAGGCTAGGCAAAAGAAAAAGGAACAGCTTTGTTGGGTCAAAACCAGAAAGCTTCAGGAAATAGCAGGCAAATGGTGGCAAATGCTAATAATCTTTTCACCGAACAAAAGTCCCCTTTATGATAGATGTTAGGATGCAATGCACTGATTGAAGACGTGTGTTAGATTGACAGTGAGATACAACTAGAGGTCAGGATATGCCTAAGGGGAAGAGCCAGCAGTGGAATGCTGGGCCTCAAGGATTGGCCTTGGGAAGAAGAGAATGCCCTCCTTTTCACGGAGTGGTAGCGTCACAGTGAGGGGACCAGCATTTCCCCATGAGAAATAACAGAAATATCAAGACAGAGTGAAAGGATGTCTCATTCCTGCACTCCCATCCCGATTCATCCTAGAACCAAATACACATGATGGTGGCATTGATGGTGATCCCACTGGAATGGGATCAAATGTGGAGGGGGCGGCGAGTGGCCCAAAGGAGTAGCTTGCAAGAAAGTGGATTGAACACAGATTCAGGAGAAGCACTGCCTCCAGGAGGGAAGGGAGAGAATGCTATTCTAAAAGAGCACAGGGGCACTAAGTTACTTTGAAATTTTTATTTCTCAGCCAGATGGTGAGCACATAGATGTTCATTATGATTTTTCCTTATTCTTTTTTGTTTGTCTAAAAGATTTCAGAATGGGGGGCCTGGGTGGTTCAGTTGGTAAAGTGATTGCCTTTGGCTCAGGTCATGATCTCAGGGTCCTAGGATCAAGTCCTGTGTTGTTGGGCTCCCTGCTCAGAGCGGGGTCTGCTTCTCCCTCTCCCCTCCACCCCTCCCCCTGTTTGTGTTCTCTCTCTCTTGCTCTCTCTCGAATAAATAAAATCCTTAAAAAATAAAATAAAAATAAAAACAAAAGAGCAAAATGAAAGTTTAAAAAGGTGCAGAATGCTGATAGCTGTTATCCATGTATCTTCAATCAGAATCTGCCTATGATTATCAACAGAATCACATTACTAATAATATACTTCTTAATGCTCCTGCTCATGCAGGATGACCACCCCACTACCAATTAAAAAAGAAAAGAAAAGGTCCTCTCTGATTGTTTCTGGAAGTCTGTCTCACACAAGATCATGTGCCACATGCAGCCTCCCATGGCTCCTTGCTGCTAGACCCCTATCCCTGTGAGGCCCCGGCCCCTGCTCTGCCACCAAGTCATTTCAGAGGTGCCTCCGCTGCCTCAGCCCTGGTGCCCACCCTGAGACCCTGGGCCTCTGTGTCAAAGGCACCATCTGGTGTCCTTGTGCCTCTAGACTTTCAAGCTACCAAAGTGGCCCCACATTCCCTTCAGCTCTCTAGAATTTCAGAACCATGTTGTGCTCTGGACAGATACAGGACTGGTAACTGTCCTCTGCTCTGCTACTCTTTGTCATTTAGGCACCAAAGCTTGGCCTAGACTCAGCAAACACGTTGTGGAAACAGCTTCAGCTTCTCTGCACTCCACCTTTCCTCAGGGCACAGATATGTGGCAGTGGGGCTGGGGGCTGAGGGGCCAATTCCAAGGCATGTGAGAGCCAACAACTATCCAGATCCCCATGCAAATTGCCCCCCACCCTCCACCCATGTCATTACTCAGTCACACCCAGATGCATCTCAGTTCCAGTGGTGGGCACAATAAAACTTGAGGCCAGGCCACCATTCCCATCACTCATCCTTCCATTTTGACTCAATTGCAAACAAAATAAATCCACTTGGTCAAAGTAATGATTTGCTCATTATGAAGCCACGTGCACTAAATCTTTTATGCAGCACATATTACAGAAGGCCTGCTCTCTGCCAGGCACTGTGCTAACTGGAACAATGGGAGGGTCAAAAAGGTGGCTGGGACACAGTACCCCTGCTCTAGGAGCTCACAGCCTAGCAAGTGGAGCAAGAAATACATCAGCACACTGTTAGTTCAACCTAGAACCTTGAACTCCGTGTTGCCTCAAATCAATAGACTTCCCAGCTTTTGAAATTCAGGGAGGTGCCCTTTGAAAGATCTTTTCCTCCCTTTTTGAAATCAGGTTTTGTGTTCCTTAGTTCCTGAGACCTTTGACCAAAAAAATACAAAACAATATCCTGAAAGAGTTGAAAGATGGGCCTCTGAAAACAGTCTGGAGCTTTCTCTGTGAGGGGCAAATAACAACAACAAAACTAGCTTCACAGTAAATGCTGGAAGTAGACTGATGAAGTGACAGATCTAGAGAGGAAGGAGAGGAAAAAAAAAAAAAGTCCTGGATTTAGCACAGAAATGAATGAGTGATCTCTGTAAGAGATGCTGTTATCAATGCGAAAACGACATTAAGATGTGTTAACAGGAACATGGCAGGCAGCACTGGGCCTTCATCCAGGCACATTCAGCCTTGGTCAGACCTTTATTATGTCCAATTTTGGTTTCCTGCTTGAAGAGTTGTTGTATTTCAGGCTGATATTAAAAGAATGGAAAATAAGCACTGGCATCTAGCCTAGAAAAGACGAGGCTACAGGATGATTTAATACCTGTGGCCCTGATAGAGATATTTCAGCAACAGGAAGTGTAGTTCAGTAACAGAATAAATTGAGCATAAGGGCGATTAAACACTGGGGCCTTGATCGCGGGATGTCATCTTTGAAGCACAAGTTCTTCAGCCCGGCTGCTTGCAGAGTACGGTTCACTTCCTATCTTGTATTACAATTTTTTGTATGCGTATCTTGCCTTCCTTTGGGGCTGACCTTCTCATCTTTGGATCCCCTACAGCAGGTCCCTAGGTGACCGGCTCGTAGTATGTATTCAAATGGTATCACATGAGGAGGGGCCAGGGGGTACCTGTTGGGACAAACTACATAGCCATCATCGTAAGGGAGATAAGAGAGGGTAGTGCCCAAGACCTGTTACAGCCCTATGGACAGATCTCCCAAGGAATAGTTCAGAGAATTGTGTCAGCCAAGGCCACAAGGATACTAGTGAAGGACAGGTTGTTGCACAGAAAGAGTAGGGTAAACGGTGACTTTTCCATAGCAATCCGTTTGTTCCTCCAGCCGCAGCTAACACACCACAGACCCCTAAAGGAAGATCCAGCCGGAACTAGGAAGACATCAGCAAAGACACAGTGGGGCAGGAGAGGCAAGGAAAAGGCACTACTGGAAGGGAGAAAGCAGAAGAAAGAGAGAAGAGGCATCTGTAATTTCTGCAGTGGGACCTGGATAAAGGGTGGAGTATTTCATGGCAAGCTTTCTTAGGAGGATACATTAAAATGCACGATCACCAGACAATACAAAGCAGTATCGTTCAAGTGCACAAGCTCAATGCTATGGGGGTAGAGAGGCCTTGAGCTGTGGAGGGAAGACGAAAAGGGGCTCAAGGAAAGTAGGAAAGAGGGTCTGCCTGCAGAGAGGTAGTTAACCCCTTTCCTTCCATTCCTATCCACCCCTTGATGAGTAGCTGTCTGGGTAAAATGTTGCAAATGCCCTCATTCTAAGGATATAGAGTCTATGAATTTCTTTGTAAGAAAATATTGTTCAGGAGGCTTTTTTAAAACTCCCTTTACATTATTGAACTGTTGCCTTTCAAGTGAGTAGATGTCTTTGGGGTTTGAGTTTCTGTAGGAAGTAAGTGGCTCTGTGTGTGTGTGTGTGTGTGTGTGTGTGTGTCTAAAGTGCATTAGGCCAGTACACAGGCGCTTCCCACATACCTCTCTTTTCCCTAGGGAATTGTTCCAAGGTAGAAGCTGTTCTCAAACAACCATTGCAGACTGTAAAGTCTGGAACAGATCATGTGGTCCAGTCTCCTACCTCCATGAAGTTATTTTTTTAAAATCATATTTTATTAATAAAGGACCACCCTGTGGTGGGAGCTGTTCCTTCTATCTCACTGACCTCCTCCAAATCTTCTCAGCACAGGCTCTCTTTGATAAAAAATTAAATATAGTATCCAGAAATGAAGGATGCTATGAGTAATTTGAGACTGGCCCAGACTTCCATTTCCCTAGTAAGAGTCCTGAAATGTCCGACGTGTGATTCCCCACACTCTTGCTGAAGGATGGATGACTGCCTCAGTTGTTCGTGGTACCAGTGGATTAATCCAGTTTTCAGAAACTCCAGTTCTGGAAGCTGGACGCTGAGCACCCTGTCTGTGCTACAGGTTCGAAGCACAGATGCCTGCTGGTCTCTGCAGGAACATAACACTGTGCACAAATGAATCTTTGCTTTGTCTCCCTAATTTCCCTCCTCTCTCCTCTCTAGCCCCATCTAGCCAGACACCAGAGGGCTACTTGGAAGTTGTGGATGCCAGCCCTGCTCTGAGCTCATGGTTCACTTCTCTCCCCGCCTCTCAAATGCATCCAGTCTCCCTTTCATGGGCCTTTGTGTTCTTCCTATTTCCCCACTGGTGTCTGACCCAGGCCCAAAACTCACTGCTCTCTTCACTATCACCATGTCAGTACCCTACTAAGTAGCATGACTTATGACACCTGCTCCTTTTACTCTCGCAAACTGAAGACAGACAGCTACTTCCCAGATGCATTCCATTAATAACAAGGAGCCAGCAAAGAATGTGCATGATTTCCCTCTTCTTATCTTTACAGCTAGGAAAAGAGCTTGGTGAATAGCCTTTGTACAGCTTGCCATTAGCATACATTTAGTATATGAATACCAGCATATCAGTGGAAGATTACTAAATTCTTGCTCTCCTCCTTGGAAGGTAAGGGTGTGTATGTGTGTGTGTGTGTTGTAAGAAAGAGAGAGAGATAAGATTGGCCTGGAAGAATCACTTTTCTTCTAAGCTACTCTGTTTTATGAGCTTATTTCAAATATACCAAAACTCTACTTGCTACCTCAAAATTGGAGTGTTTTGGGAAGGGGGGGAAATCAGGCATTGAAACGAATTCCCAAGGGCAAATGAGTCCCATAATCAAATATATTAGTTTGCTATCACTGCTACAACAACCAACCACAGACTTGGTGGCTTCAAACAGCACAAACTGATTACCCCCCTAGAGGTTCAAAGTCCAACAGAGGTCGCACTGGGCTAAAAGCAAGGCCTGGGCAGGGCTGCATTCTTCTGGAGGCTCTATGGGAGAATCCGTTTCCTTGCCTTTCCAGCTTCTAGAGGCTGGCCTCGACCTTGGCCCCCTTCCTCCATCTTCATCGGCAGCAACGTGCATTTCCCTGACCATTCCTCTGTAATCGCATCTCTCCCTGACCACAGCCAGACGGCTGACGTTAAAGACCAGGTGATTAGACTGGACACATCTGGAACATCCAGGATCATCTCCATCTCAGTGCCTGTAACTTAATTACATCTGGGCCGAGTCCCTTTTTGCCACGTACCCGTTCATAACTTCTGGAGATTAGGACATGGATGTCTTTGGGAGGAGTGTGATTCTGCCTGCCGCAGCAAGTCGCTGAACTTTTTGAAGGGAAAAAAATTGAATGGGCAAACTTTGGTAGTACGAGGAATAGCAACATGCCTCGGTACACGTGTCTGTCTCAGCTCTGGAACAAGCAACTCGGGCCAAGTCAGTATTCTACTGAGGCCTCTCGTGTGAGGGCAGACATAGCTCTGTTTTCATGAGGGGCTCATGCACTTTATGTAGTCAATATACGTTGAGACATACATATATATCAACATACGTATCAGCAAAGAGATCTTTAAATGTGTACATATCATGATACATGGAGATAATTAACTTTGAAATTCGCTAAACTGTATTTGCTCTAGAACCATGACTTGATGAGAGCATAGTATTTAAGCAGGAAGACACCCCAAATCTTCTAGGGACTTGAAATGACAAAAGCATCAAATCTAACCGAATTAAACTTCTTTAAGTCAAGCACAAGAGTTGCGGCTACAGCTCCACGGGCAGCTCTGCTCCACGGGCACTGGGCGACCCGTTCACGTGCTCTGGGCTTCTGAGCCCTTGTTTGTGACAAGAAACATCTCCAAGCTGTTTTTCACTCTGTAAAGGGGCTCTCAGTGTGGGCAGCTGATTGCTTCTCCCGCTGGCTCTTTACTGGAAGAATCATCTTGTGTGGTGGAGATCCGAGTAGCTCTGCTCATTTGACAGAGAGCCCGCCCCATAAGTACCCGCGTTCCCCAGCACCAGTCTGACCATTGCAGCTTGGAGATGAAGAAGGGCCTTCATCACTCAAACCCAGTCAGAGAGTCGTCTCCAGATCGAATGAACACCACCCCCTCCTCAGGGGTGAGGAGTTGGTTGCCTCCCAAACTGTTGCTGACCAGGCTGTCTTGCCTGGCTTGGCTGATGAGATCACCATACCAGCACGCTCTGGGTACAGACCAGGCCCGGCTGTTGCAACATGTTCCCAGGCAGGCTGTTGCCCTCATTCTATCGAGGGCCGTGAGCACCAAACACCCTGCATGATCCGGCAGTTCACTGGCAGGGCCGTCTCTCTTCTCCCCTTTGCCCTGGGTTTGCATTTTTATATCCTGCATCCATCTTTCCCTGGATAAAAGGGATAAGAGGAGTTTCTCAGATTTGATTTCTCAGTGGGAAATGTTTACTTTGGAAAGCACCTACACCGATGTTAATTGAGAACAGAGCTCAGAATGAGGGCCTGAAAACTGCACCCCTGCGAACTTATTGGTGGGCTGATTTCTGCTGATCTCTCCTTGGTCGGATTGTGCCTGCAAGTGATCCCGTGATCAACTATTTTCCAAAAGGCTGCGCACATGGATTGGTGTACTTTCCTTTGACTAGTTCTCTCCCTCGCTGTAATTATTTGTAATTAATCATATAAGGTCTTCATCATGAAAGCTACTGAGACTCCTGGCCCCTACTACCTAGTATTAACAGTCTGGAAATCTCCAAGCAATCTGTGCCCTTTGCTGTCTAAACAGGATGAGCCTCTATTAGAGAGATTACAGTAAAAAATAACAATCAGCTCTCTGATGATCCTATGCGGAGGGAAAGGGTGGGGAGGAGTAGATTTGGCAGAGGACAAGCCCAGACTTTCGTCACAGGGACAGACCAAAGTGTTAACACAAAGGGAGAACACGGGAGCATCCTGCACCCTGCATTTCAGCCACAGAAAACATGGCACCTCCGGGGGCCCGGCCCACGTCCTGACCGCCAGGAGGGTCTCGTCACCTCCAGTAACCCTCCAACCCTTCCAGCTGCGGACATGCTCGGGGGATCGGGATTGCAGGGAAGACGCAGCCTGGCCGCCCTCTCTCAGTGAGTGCTTGCTTTACCTCTTCGCTTTAAACTTTTCTTTCTTTCTTTCTTGCTCTTTTTTTTTTTTTTAAATAAGGGAATTGTTTTTAAAAAGAAGAAAGAAAGAAAAGGAAAGTAAAGGAAAAAATTTAATTGTGGGAGTGGAAGGGGAGAGGAGAAATCAGGAGGCCAAGGCAGGCAGGCAGTATGTAAATTTCAGACCTGTCTGAAACTTTCTGATCTAAACTTTATAGTTGTTCTGATTGGTTTTCCTCTTTGCCATTTTTTATGGTGGTTTGTAGACCATTTGCAAGGGTTTATAATGCTTAGGTACGGGATTTCTCTACTGCAAATACTGGGCCACAAAGTATTGTGTTTCTAAAGATCTGCTGTTAATTTAGACCTGAGCCCTTTGCTCAGAATGATCCATTTGCAGGAGTCAGAGATTTTGGCTAAAGCACACATTGCCCAATCCTTAAAGTCAACAGCCCAAAGCCCTTAATATACTGACCATCTGACTGTGACCGAAGAAGATTGAGAGCACATGCAATTGATCGGGGAATTGTTCAGATAACAGGCTCCAAGGTTTAGGATCATGAAACCCTGGAATGTTAAAATCTACATGGGGCCTCTACGATTGTTCGCTGCGATGTTCTCATTCTGTAGACAAGGAGATGAAACCCAGAGGGGTAACTCAACTTACCCAAAGCCAGACAACTGTCGGTAACGAAGCGAATGTCTTTGTAGTCGCAGGCAAGAGCCCTTTTCATGTTGGTGTTTATGGGGTTTGGAAAACTGACTGGGTCTTGGGAAAAGGTACCGCACAAGAGTGAGAATACCAAATGGTCTTTCAGTAAATCTTTCCCATTTTTGAGAGTTTTGGCACCGATTCAGCATGACAATTGTTGTTCCAGTTGTTCTAGCATTTGTGCAACAGTTAATCAAATAAACAGAGGGACTCGGTGGGGTCCTAAAACGGGACCTACCTCCACCACATTAGCAGATCTCTTGGATCACCCCATCTGAGTGTGATCACTCACTCAAGTATGAGCGCTCCAAGGGGTTTTAGAGGTTATCTGTGTAGGCCAATGGTTATCAAACTAGTTGTTTTGGTTTTTTTGTTTTGTTTTTCTTAGCAACTCCAATGTTACAAGGACTTCTGTTACACAAAGGAGATGTTCTGGTTGAATGGGTGGGTATAGCTCTAGAGCTCCTCACTCCTACATCACGCCCCACTGCTTACCTCCACTCTACCCCCCATCTTTTCTCCACTTCCCCCCCACTCTGCCCACTCCACTAAAACTTCCTTGAAATCCTAGATCTCCATGAACAGTTCAGAAACTGCTGGTCTTGTTTAATTCCTTTATTTCCGATAAGGAACGTGATGCACACAGTAGGGAAAGGTTTGCCCAGGGTTGCACAGCTGGCCAACAACAGAGCTCGGAATGCTGGGAGAGAGCCCCGTCCGTGTGTCCACACATGCCCGAATGTCCTGTGTTTCTCTCTCAACCCCCAGGTTCTGGCTTTCCCCACTCCATCCTGCCTGTGGTTCTGTCAGTTTACTTTCTCCATCTCTCTCTCCCTCTTCACTCACTCCATCATTTCCTGAATTTCGAGTTCTTGCCTCTCACATGGACGATTATAATTGCCTCTCCTCCCACCCTGCCCTCAGTCTTTGTCCCCTTTCTGATTCCGTCCTCAGCCGCCTCCTCTGCCCACTTTGAGGATGGAACCCCTTCTCCTTAATGTGGCATTCAAAGTTCTCCACAATCTGGGGCCCCTGGGTGGCTCCGTTGGTTAATTGTCTGCCTTCGGCTCAGGTCATGATCCCTGAGTCCTGGGATCGAGCCCCATGGGGGGCTCCCTCCTCAGCCGAGAGCCTGCTTCTCCCTCTTCCTCTGCCTGCTGCTTTGCCTACTTGTACTCTCTATCTCTCTGTCAAATTAACCTTAAAAACAAATGAAGTTCTCTACAGTCTGCCTCAGTATCCCTTGCCGTTTTGACCTGCCCCTGCTGCAGCTGAGTCAGACCGCTCACTGTTCCCCAAATTCATGGTGGGCAGACCACCTCCATGCCTTGGCTCACTCTGGTCCCTACACGGGAACACTCCGTGTGCCTCAGCCCCCTCATCTGGAATAAAGGCCTTAAACAAGATTAGGGGTTCCTGAACTAGTCCATGAAAATGTGGGATTCCAGAGAAGTTTTGGAGGGGTAGGGTGAGGTGGGGTAGGGAAGCTGTGGGAGTGAGGTGGGCATGAGGTCTCCCTCACCTGCTTCTGCCTACTTCCGTCCTGTCCTTCAAAGCCCCAGTCAGACCTTCCTCCACAAACCTTCCTCAGTTCTGTTTTCTCTCTATGCGAGTAAGTTATGTCCAACCTTCTATGATTAGCTTTGGACTACAGTTAGGGGCGAGCGCACCTGTCCTTCCCACAATACATAGCAGTTCACTTGTGGGCAGGAACTTTTTTGAATCTTTGAATCTTCAGTTTCCAGCACGGTGCTGGTGGGAAGAAAAAAAAAATCTTTAAATGGCCTATTATTGAGTAAACCAAACTCAGTTTATCCAAGTTCACACTTTGCATTTGATTCCTTTGAACACAGGAAGCTTCTGCACCTTTTGCTTTGGGAGAAGTATTAGGTTAAAGGCCTAAACAGGTGCCGGACAGAATGGTTTCTAAATTCCTTGACATTTGCATCAGATAATTTATCTGAGTTTCATTGCCTACAGAGCAAGATTGGCAGTATTTTTTTTTTTCTGAGCCACATTAAAATTCCTGAATGCCAAGCCCTGCACAGAGCCGTGTTATCTTCAGGACAGGTGTGAACGGCCTCTCAGTTCTTTAGACTTCAAGGTGCTGTGTAATCTATTCCTGGTGAGATACTGTCACTTGCAGCCTAATATTTTCATCGCTACTTTTCTCATCTCCCCGAAGCCCTCATGAAGTCTCCTTAAGGCAGAATTGCACATTTCTCGTAAATATTCATGCTTTAGTCCATTAAGAGTTATGTTTCTCATAAGGAAATACGCTTTTATAGATCCTGACGATAAAAAAGTTTTGTCCTTGTGTCACATTTTGTAACAAATGTGGAAGAGCATATAAATTTTAAAACCATGGAATCAAAAAAAAAATAGGAAGTTATATAGGAAATGAGTCTCAGTTTATGCCGTTTCTCATGCGCCTCCCAGCCCATCAAAAATGGCTTTGCAGAGGCAGCTCTAGCTGGGGTCAGAGGAATGGGGTCAGGGGAGGTGCTCCTCTACCGTCTGGAGGCTCATTTGCTCCTGGCTTTCCCAACTGAAATGGTGAGGATGCGTTTTTCCCAAGGAAAGGCAGCCTCGCTTCTCAGTGTTTGTTTCAGATACATCTCGGGCTTAAAAAGGTGATTGTGGACTGGCCTGAGTTCCCAACTGCCATGTATAATGATGTTTGAAGTTCCAAAAACTAATTTGCAAATTAAGGTTTGGAAACAAGCTTTTCATAAATGTAGGACTGCTTGGATTCATTTCCAAGCCTAATTGAATTTTTAAGAGGAGCCTTTAAAACTCTGTAAACCTTACTCATTTCCATGCATTCATTCAACAAATATTCATTGAAGGTTTTCTCTGCCAGTTGCTGGTGCTGGACTAAGCACTAAGAACATAAAAAAGGACAAAACACAGGTTCTGGCTTCACTACGATCTAGTCTTTTAACCTCTCACCCAATGTGGGGCTGTAGGAATCTTTCCTCCACCCTCCTGCCCTGCTCGACTCACGCAATCCCCAGTCCGCTCCTGGCTGTGGCTGCCCGCAGAGCAGCTGACTGCCTCATCAGCCTTAGCTACGTTAGTGTTTTCCTCTTTCCTTTTTTCCTCTGACCGTCTGCAAGAAATACAAGTTTCTTTTAACTACTACTTAAAACAGCTGAAGTACAATAAACTTAAGTTCATTTTGTGACTCGGTATCATATGTATATACAAACACATAAATGTATTGGAAACAAATAGTTGACAAAGCAGTGTGCACTCTTACTATGTACAGTCCCCTTGGATATTTCTTTCTTTCTTTCTTTCTTTCTTTCTTTTTTTAAGATTGATTGATTGATTTGAGAGAGAGCGTGTGAGCGAGGGGAGAGGCAGAGGGAGAGAGAGAAACTCAGGCAGACTCCACACTGAGTGTGGAGCCCGAGGTGGGGCTTGATCCTAGGACTTGGAGATCACAACCTGAGTCAGATGCTTAACCAATTAGCCACCCAGGCAACCCTATATTTCTCTGTTTTTTAAGTTGGATTGCCCTTTCTCTTGTTTTCAGCTTTATTGGGGTATAATTGGTAGATAAAATTAAAATATCTTTCAAGCATAGAGTGTGGTGATTTGATTTGATAGACGTATACATTGTGAAAGATTAACCCCATCAAGTGAATTAACATGTGCATCACCTCCCATACTTACCTTTATTTTTTTCTTCTTTTTTTTTTTTGTGACAACACTTAAGTTTTACTCTCTCAGCAAATTTCAGTTCTACAATACAGTATTATCCACTGTAGTCACCGTGTTACACGTTAGATCCCAGACCTTATTTATCTTCTAATCTAACTGAAAGTGTGCACCCTTTTAACAGCCTCTCCCTGTTTCGCCCACCCTCCAACCTCTGGCAGCCACTATTCTAGTTTGACCTGTTTTTTCTCTCTAATTCCATGTATAAGTGATTCAATACAATATTTGTTTTCCTCTGTCTGGTTTGTGTCACTTAGCATAATGCCTTCCAGGTTCATCCGTGTTGTTGGAAAGGGCAAGATTTTCTTCCTTTTTAAGGCCAAATAGTATTCAACCATATATATGGTTGAATATTATATTCAATATATATATTGAATACATATATACACACACACACACGTATATATATATACATGTATACGTGTGTGTGTATATATATACATATACATATATATAAATAATCACATTTTCTTTTGTCCATTCCTCCATCAGCAGACACTTGGATTATTTCCATACTTTGGCTATTATGCATAATGCTTCGGTGAACATGAGAGTGCACATATCTTTTCAAGATACTGACTGAGTTTCTTGCCCTCCAATATTTTCTGTACTTTTTAATTTCCTTTAAAAATGCTGGTCGTGACCCATTAAATAGATTTCAGAAGCTGCAAATGAGTCACAAACTGAGTTCAAAAACCACTGAACCTATCACGTGGTCTTGGGACGGCTGGCTGCCTTCGGGGCAGCTTAGGAAGCTCTGCCAGCCTAGTGACCGCCCGGCTCCTGCAGCAGGAGTCAGGACAAGGAGGGGCTTCTCAGAGGGGAATCAGACGGTCTGGATTCTGGTCTGGCTCCCCCGGTGACCAGCACTGTGATCCCAAGGAAGCTGCTGCAAGTTGCCGCCACACAGCTATAAAATGGAGATAGTCACGCTTGCGTATGTGACTTGCAGGATGGCAAGGTCATCCACTACAGTGACGTGCATTAAAGTATATGGAAAATATTAAGAACAAAACAAATGCGAGTTATTGTTGAATAGCCTTGTTTTTCCCAATTAAAATTTAATATCAGAGGAACAACTTGGAGGGACCATTTGTTTCTTTATAGACTTGGAAAAAGATCCTTGCATGGGCTATAATATTATGCAATTTCATAAATGAAAATCTCAGAGCGGCGTTTGTTTGTGATGTTGTAACTAGGTTTGTATTTAGGAGCTCAGCTGTGTCATCCTCCCTCCTCTGCCACTGCTTGAACCAGAAAAAGTTACACAACCAAGGAAGCAACTGGTGGTCAGTGGGCTTCTGACTCATGAGCCCATTTGTGTGCTTTGCCTGATAGGATCTCCTCCAGCCTGCTGGATTTAGAAACACTAATTTTTTCTGTTTATAAGGCTACTTTTTTTTTTAACTGAAAACAATAGACATTAAACAAAAGTAACCAGCAAAGGAGATAATTTTGTTAAGAAGGGTTTAAAACTGTAAACTTCTAGAGGAAATATGGCACTTTTCTCATTGATCTTTCCCTTTTTCTTTATAACTTTATTGTAAACCTCATGTCACACAGACATTGATGAGAATGCATCTGTTAGGTTGTGATGTTCCTGTTTAAAGCCTCTTACTCTAGTCTGATATTTTCTGTGTTGGCGAATTCCTATTAGTTGCCCCTTCCATGCTGGCTCAGCCCGTCCCATTAGCTCTCCATATCTTTTTTTTATCTCTCCATGACTACTTTCTGATCCTTACAAGGAATCTCTACACTCACCTTTGCTAGAATTCAGTTCTCCAAAATACCGTCTCTTTCACTTTGTACATAACAGAGGACAAATCAGATAGTAATATAATAAGGACTACGTTCACTCCAAAGAGAGGGAAATAGATTTGGCACTCTTATTCTCTAAAGAGTGAAAACGTTCTTTACACAGTTCAGCAATAAGCCATAGCTCATAACTACCCTGTGTATTCCAGAGAAAAAAATATATAAAGGGCGTAAAATTTAAGCAACTCTTTAAAGCTAGCTTTAAGCTGATATCATGACCTTTATAGCTTCTGCATAGATACTCTCCATAGCTATGTAATACATTTGTGTGGTATGCTTAAGCACTGAATTGATAAAGACTGTATCCATACAACATTGTAATGAACAGATGATGCCTGGGGGCGCTGAGGCATACTGAACCTTTGGAGAAGAAGGGATGGCTTTAAAGAGGAACCTGTTGGGGTACCTGGATGACTAAGGCGGTGAAGGCAGTGAAGCGGCTGCCTTTGGCTCAGATCATGATCCCAGGGTCCTGGGACAGAGTCCCATATCGGGCTCCCTGCTCAGCGGGAAGCCTGCTTCTTCTTTTCCCTCTTGCTCTGCCTACTTGTACTCTCTCTCTCTCTTAATGCAAATAAATATTTTTTAAAATAATAAAAAAGGAAAGAGGAACCTTTTGCTCACCTCTGCCATCTTGCAGGTAACCTTTCTGGAGGGAAGCATTGCTGCTGGTTAGGAAAAGGGTCTCAGCACACCTGCTCTTGGGCAGGCACAGCTATCACAGTACAAAGTGGGCACATTCTTGACAGATGAGAAATTAAGAGCCAGATATCCTGACTCCCATATCTGTGTTTAGACTTTACTCATTACTAAGTGTGTGACCTTGGGAAGGTCACTTAGTTACACTATGTCTAAGTTTCTTCATCTGTTTAAAAAAAAAAAAAAAAAGACTATATAGTATCTTCCTTGCAGGTTTAGTGAAAAGTAAAAGAACCAGCTATGCAAACATCCTTCCCTCTGAGCACCCCCTTCCTAAAGCCCCCGGAAGACAGGTGACTTCATATCTTACATCAACAGAACTACTGATGCTAGGGCAAAAGGCAGCTGAATTCGGTTTATGATTGACTTGTATGCATTAAAACATCCATCTACACCAGAAGAATCAGAGGAAATCTTCATCTCAGATTTTAGTTGTTCCATTTACTAACTACCTAAAGATGATAACCCAGGGGCACCTGGGTGGCTCAGTTGGTTAAGCATCTGACGCTTGGTTTGGCTCAGGTCGTGATCTCATGGGTGGTGAAACCAAGCCCCCACCTTGGGGTCTGTGCTCAGTGAGGAGTCTGCTCGAAGGTTCTTGCTCTCTGCCTCTCTCCGACGTGCATGCGTGCTCTCACTCTCTGTCTCTCAAATAAATAAATAAATCTTTAAAAAAAAAAAAAAAGATAACCCATACTGCTATACTTTGGATAACTCTGAAGTTAAAGGAAACTTGCTAAAAGCGGACTTTGGGGGCAAAATACTGAATTACTACTTTTCCGGTTTGGCACAAACTGGACACATTATAAAGGATGATGTAGTAAGATGTAGGGATCTGTTGGCCAGAGATTCGAATGCCAGCAGTCTTTAAGTGTCCCTCACAAGTATAAACAAAGAATATTGACTTCACAATCCAGATAAACTTGGATTCCAGTTCTCATCGCGTCTTCTTATTAACTGTGTGCCCTTGAGAGAATTACTTAATCTTGCTGAGTTTTTCAGTTTTATTCACGTACAAAAAGAGGAAACCGTTTGTGCAATGGTTAGCACAGTGCCTGGCACTTAGTGTTCAAGAAGGTTTTGGGGTTGGGGGGCTGATTGACAGTGGTCATTATCAGCATGAACTTGGTGCCAGAGGGATGAATCTCAGATAGCTTCTGGATAAGCACAAAAACACAGTCCTGGGGCTGCCATGACAAAGTACCACAAACTGGGGGGCTTCGCACAACAGAAACTAATTGTCACAATTCTGGAGGCTAGCAGTCTGAAGTTAAGGTATCTCCAGGAACATGTTCCCTCTGAATCCCATAGTGGGAGAATCTTTCCTTGCCTCTTCCAGGTTCTGGTAACCCCAGACATTTCTTGTTTTGTGGCAACATAGACCCAGTGCTTCCATGACTTCATGCAACATTCTCCGTAGTTCTCTCCACATCATCTTCCCTCTGTGTGTGTCTCTGTGTCCAAACGTCCCCTTTTTTATGAGAAGGCTAGACAGATTAGGGCTCACCCTAATGACCTCACCTTAACTTGATGTGTCTGTAAAAGTATTATTTCCAAATAAGGTCACATCCTGAGGTACTGGGGGTTAGAACTTCCATATATTTTTGGAGCAGACACAAATCAGCTCATAGAGTGAGTATACAGACTTCCTAGAGTCGAATGCAACAAACCTGGCCATTACTTCTGTTTTAAAGTTTGCAGGTTTCCAGAAGTTGGGCAAATTAGAGCATGACAGCGGTATTCTGGTATTGGCTAAGTAGTGAACACTTTCCTAATCACAAAGGGGCAAAAGGCCCTCATATTCAAGCCTCGCTGGGAGCTCTCATTTTCACCTCACTAAGTGAAGAGCAGACAGGAAGTGCGTACAGCCTCTGCTCATCCCCACGGAAACAGTCCTGAAGTCATAGATTGAACCATGCCAGATCCCTAGGGGGTTAGAATAATGGGAAAGACTTATCTTCCACTTTCTCCCTCTCTCTTGTAATCACTTTTAAAATTTCTGACCTTACTTAAACATCAGACTTGACCCAGGGAAGTGTTATGAGTATGCCTCTCCTGGATCTGAAGATGTCAGGCTGGGAGAGATCATGTCAAATATCCACCCCCCTCCCCACCCTGGGAACAAGGCTCAGTCACCCAGCTGGCCCGAGGAGCCCAAGAAGGCCAGGGTTTCACGAATACCCCTCAGAGCTACAGGTAAATCCCTAACCAAGATCCTCAGATACCAGAAGAGCAAAAGGAACACAGCAGAGGTAGAAACTGAGCATTTAAGAGGATAAATTTACAAGTTGCAATGGAAGGTATTTTAAGAAATCGGATGGAATACTGGCCCAATGTAATCAACCACTCACCTAAATAAACAGTGGAAAATGCTGGAAATTGTGGGGGAAAAAAATTGCTAATGAAGTAGAATCATTCAATCCTTAAATTGAATGCTGTATTAGTTTCTTAGGACTGCTGTAAAAAACTACCATATCCTGAGTGGCTTGACAGAACTGGCAGGGTTTCCTTCTGAGGGCTGTGAGGGAGACTCTTGGAGGCCTCTTCCCGGGTGGTTTGCTGGCCATCTTTGGCAGCCCTTGGTGTGTAGATTCATCAGTCTAATCTCTACCTTCACATGACATATTGTCTTTCTTCACATAGTCTACCTTCCATGATGTCCTTTGTATCCAAATTTCCCCCTTTTATAAGGACTCCTGTCACACTGGGTGAAGGCCACCCCAATGACCTCAGCATTACCTGATTACCTCTGTAGAGTCCTTATTTCTACATAAGATCACATTTTGAGGTACAAGGGATGTAGGTCATCGACATCATTTTTAGAGAACACCATTTAATCCATAGCAAGTACTGAAAGATTTAAAATAGTTTAACATGACATTTCCTAGTTTAATTCATAAGCAATATGTAGGATAATTTTCCAGGATAATTAAAATGCCAGCTGGCTGAAGGATATTGGGGCAGTGAGGACGTATGGGTTCTTCACTGATAGGCTGTCGGTCTAAAGCCATTCCAGTTGAAAGTCAGAACTAACCTCCACATGTAAAGCTCTGAACCGTCAATTCTTCACTAAGGTTGGGTGTTAAGCCAGCCCCAAAGATGACTAGAGAAGGGGATTATCCTCCTCCAGGAGGACATGTGCATTTTCTGGCATGGGAAGATAAAGCTGTCTGATGATAAATTTCCATCTGCATTTTAATGAGAAGTGACATGGATTATGAGTGCGACAGAGAAAATGCAAGATAAATGGCATTCCATTTATTGGACATTTTTAGCCACAGCTCTGTCTCTCCACCCTCCTCTCCTCAAAATAGAAAGCCAGAGAAAAGTTAGTCACTAGGAGAGGAATAAGGGAATACAAACAGAAGATGAGACCCCTCCCCTACTTTCTTCTGCATTTCGGAGCCTTTTCTTATGTCACTATGTGTGATGAAAAGGAGTTAAAGATTCTCAAGTTAGAAAAACCTTTCTGCCCAGTTATCCCCTTCATGCTTGGAAACAGCAGCATGCTTTGGGATACATACAAGCACAGAACCTATATCCCATATTATGAGGAGGATAGTGATAAATAAAAAAAAGTTAATAAAAATGGTTAACAATCATCTAGAACGTACCATGTGCCAAGTACTGCTCTGAGTACTTTTCAAATAGTTGTTCATTTAATCCTGAAACAGTACTACAAATTAAGTACCACAACCTCCATTATATAGATGAAAATGAGGCCAGAGAGGTTGATTCCCTGGCCTGGCCACCTCTTCCCTGCCTGGATGTGCGTAAGTACTGGCCCTGGCCCCTGGCTCCTGGCCCCAGGCTGCGCGGCTCCTGGTGGTTCCCTTGCTCTCTCCAGCTTTGCATGTAACGGATGTTATCCGCTGCCTGTGCTCTCACAGCTCTCACCTCTGGTCTGCGTGGGAGACTCTGGCAGCAATTGTAATATGACATCAGATCCTGCTTGATGAGCAAGCTTCTCCTCCGGGCAGAGAGGGCTGGAGGGGGTGAGAGCAGGGGTCTCAGAGGGTCTGGGATCATCCATGACCCTTTACCTTAAATAGCCAGCCCAGGAGACTAAATTCCACTAAATATAACTCTCCCTTTGAGACAGAGGTCTACAAAGAGGTAGTGAGTACGCATGCCTCTTCCCACAGCGGGAGACCTAGACTCTTAGGAAACTGGCGACTCCTCACATTTCATTGTGATTAATATCACATGACTTTCTTGTGCCAATTATGTGCAAAAAAAATCTCCAAACGACTTCTCCATATCTTAACTTCTAAAGCCTGTCTTGTCACAATCAGAGAATTGAGAAAAGGAATGGAATGTGGTGAGTTGTAGTGGTACGAAGAACCCAAACCTTGGGCTCGGCCGGAAGGCGGCTAAAATCTGATGTGTGTTTATCTTGAAAAAGTGATTTGATTGCTCTGTGTCAGCTCTGCTCATCTAGATTGTAAGGCAGAAGTAATCATGTCTCCCGAGTGTTATTGTAAGGGTCAGATGAAACGGATCCTGCCCATTGCCTGGCACCTAGTAAGGCCTGCACAGATGGGAGTTCTCACCATTAAATAAGCTTCCTCGTCATTTTAAACAATTTGTTTGCTTCAGTCTTTCAAAGTCAAGTTTGGCTAGTCTGGTATATCCCCTACCACCACCTCTTTTTTTTTTTTTTTTTTTTTAAATCACCTGTGTTATGTTTATTTTTAAACAGACAATAGCTGTTGTGTTTGGCTTTTTTAGCCTTAGAAGTGTTACCTACAACTTGAACAAGGAGTCAAATGTAGCAGAGTTCGTTGTTAGCAACAGCCCCAGGGGCCTGGGGCCTCCTACAATCTCCCAGGGGCCTGTACACCCATTGTGTAGAGGTTCCTGGGGGAACTTGAGGACTTCAGTTCTCTCTGGCAGGCATCAGAGCAACTCATCTGAGCAGAACACCACGATATTATGACATCTTTGAGACAAAGGAGTTCCAGTAAGAGAAGCCCCAATTGATTAGTGATGTCCTAGCTCTGATTGCTCGGCACCACCAAGACTATTTCCTCAACTGTGAAGTAGAAAAGATAGTAGTGTTTATCTCACTGGTATTCTAAAGATCACTAGAACATGTGCATGATGGAGGTGTTTTGTAAATTATAGGAAGTTAGAACTGTATAGTCCATTATTGCTTGGATAGATCTGACTGAGTTCATGAGTTGGCTCTGAAAACTGCTTAGCCACTAAACAGGATGGATTAACAGGACGGCCCTGCTGACACAGATTATAACAGGGCAACCTCTCCTTTTGACAGGAAGCCCTTCCCGCTTTCACTATTACCATAGACAGAGCCTAGTTTGGATGGTGGTACATGTGAGAAAAGGAGAAAGGTAGTAAAGTAGGGTGAAGGTCAGAGCAGGGAGAGGGCATCCCTGTAGAGAGGTGAGAAGAGAAGCAGGAAGACATGAGGAACAGGGCTTTTCTTTTGCTGCAGCTTAAAAAAAAAAAAAAAAGCAAATGACACCTCTGGGTTCAGATGTATGCTCTGGAACTGGGACAACCCTTTTCAAAGGTTAAGACCAGGTATTCACTGACGATACATATTCAGCTCCATGGAAGCTTTCAACTTAAAATTTCTTTGACTGCATTTCTGAGTTTCAAAAACACCCTTCCCAAAAAATGCATTAAAAAAAAAATTAGGATTGTGTTTTTTTTGGTTTGGCCTTAAAAAAAAAATTTTTTTTTTTTTAATCCAAAACCATAATTGTGGCCTACCAAGATGGATTCTCCTCCCATACAGCGAGGATTTAATTTTTCCAGTCCCCTCCCTTGGTGCCTGTTATCCTCTTCTGGTTTTTGATGAAGTGCACATGTTCTAGAAGACTCTCCTGGGCCTCAGACATGAGCAGCTCACTGGCCACTGCCAGTGTCCTAATAAGGGAATGAACATGCTCCTGTTGCTGAGGTAAGAGGAGTCAGGCGGTGGAGGATATTTTTGCTGATTGAGGAGGATAAGGTGTGGTTTGGCAGGTACCCCGTTGGTGGGACTGACTTCCAACCGAATTCTCTTTTTACCGTTCGAATTCCGTAACAGACTGTAAGAATTGTTTTTTCACAGGTCCTGAGCTGGGTTTTAAGATCCTCCTCCCGACACAGATCATCCATGATAGGGAGAAATAGGAAATTGGGGGTTAGGTCATGTCTTTATCATGAGAGGAGGTGAAATGCTCCCAGCTGCCAGGCCTGCTCCTCCAAGGGACCGCCACCAGCCAGCAAAGGTGGCGTCAGACCCCGTCAAATCTGGTCAACAGGGAGAACAAGGAATTTATCACTCAGGGTAATTTAACCAGTGTTTAATAAGTGTAAAAAAAACTTATTTGCACAATATGAAGTAACACCTACTTTCTGCTTATAAATACTGATATACCTCAATTCAAAAAATACACAAAGAGAACTTGGCATTAGGATCATAAGGGCAAGTGGCACCATCCGTTTCCTCTCTGATCTCTAAATACTTGCCCGTGGCTTCTCTCTCCACGACTCTTTTCTGAATGACTCTACACTGCCTTTTCACATAACTGCAGCTGCCGCCAACTCTCCCTAAGTCACTCATTATGAATCAGTGTTTCTCAATTTGGTTTTACACTGGGCTCAATTGGGGAGCTTTAATGCCTGGATCATAACCCCAGCGGGTCTGGTTTAATTGGTCTGGGGCACAGCTTGGGCAGAGGGATTTTTTTTTTTTTTTTAAAGGTTGATTTATTTGAGAGAGAGTGCCTGGGGGAGGGGCAGCGGGCAAAGGAAAGAGAATCTCATCAGGCCCTGCACTCCGCAGGGCTCAATCCCAGAACCATGAGATCATGACTTGAGCCAAAATAAAGAGTTGGGCGCTTACTGGACCGAGCCACCCAGGTGCCCCAGAGCAGAGGGATTTTTAAAAGCTCCCCCAGGTGATTCTAATGCATAGCCAAGGCTGAGAACCAGTGTTCTGAATGTATCCTCTGATGTATCCTCTGTTGTGTCATCCAGCCCCCAGATGGCAGAACCAGGCTCCTTTTCTTTCTGATGTTTTGAAGCCTTTAAAGAAAATACAGTATGTATATGAAACAGGTCAGACAGGTTTCCTCTCAGATTGGGAGGTTCAGTTCAGTTGTCTTAAGCCTAACAGTAGGGAATTGTGCTTTCAACCAAAATCAACTCCTAGACACATGGTTATTGTCTACACTTCATTTCTCCTGCATGCAAGAAGTGAAATTCAAAAAACAGTGTATCTTTTCCAAAGTCAGATAGTGAAGTTATAATCTTAATTTTTTCTCTGTTTTTATGGAGATTATTCATTCCTTGTTATCTAATTTAGTTAATAAATGCTTCTTTATTTGGCTTTTCTTTGAATAGTAAGTCAGTTTTACATCCTGAAATTGTGTAATTGCCATCTGTGGCAAAGATAGAACAGTATGACTGGGGAATGTAAAAAAATTCTTTGAAACCATCCATCTTCACAAATAGGATCTGGAAGTGCAGGACCTGCATGGGGAGAAGTTTTGAACTTTGAAAGAGTCACAGATTAATGTCCAGAATAACTCATTGCTCGCAACTTCTTTACTGGAAATTTCATTACCAAGGAAGAAAGGTCATTTAGAAATTCAGAAGAGCAGCTGAGCAAGGAAGATAAATTAGAAAATCATCACCTTAAAACTGACTAACAAGTTATTACTGTAGATGAAATTGGCCTGGGCAAGTATGTTGAGCAAGAAAAGAATAGAGCCAAGGAAGACACCCAATGGAAGACACAAAAGAAACTACAAAATAAATGGTAGGCAGAGAGCTTCAAAGAGGAAGCTATAGCCAACAGTGTTAAAGGCCTCTGTGAGGTCAAATAAAATGGAGTCTACAAAGGGCCATTGGGTACTTTGTTTCAAAGTGTAACTCTAGAGAGCACAAGTCTGTAATACAATGTCATTTTGAGGTCATGGCTACTAATGTCTGGATCAAAAATAATCAGTATTTTATTCTGAGATATTTAATAACCAAATTGAATTGTTCTTTTAGGTCTCTTATTAAATTGATTTAAAAAGCCTAATTCTGATACCAAATGTAAAAGGGACAAGACAGCCCATGATACAGTGGAATGAGCTATTTTGGGCTTATCTTATCAAATTGCCAAAAAATGGCAGAATCAGTTTCAATTTGGCACTTAAAAATATTTTTTTCAAGAGCACTTGAAAATATTTCTAAAGGAACAGTAAATCAAACTTGCTTGGTTCACCTACTTGTACTGAATTATTTTTGCTTTCCACAGACATTGCAAAAGGTGAAAACCAACACTAGGCTTGGTAGTGTGAAGAGAGAATATAGAGGGATATAAGGCATTACAAGGAGAGATGATACAAAGGGGATAATGAGGGAAACACATACCCTCAAGTAGCAGGAAAATATAGAACATCTGCTCTGTTCATGAAGCAAGCCAAGGCCAGTCATCTGCCAAGAATAGAGATAGGCCAATGGCAGGTGTGCACACGCACACACTCACACACAAGCTCTAAAAGCAAGCCAGGGTCCCCAGTCAACCTGGAAAACACCAGTTGACTCAATTTGACTTTAGCCCCTGATTATTGACTAGGTTCAAAAGTCAAATATCTTTCCTGTCCATAACCATTTGGTTCTTCTTAACTAGGAAAACACATTTTCCAGCTCTATCTCAGGGGGACTTTCTGTATGTAGTTGCAACATAATGCCACCTACAGAGAAAGTAGTATACAAATGAGAAACAGATTTGCAATAAATGTATTAAAACTTTTGCATTGTGGACCAAAGAGCAAAATTCTGTGGGTATCTACCCAGGCAGACATTGGCAAGAAGGCTCTTTGGTGATTGCTTACAACTTCCAGTGAAAAGGAATTGAGAGAAATGTTAATAGTTGAACTTGTACTTCCTGTACTTTTTGCTAACCCTCTTCTGTCTCCATAGATTTGGGGCTGTTACTATCACTCCTAAGTTGGTTTAATATAGCTCTATTTCATCACTTCATAGTATTGAAGCTTAAACCTGAGAGATTATTTCTTCCCTCAATGAATGATCAGTTTTCAGCTCCTAGAAATCGTGATCAGAGAACAAACCCTATGGGCCATGCAACAATGGCAGCAGGCATGGCCAGGTTTTCCTGACATATTCACAAGCCAGTAAGGAGCGTCTGCCCCTTGGCAACCCACAAAGCTTCTGAATATACCTTCGGAAAATGATTCCACTGTGTGTGCTTTTATTGTTAAAAAAAAAAAAAAGTGCACCTTTGGAACAAGCTTTGGAGTAGTCTTCTCCCTCTGATAAAGCTTTAATAACACTAATTTTTTTGTAAATACTCTGGAGCCTAGTAGAGAATTAATTGGTCTTTCCTTGGTCATGAAACTGAGTCACATTTCATTGATCTGTCCTTTTGGGCACTGCTGCTGTTCTGTATTTGACTCTAGAACTTTTGAACGGCTCCATGTTGGCCTAGCTGTCCTTTCCATGGCTGATTCAGAGAAATCCATGTGAACCTGGGCAATTCACCTCACATTGCAAGGAACTGAACTGTGCTTCATCATTGTTAATTAGCCTCCATAATTGCCCTTGCTCAGGGCTTTATGCCATATGCCTTTCTTGAATTCAATTACAATAACAACAGAAAAACCCCAACCTTATTAAATACCTATTTTATGCAAGGCACATTAGGAGGAGGGCTAAAAATGTGTATAAAACGTAACTCTTGCTTTCCACAAACATGACATGAGAGATAAGATGATACACAAATAACTTCAAGGCAATATATGACAAATGTCTGAAATGACATCAGAGATTTCACAGGAGGCCAAGAGTTCCTTCCAGTTGACTTCCCTTATGTCTGGTAAGACTTCACAGAAAAGTGTAGCCTTTGAGCTGGGCTTGAGGGATAGAGAAGATCGCTCCAGGTATAAATGGAAAGGAGGAAAGGGCATTCTGAGTAGAAGCTTGATCAAAGGAAAGAAAGCAAGAGAGTATGAGATGAAGTTAAAAGCACAGGAAATGAAGCTTGACTAATAGTGATTATGCTTTCTGGTCCTGGCACCTTCACTCGGTCCGTCTTTCCAACCACATGTGACTGGTCCTGAGGGAAGAGCAAGAGTTCCCACCCCCAGAAGGGAGGACAGCCCCTGCCTTTTCGCACACTGGGACTCCTTGCAGCTGACTTGTAACTGGATAAGTGGATTTGCAGGTGATCTAGCTTATCTAGTTTAAATGAAACAAACCTTCAGAAAATGGACTTGGAATTCTGGACTTAAAAGAATTTCTACAGGGACGGCTGGTTAGCTCTGTCTGTAGAGCGTGTAACTCTTGATCTCTGGGTCGTGAGTTTGAGCACTGCATTGGGGGTAGAGTTGACTTCAAAAAAAAGAGAATTTCTGCAGAAGCTTCAGGTGGAAGGTAATACTGATCCTGTGAGCCCAAAAGACAGCGAGAACGTGGCAGAGCTGTCCCAGATGCGGGGAGCGCATGTGAGCCCTCACTTCCTCAGCCACACACTTCACTTGTTCCTCTCAGTGAAGGCGAATTTCCAACAGAAAGGGGGAGTGTAACTGCTTTTCAGAAGATACTCCTGCCACTGAGAGGTCTTCTGAAAAATGACCCCATTGTCTGTGATTTTGTTGTTGAGAAGAATCAGAGGTGTAACCAAGCAGTATGATCAGAGCTTCACACCTACCTTGGAAACATTTTCTAATCTTTAAAAAATGTTCCAAGTGAAGCATTTCAGTAAATTGAAGCTGTTTCCTAAAGATGTAAAACTAAAACACCTTTGGATTACTTCAGTTGAATGGTTGGTTGACATCAGGACGATGTCAATCTTCTCAGCTACTTTCATCAAACCGCACGCTTGGTGGGGAGGTCGAATCTATTCATATCGTGCTTCCATATGCCAAGCCAATAATATGTTCTTTCCGTTTGAATCTACTTATCTTTTTTTTAAATGTTTTATTTATTTGTTTGAGAGAGAGCACAAGCAAGGGGAGGGGCAGAAGGTGAGGGAGAAGCAGGCTCCCCGCTGAGCGGGGAGCCCAATGTCAGGCTCGACCCAGGAACCCCAGATCATGACCTGCACTGAAGTCAAACACTTAACCGAGTGAGCCACCCAGACGCCCCTCTGTTTGTTTTGTAGATCTATAAAACATTTATGATAGCACTATAAATAAACCAGTGTGTGCACGCACGCATGTGTGTGTGTGTGTGTTTGTGTGTTTGTGTGTGTGTGTGTGTGTGTGTTTGCTTAATTTTTTAACTGATATGAGTACACTGTAAAATTTTTTTGAGACCCTTGGGTTAGATCTGGGATCAGTACACTTTTCCTCTGAAGGACTAGATAGTATACATTTTCAAATTTGTGGCAAATATGCCCTCTGTTATAATTACTCAGCTCTGGTATTGAAGTGTGAAAGCAGCCACAGACAATATGGGCATGGCTACATTCCAGTAAAACTATTTACAAAAACAGGATGTGGGCTGATTTGGTCCTTGGGCCATAGTTTGCCAGTCCCTGGCTTAGAGGACCGAGGTATTTGCTGATCTACAGAGTGCCCTAAGAAAGCCCATACAGTGTCATGTCATAGGTGAGAAAGACAACAAGGATGGGAACTACATAGACTTGCATCTGGTCCTGACTTTGTAATTACTTGTATGAATCACTTCGCCTCTTAGACCCTAGGTTGCCGTGTATAAAATGTGGAGCTTGGGTTGAAAATAACCTCCAAAATACCTTCTCGGTGAATCATTCCATGGTCCTAATATCGCCTCGCCACATATGTGGATTTTTTTTTTTTTTTTTTACCTAGGACCTGATTTCTAAGCAGAATCTGTGAAAATTTGATTTAACTCTGTGGGCAAAGTGAGTACAAGACAGTGGAGAAGGTGACAAAAATAAGAGAGGACAGAAATGCTGTTCTAAAAACTGGGAAGTCCCAACTTAGGACTCCTGAAAAATCCTTTACAGTGCATTGTCGGTGATGGTCAGAGTCTACTCGTCTTGCAGCTAAGATGTGGGGAGCTGGCCCTTTATCTCCTGGGAAAAGTGCAGTGTGAATGAAATACCCAGAGTGGAGACTGAACCTAGAAAACCCTCCCTTTGTGCTGCCCTGAGGCCTCTGCCACGGAAGGAGCCTCTCTCCTTAAGCTTTGTAAACTGTTTGGTTACTCTTGCGGTTAATGAGGAGCTGTCTTTCTGTGTCTGCCAAGCACAACTGGACCTTCACTAATGCCCTTCGTGCACTCCAAGCCCCAGCCAGACTCAACTGTTTGCTTTTCCATGTCCATATTTCCTGACTCCGCAACCTCACCATTTGAGCTCTCTGTATGTGGGTGGGGCCTCTTCCGTCCCCTGCCACCCCCAGTCCCAAAGGATCCAGCTCAAATACCACTTCCTCCATGAAGCCTTCTCTCATCCCTCAGCCAGCAATGCCTGCTTCTTCCTCTAAACTCTACATCACTGTATCAGTAAGTCTCCTATGATATTTCCACATTCTGTCTGCTCTTGCATTTTTACAGATATCTTTGCTTCCCTACCAGAGTAGAAACTCCTTTCAGGAGTTTAATTCATCTTGGTTTCCTTCTCAGTGGCTTCAACAGAGTAGATGATCAATAAATATCTGTTGAATGAACATCCTAATTCTGGCCACCCGAGGGTCCATCTGCAATTTCCCACGACCACAAATTAAGACCCTACCTTCCCATCTGGCCCACAATCACCACGTCATCCTCAGAATCTAGACCCTCAGGCAGCTCCTTTTGCTGCCCACAGCTCCCCACCCTGATGTCCCAAAATTTAACTGTCCTCCCCTCAAAGTTTAGGTCTCACATGGATCACCAGTTTGATTGGGGAGAGGAATGTATACAAGATTAGAAACCTACAAGCCAATGCCAATGCTGTAACATTGTAATTTGTAGTTAGAGAATAGGATATCTTTAGGTAAAGTCAGTTATCTCCCCAACTGAAAGCAGTGCCTTGTATGCCAGGTAACAGTTTCGAGGAACTAGTGATTGCTTTAGTATCTAGCCAAGAGACAGCATAAGCCTTATTGGTTAATAATCTATTGTTGGGATAGAAACCTGCTGGTGTGTGACAGAGTAATTTTAAACACTGTTTCAGAATGTCTCTAATGCCCGTGTTTCCCTCCCTCGGAACCCTGGCTGTCTGATTCGTAAGCTGTTGGTGATTGTAATTCAATTAACCCACACAAATGAAGGTGCTTCATTATTAATATTGCTCTGTTAAAATGTTTTCATTTTTATAGGGGTCTTCTATTAACTCAAAGGGAGTCTTTAAGCGTGGAAGGTTTTTATGTGGTTTGGTTTGGTCAGGCTGGCTCTTAACCAAGTCAAAACAAATAGGTATTTGCTTTTTTCCCTCTGCAGTGAGCAAGGCCAGTGTTAGGTAAGGTTTCTGTTGACTTAGGAAGATGATCTACCAAGCACAGAGCAAACTCCTTGACTTCTTTTCCCAACAGTAGGGAGGTTGGACCCATTAGCGATGGTTGGCTCCCAAGCCCTCTGCAAGAATAAATGTTCTTTCCAAAGAGCCAAACGTCCAGGATTTGGCCCATCATTTTCCATTTCCTGTCTCCACTCAAGGTTTGTCTTTCTATTTGCTACCCCTTGTAAACAAAACTGAAGTTCTAGCACTTGGAAGGGAGCTACTCGCCAGCTGGACGTTAGGTACGTTTGTGCAATATCTCTGGGGTCAGGGAGGCAGTCACCACCCGAAAATATGCTTTCTCGCCAGAGTGACACCCCTGCATTTCAGCAGAGGTGCTGGAAACAATGGTCCGGTGTCCTATCTATCAGTATAGTGGAGCTTTCTGTTTCTGAGGAGGAGAGGAAGCATGAAAGGGGGAGGAAGATGGGGGGGCTCTGCCGCCGAACGGAAAGAAGTAGCGCCAACAGAGAGTACCGGGCAAGAGGAAATGAAGAGTCAATCTCTTTCTAATTAAGAAAAATGAGAGTGGAAGCAGAAAAGCTCCAGAGGGTACTTTTGGAGGAGGAGAGGATGATAAAAGGCCTGTTATGAAAATCCATTACCCATGAATTTTCCCCCAGTAAGCACTGCCTGTCTGGAGAGGCTGGGGAGAGTCCTCTCCGCTGACACAGGACATGTGACGCCCGTTAGCAGCGTCCGCAGGCCGGGCGCCGTTTCCGTCAGCGTGTCTGCAATGCCACTTGCCCCTTTCAGGGATTCCCTTTCATTAGTCACAGGCTCGTAATCTCTGCTTTAAGGACATCATGTTTTCCTTTTTCCAGTCGCCTTATTCCTTTTGTCAGATGCTTACCAACGTGACAGCGGTACGATCATTGGAAGCCCCACCACGTGAAACGGTGGCCCTTTGTACCACACCACACAAATATTTCGAATTTGGAGCTAAGACCTGAATTTCTAGACACTAAGCATAAGACTCATCTAACATGAGTTCGTATTTTTACATTCGAAGATGGAAAGGGGAATTTCTGTTCCTAGGAGTCTTTGGCTATGAAAAGAACCTGCTTGTATATGTATCTACGGTCAGATACGGTTGCTCCAAATTGGCGGGGGAATGTGGGGGTCTCCCTGCACCCTGCTCTGGCATAGTTGTTGAGCCAGTTATATATCCAGGTGCAAACCTAGTGCAAAAGAAAGGACTGGTAAAATGTAGTGTTGCCAGTCACAGACACCTGGGTCTGAATTACTTTAATATGTTGTATTTGAAAAAAATTAAAGCCGAGCTTTTTTTGTCCACATCTACTGTGCACATGAAAGCAAGATTGTCTTAATTAATAGATACAGCGGGGAGCCTGGGTGGCTCAGTCGGTTAAGTGTTTGCCTTCAGCCCAGGTCATGATCTCAGGGTCCTGGGATCGAGCCCCATGGCAGGCTCCTTGCACAGGGAACCTGCTTCTCTCTCTGCTGCCCCCCCCCTTGTGCTCTCCCTCCCTCCCTCCCTCTCTCTGTCAAATAAATAAATAAGATCTTTAAAAAAATAGATACAGCGGTCAGGAAACAGCCCCAAGTCAGATTTTTCTTTTGGTTGACATTTTTAAAAGCCCAAGTTTATTAATGGCTGTATTTATTTAAGATTCTTATTATTTAATATTTCTTGGTAAACAAAGAATCCTAGGTTGGGGATGAAGAAAAGGTCATACTTAATGAAAACACAGAATTGGGTTTATCTCTATTAGTCATGTTTTATACTAGTTGATAAGAGTTAAAAGAGAGGAAAAGAAAAGTTAGAGGGGCGCCTGGGTGGCTTAGTGGGTTAAGCCTCTGCCTTTGGCTCAGGTCATGATCTCAGGGTCCTGGGATCGAGTCCCGCATCGGGCTCTCTGCTCAGCAGGGAGCCTGCTTCCTCCTCTCTCTCTCTCTCTCTGCCTGCCTCTCTGCCTGCTTGTGATCTCTCTCTGTCAAATAAATAAGTAAAATCTTTAAAAAAATAAAGAAAGTTTGATTATTTTAATTTTCTTATTGGCCACTTAAACATTTCTCTCACTCCTTTTCATTCATTTTGACCAAAGTTCAACATTAATAACCAAGTGAGCAAAGTAGATCTTCTCCATCATCAACCTGCTCTTTCCATACCTACACTTTCCAAACATTTATAAATGAAACGGTGACCTGTTTGGATCTGACCAAGCTTATTTTAACAGGGCGGGATAGCGGGAGGGATGTAAAGGCAGTCCTGTCTGTGACAAAATAGATTTTAGTTTAATCTCAGGAAACTGTCATGGAATTAGTCCTCCAAAATCTGTACTAAATAGGTTTGACAGATGCCTTGTTCCTTTCAAAAATAACTGTGATAAAAATAGCAATTCAGTGGGGACACCTGGATGGCTTGGTCCATTAAGCATCAGACTGTTGATTTCAGCTCAGGTCATCATCTTGGGGTCCTGAAATGGAACCCCGAGTCAGGATCCCCCCTCAACTTGTCATTCCCTCCCTCTGCCCCTACCACCCTGCCCCCCACTCTCTATCTCACTCTCTCTCAAATAAATAGATCTTTTTCAAAAAAATAGCAATTCATTAAGAAAGAAAATCCAGATTCTGTTCATTTAGTTCTGCTGAATATCACTAACCATCTATTTTTTAAATTATTTTTTAAATTATTTTATTAACATATAATGTATTATTTGCCCCAGGAGTCAAATGAAAGTCTATGGACTTTCAAAAAGAAAATAGTACCAGTTGAATAAAGAGTTTAGATAGAAATTCCAGCCTCAAGAAATGTTTGCAAAACGCTGTGCCTCGTCTATCATTCTAAACCACAGCTGTTCACATAAACACAGATGAATCTCGGAAACACATCGTTTTGTGAAAAACTAACCATAGGGGGCACCTGGGTGGCTCAGTTGTTAAGCGTCTACCTTCAGCTCAGGTCGTGATCCCAGTCTCCTGGGATGGAGCCCCACATCCAGCTCCCTGTTCAGTCAGAAGCCGGCTTCTCCCTCTCCCATTCCCCCTGCTTCCGTACCCTCTCTCGCTGTGTCTGTCTCTGTCAAATAAATAAATAAAAATCTTTTTTAAAAAAAGCAAGCAAGAAAGAAAGAAACTAACCGTAGAATGTATACAGTATAATTACATAAAGTTGTAAGAAGGCAAAACTAAAAAATAAATTGTTGGGGTGCCTGGGTGGCTCAGTTGGTTAAAGCCTCTGCCTTTGGCTCAGGTCGTGATCCCAGGGTCCTGGGATCGAGCCCCACGTCGGGTTCTCTGCTCAATGGGAAGCCTGCTTCCTTCTCTCTCTGCCTGCCTCTCTGCCTACTTGTCATCTCTCTCTGTCAAATAAATAAATAAAATCTTTAAAAAATAATAAAAAAATAAAATAAATTGTTGAGGCATGCATACCTTGGGAGTGAAACTACCAAAAAAAAAAAGTAGGAGAGTAATAATTGATAATAATAATTAAATAATAATTAATAATAATAATTAAAATAACCCAGAGGAAGGCAAGGTGGAGGGGTGTGCGTCTTTCACTGTCTGATGCTGTTTTCTACCCCGCTCCATGGCACATGTTTTTGCACCGTGGTCTGTGGTTATAAAACTCATGTGATTACAGAATGTCACCATTGTATGAAGCATGTGTAAGGCGGAGGGTGACAGCTGGCAGCGATGACATGTATCAGAGCCCTGGAGGATGTCAGCACACTGTGTCTTACTGTTGGGATCTAGAACTTACCGTTGCTATGCAAACTGTAGTAATTCTCATAAAGGTGTTAGGGGAAGGGTTCAGGGTGGAGAAAGGGAATAATTGAAATAGAACATACCTCTCTTCCAGGGTAAATTTCTTCAGAGTAATTTTCAGAGTAAGACTATATGCCTTCACCCTGGCCAGAGGCACACCACTGATACAGCAGTGAATTATATGATGACCGCTTATTTTTACCTTCTTTCCCTACCAAAAACCTCATATAATTATATAGATATATAAAATAAATAATATATAAATATATAATAAATGATAACAATATTTTATTTTATTTATTTTATTTTTTTAAAAGATTTTATTTATTTATTTGACAGAGAGAAATCACAAATAGTCGGAGAGGCAGGCAGAGAGAGAGAGAGGGAAGCAGGCTCCCTGCTGAGCAGAGAGCCCGATGTGGGACTCGATCCCAGGACCCTGAGATCATGACCTGAGCCGAAGGCAGCGGCCTAACCCACTGAGCCACCCAGGCGCCCCGATAACAATATTTTAAAATATATATGTACTCTAAATCAAAGGAACTTTTCTTTCATTCTATTCAATTTGATTACTAGCAGACCAGTTGACTATTAGCTATTAACCCATTTCTAAACATATTCTGCCTTAAAAAATTTTTTATTTACTTGATTTTTTTCTCCATTGTCATTTTTAATGCCTTTCTTTAAGGAATTCAAGGGGGAAACATTCAGAATTGGACTTTATGTTCATTAAACGAAACCACAACATTTTGCAGACACCACATATAAACAAAATGATATCTAAGAGCCTGGAATGTTGCTATAAACTTCTTTTAATTTTAGAACATACAGTAAATCTCTGGGGCAAATAGGACTTGTTTCAGGAGGTTGGATTTTCCCTCCTGATCACAGCATTGCCTGAGAGTTTGCTAAGAGCTTTTGAGCAATTCACAGAGCTGATGGGATATGTTTGGAGATTCTGCTTGCAAGTCATATTATGAAAGAAAGTCACCAGGGCTTTTGGTACATGGAAATGAATAATGAAAGTATGTATGCGTCATTTTGCCTCCTAATAGTTGAATACATCTGTAACCCACAAGAGGTTTTAACTCTTTAAGTTGGATCCCATATTAAGACACAGGTTAAGACAATGACATAGAACCAAGAGTGAGGGAAATCAGACAAAAGCAATTGACTAAGAAGTTTTTCTTTAAAAAAAAAAAAAAAGAAGAAGAAGAAGAAATCATTTTTCCTTAAGGCCTTCTCCTGAATCTGGCCACTGTGAGGAGTGGAGAGCTGCAGAATGCTGTGGACAGGATCATGTTTGTGGTTGAGTGTCTCAGTTACAACCTGGAATCTCCCCACCTCAACCAACACCATCTTCTCTCAGACAACTCCTTATATGAAAGTGTGAAAGTGGAAATAGTATGGGTTGCAGGGAGGGGAGAGCCGATCTGAGAGTTCAGCCAACCCTACCAGCCCACAGGTTATTGTGAATTTGCAAATGGTGAACTATTGGTAGGATCTCTGGCAGTGAATTTATTCAGTCTGTTAGAATTTTAGGTGCAGAATTCTCTTTTTAAAATACGGGAATGTGGCACAGACAAGGAAGGCAGAGAGACTCGGGACACTGATCTGCATGGGGACCTCTTTAAGTCTTTTGTAAGCAGTGCTGGCTTCAGTAGCACCGACACTGAAATTGTGGCAATCCAGGAAAGATTAGTATGGCCCCTGCCCGACGGTAACCTGCAAATTCGTGAAACATTCCTTATTTAAAAAAAAAAAAAAAAAGTCTTTAATAAATAGGCCTCATTTTAGTGCTTTGAGCCTTTTATTTTCTCTGTGGCTTTCTTCGCTTAACCTGTGGGTCTGCATGTGTGTCTGTGTGTGGGTGTGCTTACTAGCACAGGGATGTTGAAAAACAAAAGGCTTTGAAGGTGACAATTCAGAGTCAGTTCTGTGGTGCTCTTGTCATCTCTTGTGGTCCACCTGTGGTTCTCTAGTGGTGAAGGTACTGGAAGAGATTCCCAGATTCATATCCACGCCCGGACTTTCTGTGGTCTGATAAGTAACTGTTTCAGGTATGAGAGAAACTGTTCTTCAAATACATAGAAATGCAGTGGTTTAGAAGACAGATACCCTTTTATGTATTGTTGAATTTACAGACATTTTATAAAACATTTTATTAATAACTAACAAAAATTTAAGCAGTTATGATACCTTAATGTTTCTTGATATTTTGTTTTTTAACTTTTTTTAAGATCTATTTATTTTAGAGAGAGAAAAAGAGAGAGCGTGAGTGAGGGGGGGAGAGAATCTCAAGCAGGCTCCACACTGAGCAAAGAGCCTGATGTGAGGCTCGACCTCATGACCCTGAGATCATGACCTGGGGCGAAACCAAGAGTCGGATTCTTAACCGACTGTGCCACTCAGGCCCCCTTCTTAATATTTTAAAAGGATCCACCTTCTTAAAATAGTAGAAACCACTGCTATACAAGATATAGAAGATTAAATATTTTCTCTGGTCCTGTCAGTTAGCAGGGGGCTGTCTTAATGTATGCTAATATGACTTGGTTATTTGAAGTGACAGAGCATGGGGAATTCTCACTTCAAAACACCTGGAGTGACTACTATGAAGGGTGATGGGACAGAATCTTTAAATGAACGTACACTATGCCACTTCCCAGTTATCTACCCTATAAAAGGCGTGCACAAGAAGGAACTGTATGCAACAGAGTTGTAGCACTATATGCAACAGAGAAAAACTAGGAAAAACCCAAATGTCTGTCGAAAGGAAAATGGTTAAGTAAACCGAGGGCTCCTGTGCAGTAGATGATAAGAATAAATTATGTCTTGATGAACTGATTTAGAAAATCATCAAATATATTATTAAATTGTTTTTTAAGTTGCAAAATAATTGTATCATATATACCATGTATGTAAAAGAAAAAAACAATAGCAAGACTGCAAATCCAAACTTGATTATTTGGCTGTCCAGTTAATTTCTCAGAGTAGTACTGTGATTATCAACGTAAAATAAGTAAATTTAAACTCATTATAGACTCAACCACACTTCTTTTTCATTCTCTGTAGGTCTTCAGTGCTTCTAAACACGCAGTAACATCAACTTCCTCCCCCTCCATAAAAACGGTTCTTGTTTTTCTTCATCCTATTTTTAAACCCAACTTCCCGATAAGAGATCTTGTTTGGTTAATTAAATACATTGCCAGCATTTTTGCTTGAAAATTTTAAGGATCTACTGTAGTCTCAAATCAGAAAGCTGCAAAATGGAAAAAAAAAAAAGACAAAATGAAAGGTAGTCGGGCAATACTCTTTAGTGGGGAACACAGGGTACAAACAAAATGAAACAGCCTATACTCTAGGTGAAATTAGAAGAATTTTGCCAGTGTTGTGCAAGTCTTGAGAAATATTTGATGGGGAAGATGGGGTGAGGGGAATACTGAGGCAAGATGACTAGCGCCTTGCTCCAGTGTCTTACTACAGAAGCCTCGCCACTTCGCCTTTCTCCCTTCTAGCCGACCCCAGCCCGTCCAAGTGTAGACACTGATTCCTCAGTGACTTTCTTACTTGCCATGTCTGCAGTACTTTTATTTATTTGAACTTTCTGTCTAAACGGCACAGCATGTAACATGATTATCTTGTTACTTGAATATACTGAGGCTATGGGGCTCTGATGGTAAAAACTTAAAACGTCTTTGGTGTGAAAGCCACAGCATTCCAAGAAAATTTTCCCATTGCATACTTCTGTTTTTTCCTATAACACCAGAACCTTTAAGCTGCTGGTTCTGGGAATGAAAGACAAGCCAGTCCTCTCTCCTTTTTTCATACCACTGACACAATCAAATAACATCATGGAATTTTTATGGACTTTTGAGACTTTTTAACACTTATTTTCTCTCTCTCTCTCTCTCTCTCTCTCTCACACACACACACACACACACACACGTGCTCTTCCTTCCAAATGTTTGATGCTACCAGCAGCACTGGCCTTCCTGCAGTGAGATCAATCATATCTTTCACCAGGTGTTCTCCAAGAGACGAGTGAAGGTGGTCAGCAGAAACAAAGCATAATACTCCATAATAAACCTGCTTACACCCAGCAGGCTTGAGAAAACCATGGATTCTGGCCAATCAAAACTGATATTTAATACAGGTGCCTTACCTATCATTAGTGAGTTACCAGTTTCTTAGAAGAACAGATTGTAGTAAAATGGTTAAATCTCTAATAAACATAGTGTAACCATTCTCAGATGATTCCGAGGAACTTTGGGTCCCACACTGCCCCAAGTCATCTGGGACCAGTAGCAGAATACCACTGGGCTGCTTTCAGCTGGCATCTGCTGAAGGTTCACAGAAGGAACAAAGGGATTGGAATACTTTTATTACAAGCCAGTGGGCGTTAGGTATGATTTTTACTGGTCAGCAGCATTTCAAATATGTTTAAGTCCAGTGTGCAGAAGATTAGAAACGTTAACGTTTTGTTTTTAACTGAGTTCCAAGTAGAGGTTGTGCTAACATTTGATATATTAAGGATGCTGCGTACTCGCCTGTCCTTTGGACAAATTCTGCTTGGAGTGAAATTAGCACTCACTTATGTTGCTGGTGTTGTATACCTTTCTGTTAAGGGCAGTTTGCCAACATGTATCAGAAGCCTTTTAGGGCCGCCTGAAAGGCTCAGTTGTTAAGCATCTGCCTTTGGCTCAGGTCATGGTCCCAGGGTCCTGGGATCGAACCCCACATCGGGCTCCCTGCTTGGCGGGAAGCCTTCTTCTCCCTCTCCCACTCCGCCTGCTTGTGTTCCCTCTCTCTCTCTCTGTCAAATAAATAAATAAAATCCTTTTAAAAAAGAAAGAAGCCTTTTAGATGAAGATACTCTTAAACTCAGAAATGCTAACTTCTGAGAATTTTTCCTAGATAAATAGCTGAACATAAAAGCATATCTATAATGATGTCCTTTGCAGCCTCATTTATAAGAACATAAAGTTGGAAAAATCCTAACTGTCCATCTACAGAAAATAGGTTACAGACTAGTACATCCATATAATTGCTATGTGGTTCTATACACAGAATACTGTGTTGCTGTGGAAAATTAGATTTTGCAAATGTGTTAAAAACAGTCATAAATAAAGAAAGTGTTTATGAAATGATATGTATAACACGGTCCCAGTTTGTTAAAAACAAAAGTATCCATGCATGCAAAACAAATGTGTGGTAAAATATATCAGATGTTAGTTGTGTCCATATCTGAGTGGTATGATTAGGGAGTTGATTCTCACTTTCTCTTTTACACATCTGGTAGTGTCTGGTTTACGCAAATAAGAAATGTATGTTACTTTTAGAATCAGAAAAAATTAAACAGTTGAGTTGCTGTCCATTTTGAACGAAAAGTAATAAACCTGTGGGAGCAGCGTGAAGGTGAGCTGCTGCGGGTGAGGCCTAGAAGCCAAGCAGCCGCTGAGGCTCATGGAGGAAGTCTCAGAGTCGAAGAATTTCCACACGTATCAAGTCATTTGGCAGGGACGGAATTTCACTTATAAAGTCAAGTGGTATGTGACTGAGCCAGCAACTGGGCATGTTGTTATTCAAAATACCATGAAAGTATTTTGGCTCCTTGTTTGTTTTGAACTTTGAAAACAACTTTAATATGTTTCTTTATTGGTAGTAATAAAAGATCCTTAAAAATCTAGCTCTGATAACTGCATAGCCTAGGCAAGGAGCTACCAATGGAGAACACCAAACAAGAAGAGTTAGGAGAGACAGAAGAGTGAGTGGTCTGGTTGTCAGCCCACCCCTCCGAGGAGAAATCCAAGATGAAGAAGGGTTGAGTATGACCTGGCCTAGAGAGATGGCAGGTCTAGTTGGGGAGGTGGGATGTGGAGGGCAATTAATAGCTCAAATCTTTGAAGTATAGTGGGAAGTTGAGGGTTTCATGTGAGATTCCACTTAGGGGAAGGCAGGGGGAGTTGTTTTTAGCATAGGATATCCCAGATGGAGCTTTTAGGTCTCTTGCTTGTTTTGGAAAAGAAAGGCCCCCAAGTAGTAGCCAAGACCTCACGGCTGATCCAGAGATGTAGAAGAATGAATTAAGCCTTTCTGCTTGATTAGCTTGGGAAGCAGTCATGAAGGGCTCCTTCTCCCTGCTGTGGTTAAAGCTGTCTACTGAGAAATAACCCAAAGGAACATTAGGCCAAGAATCTGAAGAGTAAAGCCAAACCACTGGGAAGGGCTTTTGATTGCAAACTACAGTGTGATTGAATTAGAAAGGAACATTCGATTCATGTCATGCTGTCACCTCAAATTCAGCACGTCTAAAATTGAACTCATCTTTCCTCACAAAGCAGCTTTTCAAGTGAACTTTGCTAATAACAACAGAATATTGCACTGTGAAATGCCATACCATAACATATCCGGGATTTCATTTGACTGTCACACAGTTACAGGCAAGGGACTTTAACTCAGGTTAAAGGGCTGGGCTGCCAGCTAGTAAGAGAGCAGTTCTAGAAACAAGGTTTACTGAGTCATAACCTACTCCTCCTTCAATGAGATCACACCGCCCTTCTCTCCATATCTGTAGAAATAAACCGGTCAGTTTCACAGAATTGCTGTGACATTTTAGTTACTTACATTGACACTTGAGTATTGCACACTAGCATATTTTAATAAGTATGAAGTCAGATTTTCTGAAGCAACAAAGAACAAACCAACCAAACTTTGGAATGGTTAGTCTTGTTTTTTATAGGTAAAAAACATTCATAGTGTTCGTATTCTTGAAGTCAAAAGATAGACACAGACGAAATAAAGTGTCGGATCTAAGCCTAAAGATGTCTCATCTGTAATCTAACATAAGCAAACCATCATCAGTTATAGTAGGTTCCTATTGTTGGTACAAATTACATGGTTCTGCTATTTTATTTTCTTTCATTTGGAAATTATTTTAGGTTTGTCATTATGTAAGAATTCTAAGCATGAAATGTTTATATATCTGGATATCTATTTGTAGATGTGTAAGTAATATCATAAGACAAGGGCTTTAACTCCCCAATGTAAAAAGCGGCCCACTGTGCATTGCGGCTCCATCCCAACCCATGGCCCCATCGGGCCAGCTTGGCCCTGGGCCAGCCAGCCTAGCCTTACTTCCTTGGGACTTTGTATCTCAGATGTGTTCCTCCTTCACAAGTAGCCAGGGTAAGTAACCATGCAGATCGCTTTCCTTGAGTTTGGACATCTGTAGTTCCCCAGTTCCAATTCTTGATTTGGGAATAATATTAATGGAAATGTACGTAATGCAGTGATGGTGATTGTATAATTTTCCTAAATAGGTATTTGCTTCAGACAAACTACAAAAGCCTGATACCATCTATGTGTACAGAGAGAGCCCTCTGTGCTTCCCCTACCTGCCTCAGCTCTTGGGTTTCTATCTACACATACACCTGGGGGCTACCACGGTGGGCCCAACCTGTGTGGGTAGAATCCTAACGCATGGGTTTTAGAGCAAAAAAGGGGGCCTTACAGGGAGCCGCACTGACTTGGAAACCCTCCTGTCGGTTGTCAGTAACACCTTCCCTCTCCAGTGATCAGGAACTGAAAGGAAAAAATAAAATCCAAGCAAAGAGGGGATCCTACTCTCCATTTTAATTAGCAATTTGGGTTTACTAATGCCAAAATCCTGGCTTGGTAACTTGATTCTTTTCTATACAACATGCTGAATCTTTTAAGCGAGTGTTTTGATTATTTTTTGATTCAGTGCTTCAAATTTTTGCCTTGAAATCCTAACATGAGAATAAGTAGTTTAGTAAAGATATTTAAATTTGCTTACCCACAGTCTCTGCACAGCCTGCTTTTGTGTATTTTTTTTTTTTTTTTTAGGTTAAGCTATTATTTGATCACTGGAAGTTGTCCTGTGTAGCTATTAGACTCGTGCTTTTCAGATACTCGGAAGTTTGCAAACTATGCAGATCATGTCTCTGTGGAATGGAACGATCCATTTAGAACTCTCTGGTTCAGTCAGTGGTTGAGGTCAGGAAAGGACTCAGAGCTGATCTGGCAGAGATCCTGGTGAAGATGGTTGGCGGCTGGCATGCTCAAGAGGTTGTCTTTGTGACGTTGCAGGATCGCCTACCAGAGGAACGATGACGACGAGGAAGAGGCCGCCCGTGAACGGCGCCGCCGCGCCCGGCAGGAGAGGCTGCGGCAGAAGCAGGAGGAAGAATCCCTGGGGCAGGTGACTGACCAGGTGGAGGTGAATGCCCAGAACAGGTACTGTCCTTCCCAGAATGGAGAACTTCTAAGTTACTTCTTAGCCTGTCTGATGAATGGAATGTGCTGGGCAAAGCATTCCCTTCTCTTGAGCCCGGCTCAACTCTTTCTCAGTCTAACTTATTCAGTCATTTTTGTGGTCATTGTAGGCCCCTAATCAGATAAGATAGTCAAACTGATTTAGAAATCCAGACACCACTACTTTCTTCTCTTCCCCTCTGCCATCCCCTGCACACACCCCACTTGAAGTGCTTTATCTTATTTTATTTTACAGTCTAATGATCTTTTTTTTTTTTTTGAGACTTATTTATTTATTTATTTGACAGAGAGAGATCACAGGTAGGCAGAGAGGCAGGCAGAGAGAGAGAGAGGGAAGCAGGCTCCCTGCTGAGCAGAGAGCCCGATGCGGGACTCGATCCCAGGACCCTGAGGTCATGACCTGAGCCGAAGGCAGCGGCTTAACCCACTGAGCCACCCAGGCGCCCTCTAGTAATCTTTTTATTTACTAACTATGATGGGTTACATCTTTAAGTAAGGAAAACTATTGACATTCATTCTTTAGGGTGTTGTCATCTGTTATGAACTGAAGATTTATTAGCTTAATAGGTCCTCTATGACTCCCAGTAGCAAATAATATTTGAATTTTTAAAGTAGATGTAAATGGCAGATGTCTTATTTTTCCTGATCTACAGCCTCAGTCAGTATTCTCTGATTACTACAATATTCAGCAAGGTGCAGAATCCTGCTTAATGTGATGTATTTATTCAAACAAGCTTATGAGTTTACTAGCACATTTTTTTCCTATACAGGCTTTGGTAGTGATCAGGACAGTTGAAAACTCCTGATCGGTTCAACTTCTTCAAAATGGGCTTTTCTAAGCTCACACATATGTCACCTTATGCCCCAAGGTATAAAAAAGATGAGAATATTTGGGGGTGCGGTTGGAGAAAAAAATAATTTTTGTTTGTATTTATGGGCTAAATAAATGTGAAGCTACGACAGAAGCTTCTGTGTATGGTTTTGGTTTTAGCCTATTTATTTTGTGTGTGTTGGAAGGGCATTGTTGATAGTTCCTTTAAGTCAATCCAACAAGAAAAAATTGAAGGAAAACAGTTCTGGCCTCTTTAACTTAAGTATGAGTGGGTACATAGGTTTCTAAAAGTCTTGAAGATTCTGTCAGACCTGATGAATTCAATAAAGAAACCTATTGGTTAGGTAGAGACATAGAGACCTTGTTTTTGGTAGGTAGCTCCTAATTAAAAAGGAAGTATGGCAAAGAGGTTGTGGGTATGTTCTCTAGGGTTCACTACTGTCTCTGAATTTGAATCTGGCCTTTCCCTAACTGTGTTTCTTCAGTTAAATGGAAATGGAAATTGTACCTCTCTCTTAGGAATGTTGTTAAATTTAAATGAGATGATACTACATATGAAACCCATGGTGCCTTGTACATAATAAGCACCTAATTTTAACTATTATTGGGAAAATGTTATCGGAGCCTTACAGAAGAGGTCTACATAGTCATTCACTATCTTTATTATTCTAGAGTTGAACAGGAAGGGAAAGAAAGTTTTGAAATGGCATTCTGAGGCCTTTCCTGAATCTGGTTATTAACAGTGGCTTAAAAGTTACTAGTAGTATTCTTGCTTTTTAAAATCTTGCTTCTATGTGGTTTCTCTTCTTTTTTCACATTTATTAATAGTAATTATTTCATGCTGTTGATTGGTTCACACATTCTTTTTCAGTAAGGCATATTCTTTTTTCTTAAAGGCTTTATTTATTTGAGAGCTAAAGAGTTCATGAGGTCAAGGGGAGCAGAGGGAGAGAGAGAAGCAGATTCCCCGCTGAGCATGGAGTCTGACTCAGGACTCGATCCTAGGACCCTGGGATCATAACTGAGAGGAAGGCAGATATTTAACCAACTGAGCCCCAGGTGCTCCTTCAATAAAGCATATTCAGATCTGAGAACATATAATTTATCTCTGACATATTAATTATCCACAAGAAGTGTCCTTCATGGGGCTGAACGACCCTAAATGGTACTCAACTCTACTGATAATTATTGTGATTATAAATAGGCAAAGAAAGATCCAGTAGAATCTGTTTGTTTTTTTTTTTAAGATTTTGTTTATTTATTTGAGAGAGAGACAGTGAGAGAGAGCATGAGCAAGGAGAAGGTCAGAGGGAGAAGCAGACTCCCCATGGAGGTGGGAGCCTGATGTGGGACTCGATCCTGGGACTCTGGGATCCTGACCTGAGCCGAAGGCAGTCGTCCAACCAACTGAGCCACCCAGGCGTCCCTAGAATCTGGTTTTTATTGCTTTGAGAGAGAGAGAGAGAGTACGTGCACATGTGAACAGTGGTGGGAGAAGGTTGCAGAGGGAGAGAATCAGAAGCAGGCTCCACATTCAGCATGGAACCCAAAGTAGGGCTCTTTGTTACAACCCTGAGATCATGACCTGGGGCAAAATCAAGGGTAGGACACTAAACCGACTGAGCCACCAAGATGACCCTATCTGTTGGTTTCTTTACTCAGAAGTACTTTCATCTGGCTAATGCTTTGGAATTTTTGGTACCTTCTAAAAATTATTTGTATTCAGTTGATCCAGATTCCTTATGTGTAGACGTTTCCCCTTAAATTCTAAACTATTTGTATTTTTAGGGAAATTTAATACTTACTTGTCTAATTCAGGGAGACAGTGTCCTACAGCATGAGTTAAAGCCAAGGAAGCTTAATATCTAGCCTTTACTCTGCCATTTCTTATTGTTAAATGTGAGATGTGTTTTTCCAAAATTAAGTGAACTTGAACTTCAGAAGGGCCCAGTTCAGTATGAACTATGAAATTTGATGGAGTTTCTAAACTTTATAAGACCTATTTTTCCAACTCTGGTCACAGTTTCTGGTATCACATGACTGGTTGTTTCATGCCAGTGGAGACCAAGTACTCTGGCTTTGAGCTATAATAGTGAGTAAGGTGATAGGTTTGGTACAGTTTGGTTTTTAGATATTTTGCTTTTCTGTTTGAATAAACATCAAATTTAACTATTCTTTGTCTACTACAGAGAAGGGCTAAAGACCCTCTATTCATGGAAATCTTGACAAAGAGTGAAGACAGTGTGTGCATTAGGGTAACGTCAGCCGGTGTAACAACGAGCCCCAAATTTTAATAATTTGGTACAGTAACACAAATGAGTGTAGTGTGGTATTTTTGAGTAGTAAACAGAACTGGTCACCTCCTTTCCTTCCTCTTACGACTCTGTCAACTCCTGGGCTTTAAAGTTTTCTGATCTACTTAACAGAGATAGAGATGGTGAAGAATGCACTTCTGCCTCGGAGTTGTCTTGGTCTAGACACATCCCTTCTGCTCACACTAGACTGGGAATTACTGGACACAGGGCTCCACCTAGATGCAAGAAAGAGGGGAGGGTCAGAAATAGACTCCTTGACTGGCTGTGACTTCCCTGGGACTGCAGAAGGGGGAGCATGACTTGTGACGGATGGTCAGATGCCTGTACCACGGGGGTCACTGGCATAAATACGGCATCACCACTCTGTGATGTACACTTGCTTCCTTTCCAAGTGCCGTGCACCCCACAGATTCAGCTCAGGATTCCTAGGTGACTTGGCGACAGGTGAAAAGACTGTATGAGACTAGAGGAGCTCATTTCTCAGTTTCGTCCTTGTCTTAGTTTGAGTTGCCCAAGAAGCAGATTCTGGGACAAAAAAGATTTAAGCCCAAGTCATTCATTTGGGAACCGATCCCGAGGCACCAGTCGCATCGTGGGACAGTGAACCAAGGAAGGGAGAGCGACCAAATAAAGATTTCATGGGATCCAGAGCTTACCTCCACCGGGAGACTCTGAGATCCAGGGCGGGGCAGGCACCCCGGTTATCCACCGCCAAAGGCGAGGGGAGCGGAGGTATTTATACACGGAGCCTCCTCCATTTTGTCTGCCGGCTGCCCCGATTCCGAAAGCACTTGCGGCAGGTAGAGTAGATGCCCGTGGCGGGAGAAAGACCCAGGGCAGAGGCCTGCGTGCTCTCTCTACTGACCACTAGGCAGGCCAGCGCCACCAGAAAAAATGGGTACCGGGGGTGGGGGCGTCCCCTAGGTCCACACGGGACCGTGAGCCTCGCCCCGGCTCGCATCAGGCCGCGCGGATCGCGCTGACCCATTAATCAGCAGCTGCCTTTGGTGTCGTTTCTGTTGTCCAGTGTGGCCGACGAGGAGGTCAAGACAAGCACCGCACACACGCAGCTGGAGGGCGACGACGAGGCTGCGCTCCTGGAGCGTCTGGCTCGGCGGGAGGAAAGACGCCAGAAACGCTTGCAGGAAGCCCTGGAGCGGCAGAAGGAGTTCGACCCCACGGTCACGGACGCGGGCCTGTCGCTGCCCAGCCGGAGGATGCAGAACAACGCGGCCGACAGCGAGGCCGCCGAGAAGGAAGAAAAGAGTGAGCGTCGCCAGGAAAGATACGAGATGGAGGAGACGGAAATCGTCACCAAGTCCTATCAGAAGAACGACTGGAGGGACGCTGAGGAGAAAAAGCAGGAAGGAAAAGAAAAGGAGGAAGAGGAGGAAGAGAAGCCAAAGCAAGGGAGCCGGGAAGAAAATCAGGTAGAGGTGACCGTACAAGGCGGAACAACAGAAACAGCGGTCCCGCCGTTGGAAACCGGGCAGCTCAGTGCAGAAGAGCCTAGAACAGAGGAGGAGCAGGAACGGGGTGCAGATGAGGTCGCCCACAATGGCAGCCTGGAGACAGAAGGGAGGGAGCAAGCTGAGGCAGACAGGGCCAGGATGGAAGCGGAAGAAAGAGACAGAATGAAAGCTGAGCAGGAGCAGAGGGTAGCAGAGGAGCAAGCCAGACTGGAAGCAGAAGAGAGAGCAGCTGCGCAGGAGAGAGAAAGGAGGGAGGCGGCCGAGAGGGAGAGGGCTGAGCGAGAGAGAAGAGCAGCGGAGGAGAGGCAGCGGGCAAAGGCAGAGGAAGAGGAGAAAGCTAAGATAGAAGAGCAGAAGCTCCGGCAGCTAGAAGAGAACAGAAGTGAAATGCAAGAGAAAAAGCACACAGGGGAAAAGGTAGAGGAGAAAATGAAAGGGAAATGGGTAAATGAAAAGAAAGCGCAAGAAGATAAACTTCAGACAGCTGTGCAAAAGAAACAGGTACAGTAAGCATTTTGCACCAAACGTGTGATGCCTGTGACTTGGGAGAAATGTAATGCACATCGGACTTGGGGCCGAGGCACGTTCCTGCAACCCCACGTGCTTGCTCAGTCGGCAAGCTGTTCATTTTTTCCGGCCATAGCAATATGCAAGCATGAAGCAGTCAGTCGATGGCTAAATAGTCAATCAACCCAATTTACTAGGACAGCCAGAGAGAGATTAATTGCTCTTGCTTGCTTGTTATGAAGACCAGAAAAATGAATTAACCCAAAGATGATAAGCGCGGCAGTGCTGTGTTGACTTACAATTCTGCACCTGAATCTCAATTCTTTCCTTTTAACAATTTACCTCTAGCCATAGGTCTACATGAGGCAAGAGGACCGTAACTCCTCCCCTTATCCATATGTTTGGCATTTAATTAAAAATTATAAAAGGTGGGGTGGGAAAATGACATAAAGAATCATGGTCAGAAATTGTATCTTAAGAAGGCAAAAATAACCCCCTTGAAATCACCTGGTAACGAAGGAGGGAAAAAAGCCAATTTGGACCTTTCATTAAGTATGTCAAAACCACAATTTGCCATCATGTAGACCTGAGCTTAATGCAGACTTGCAGAAAGCCATTCATCTGGGGTGGCATCAGTTTATAACTGACTGGTAATTAAGAGCATGCATTTTGCTGCTTTTATCGTTGGGATGACATAAATAAATTCATGTAGCCTGAGAAGGGTGGAAATGGAGGGAGGAGGTGTTTGCAAGCTGTGAAAGACTTTTTTTTCTGTCTGCAAGCCTGCATTAAAAGCATTCTAGCTAACCACGGCCTGTATCCCTACTCCCATAAAAAAAGGAGAGAAAGAAAGATGCTTGCATATTCTCATTTGCAGAGAGAACCCTTATCACTGAGTCTGCATTGTGCTGAGGTTGTCTTTCACTCTTGCTTGTTACATGGGGCTCATGAGCACAGCTACATTTGGGACCATCAGAAACAAAATGCACCAAACCACACATAAGGTTTGCAAACATGCACAAAGGACCACCACGTCACGCCAGGTTTCAGGGAGCACAATGGCAGGCACGTGAGAAACAGTTTTGGTGGAAAGAAACAATCCCACGTTGCTGTTCAAAATCACTGGCACCCAGGCCTATGTGAGCACTGAGTCAGCCAAGTCCTGAGCCACATGCAGAGTGACCTGAGCACCCTCTCACTCTTATAAGCTAGAAAGGGCTTCTTTTAAACAAGTGACCTTGCCACTCTTGAAAATAAAAAGGAAGAAGAAAAGGGGGCCAAAGCACAAGTTAAAAGAGAAAAATCCCAAGAAGACAAGCCTACCTTCAAAAAAGAGGTAAATATTACTGAGAAGTAACCTAAACATAAAGCAACAGAGAGAGTATTCCATGACTTTTCAGATCTGCTGATCTCAAAATTGTAACCTCTAATCCAGTGTTTTTCAAGCCACGACTTGACCTTCATGATTCACTGAATGGTGAAATCAACTTAAAGCATCTCAAAAGTAGTTAAATATGTCAATGACATTTTAAGACACGAAACCAAAAAATAGAAGATATCAGATATTGTAAGCAGTACTACATCATGACTGAAATTGTCCTTCTGGCTGTGGGTCACAGAAATCTTGAAAAACACTGATCGGATCCATTTTTCCCGCTTTCTGCTCTTCTAAGTGCTCTTTTTTTCTCCTTGAACCATCCTACTTGAATTTCCCTTGTGGAGTATTTTCAACTGGCTTTGATTAATGATACAACTTTCCAAAGGAAAAACACTACCCGCCCCCATCTCAGTAGAAAATTCAATGAACTGAAGATGGTATTTGATTTTCAAAAGAAAAGTTTGGCAAAATGTTCTGCATTGCATTTCTGAGGCACACACGGGAGCTGGTGCCAGGGTGTTTGTAGGTAAGTGAGTGAGTCAGTGGGGGCAGGGCCGCTGTCCAGAGACTGTCATTACGCCCCACGTGATCAAAATGCCACATCAGAAAGCCTGGCCTCGTGTCAGTCCCAAGTAATCCTAAAACTTATAACAATATCTCATAAGTTCAAAGTGCTTAAATGTGGTAAAACTAAATTATCGAAGGTAGGGAGATTTGGGTTACTTGGCATATGGGACTGAATCAGAGCTGTTGAGTTATCAGCTCAGATCGACTTCTGCTGCACTTATCTGCCCATTGTGGCACATATTAAGAAACAGAAAAATCCGTAGTTAGAAAATTAGGTAAACCAGATTCAGCAGGGTGATGGTTATTTTCTTAAATGGTTTTTCATAAGATTCACAGAAAAAAAGTTAAGAACCCCCTAGATCATGTTTTTGGTTAAGATGTACGTACCTTCCTGTTTCTAAGGGAACTTGAGGGGGTTTGGGAGTCAGTACTGAATGCGACACCACGCATTTAAAGGAAGGCAGAAGCATAAAGCTGAGAACTAGAAAGCTCAATTTGGTTTAAACGAGGCAGCTAAGGAAATGGTTGAATATTGTTGGGAAGCACTGTTCTCATTTCATAGCGGAAAAACACCTACAGATTCATCTGCAAAAAAAATGAAAGTTACTGGGAACTAAACTCAAACAAAAATGTCCCACTTAGACTCTTGGATAAAGCTGGTGTTTCATGGTGGACCGCTTTACAGAAGGAAGAGGGCATGAGGTCCTAACTCAGTGGGGGAGGGGAAGCTGAAAGAGCACTGTTTGGATTCCGTATTTAAAATGTAATTGACTTCCCTAAGATGTGATTTGTTTTTAATGACACAAACATTCTATGTCTATGTATTGTGCCCCTGAGCAAGAACGGGCTCTCATCCTTCTTCCTCTTTTCAGAGAGGGCCCCAGTCCCAACAGTGTTAGTGGTATAACCATCTCAGACCTGCCCCTTTCCCAGTTTGCTCTACACCCCATTCTAGAATCCCAAAAATTTGGCCCCTTTTTTACACAAGGCCAGATTAGACACTAAGTCGAGGCTCAAAAAAACTAAAGGAAGGAAGGAAAGAAGGAAGGAAAAAAATCTGGCATCTCTGCTTTAACATTGCATATGTCAATTACTAATTGGATGACTAGATTTCCCCCCCTCCAGCTAGCTGTGTGGTTACTTTATGTAAACAGCTTTGAATCATATTTTACATGATTTAGCCATTTCAACACCATCCTCTTTTTTCCCCCCCTTTTTTGTTAACAACCAAAAAAATATTTCCTTTCAGGGAGCTGAACAGGATCAGTCAACCACAAGTAAACACAAACATCACGTGAGACTTCTTAGAGAAAACATTTCCAGAAGTCACTCTAATACCTCGGGGGAAAACTGTCTTTATCCCCCTGCAGCCCTGCAGTTTTACCGTTCTTGGCGATGGAACACAGAACATCACCAACCTTGAATCTTAGCTTTCTTTTTCTCCTCCCCAGTTAAATAATGCCTCTTTTTCATTCTTCACCCCCGAATTGTTTGTTTGTTTGTTTGTTTGTTTCTTCCTGGCCTCTAACAGAAAACTTGTGTCCAGCAGAGTTGTTCATGTAATACTGAAACTGATATTCATATCATGTACCAAAGTTTCCCAGACATGGGCATGCTTATAAATTACCTGGAATCTTACGAATTGCAAAATCTGCCTCAGTGGGTCTGGGGTGGAGTCCGAGCTTACCACTGAGGTCCGTGTTGTTCACAGACCAAACTTGCAGTAGCAAAGACACCCAGAAAAGAACTGAGGCTTCTGAGTCTAACAGAAATGTGTCAGACCTAATGTGAAATGTAACTTGCATCGGTTCTTGTCACTCTCCTGAAACCAAATAATGCAAAACATCATTCTGCAGAGACTGACAGCTCAGTCTTTTTGACTTGTGCACTTGACCTTTTGAGGGTCTCTCTGGCCCCCTCAAGTGTGCCATGTGACATGTCACTTGAATTCCCATACACCCATGTGTTGTTAGCCCATTGGATATCCCAAATATCCAGAGTTTTATCCAACTGTCTCATTTGACCAGAGCCTCTCATATGCTAATATTATCTGAATGTGAAGCACATTAACTCTTCAGGATACTTATGAACCCATCGACACAGATTTTCTTCATGCTAGCAGATCAAATGCTTTTCCCTCAGAATTTCACGAGTTTAGGTTGAATCTTTCGAATCTATTCCACTATGCTCCTTAAAATTTAAAGGCATGAATTTATTTATTTATTTATTTATTTATTTAATTTCCCAGAAAGAGAAAACCATTTGCAAACTCAAATCATTATTTCATTGGGAAATTTTTAAATAGTTTTTTTCTAATTCATTTGACAGACAGAGATCACAAGTAGGCAGAGAGGCAGGCAGAGAGAGAGGAGGAAGCAAGCTCCCCGCTGAGCAGAGAGCCTGATGTGGGGCTTGATCCTAGGACCCTGAGACCAGGACCTAAGCCCAAGGCAGAGACTTTAACTCACGAGTCACCCAGGCGCCCCATCATTGGGAATTTTTCTGAGAAAGTCTTCGAAAGAGAATATCCATCCCCTATAGACTTTGCCAGTAAAGGCAGAGCTGGAAAAGAAGGGACGGGGATTTTTCTTCTCTTAGACATATATTATTTTACAAATCTACTTTATACATATTTTTGGTCAATAAGTTAATGCATTTTGGGAGATTGGAAATATCTCTGACCCCAAAATAGGAGAAATGAATTAAAAGTAATTTCTCTTTGCATAGTGCTTCTAAAACCATGAGATTTGACTCAGAATGTGTTTTGTGGATTCCTGAAACAGGACCCAAATTTGCATTCCCAGATACTTCTTAACCAGGATATAAACTCCAATCTTTGGTATCTGGGACAATATCCAGCAATGAAGGTCAGGGCGAGAACAGGCAATGTCTGCTCCTGCCCGCCCGGAGAACACAGATTTTCTATGGGGCAAGAGCCACCACCAGAGAGCTGCAGTCAAGCTTTAGGACAGCCCAGAGCTTCCCTCTCTTCTCTCTAGCCTTTCACAACAAATCAAGAGCCAAGAGGGAAATAACAGGATAAAGGATGAGGAAAGAATCCTCTGGTCCAACCTCTTTTAATGTATGTAGAGCCAACTTCCCAGAGAAACCAGGTGATTTCATTTTAGCTAGTCTGCTGACAGCGCTGGACCAAAATCTCAGCTTTCCTAACTTCTAGCCAAAGCTCTCAGAGAGAATGGCAGAAGAACAGCCTCCTTTTTCAGCATGTCCAAGGGATAGCCTTGGAGGAAGACTGAAGTCTTAACTAAGGGCCACATGGTAGTGAATAGTCAGTCTGTGGTCATTTAATCAAATAACATCCAAAGAAGGCCGTCAGGCAGAGGACTATTCAAGGCTCCTCAGTGAAGAGAAATAGAAGTACTGTGCTTAGTAAGACCCGCACTTCAGGAGTAATTGTTCAGAGGGTATCAGAGGAATAGCTGGGAAAAGGTGAGATCGGATAAGAGGAGGCCATCTTGGGCATCTCCTGAAGGCCCAAGTTCTTATGCCTACACTTCCTCTGTTGCTTGCTCCAGAACATGAGTGTCTTGTCCCTAGTTGTCTTGAATAGAGCAATAATGAACCTCTCCTGTTTTCACACTCATGGTTTAGGAATGGGTGAGCTGATATAGGTAATCTCAACCCCCTAACAAGCTATGTAAATTCACTTTGTTTTGAAATAATGTGTCTCATTTACTGTAAGGACCTTGTAAGACAAAACTCACAAAAACTAAAGCTAACACCCACTTTCCATATATCACTTTCCTCTGTCTCCTCAACAATCACAAAACCACTTCGGTTTCCTGTTGCATTAGAAATGTAGTGGTTTAGATGACTACCAACATGGTCCCACAGGTCTGAGTCGTCTCCCCTAAGGTAGGGTTATTATATCTTCAGTCCTCAGGACCCTAGTTACTCATTTGATTAAAATACAAGGGTGGGCTACCCCTGCCAAACGCCAAAATTGGCTTGGCAGATCTGGTAGGTTTCCTTGATAGGTTTCCTTTTTCCCTCCTCAACACATTTGTGTCCTTTTCTAAGACAGAGTCTTCATCCAAGAAAACAAAAACCTGTCCAACCAACCAGGCCATTCTCCCATCATTGCCACACTAATGATCACTCTTTTCAGTGAGAACTACAAAGATCTACTCTTATATGGAATTCCCAGAAAATAATAGTTTCCAAACAGTAACACCTCCACTGCTCTTAAAAACAAAACCCCAGTGAAATAAAGGATGATTTCGTAAAATTGTGATCTAGATCTCTGCACAGAGGCAGGAGGACCATAGCTCACGCTCTAAGAATTTCCTCTGACCCCGGCTCTACCACATGATTCTCCAGTGGTTTGTTTTACTTCTCAGTTTCCTGGCTTCTTAATAATTCTGGGTCTTATTTGGTGATACCAACCAAAACCTAATGGGACTTTTATCATTATGTTTCTTCCTGATGTGTACTGTTGGTTAGATCAAAGATGAGAAGATTAAGAAGGACAAAGAGCCCAAAGAAGTGAAGAGCTTCTTGGATGGAAAGAAGGGATTTACAGAAGTGAAGTCACAGAATGGAGAATTCATGACGCACAAACTTAAACACACCGAGAATAGTTTCAGGTAAGAAACAGAGGCTCCTTAACAATGACTGTGTTCTCATGTGAGGAAAAAACAATAATCAGCCTCCCTATCCTGTTCCTCCAGACAGAAACGTGCTAAACGGGCAACATATTTCTGTTGTGAAGTCATTGACCATTGTCTCAGAGATACTCAGTCAGCAGGTCAGGCTATCAATCACTAACAGAAGACCAGCAGTCATTGCTCAGACAAGGTTTAATCTGCTTTTCCCATTATTTAGGAAAGCAGATCATGCTTAGGATCCATGTTTTTGTTCCATGACTAATATGCTCATGTAAGATCGGTTTATTAGAAAGCATTATGACTGGGGCTAATGTCATTGATTCTCTGTATGGTCCAGCCAGTTTCCCAAGAGACACTTGTCAGTACCATTTTCAGAAATATATATATATTTTTAAAGATTATAAATAAATGTTCTTTAAAACTGAGATTGTCCTGTGGCCAAATACTCAGGAAATGTTAGGTTTAACTAAGTTAATTAGATCTCTTTACCACAGAACTTCGAGAGCACTTGATGTTAATATGCATTGGGAATATCAAAGAGGAAGGAATAGGGCAGGGCACCCGTACTCCATTTAATACCTTTTGGACAACCCTCTGGCATAGCTTCAGCTTCCCCCCATCAAGTTGAATATCTGGACAGTTGATTTTAGGACAGACAGACAAGTACGCACAGGTAAATCCTTACTTCTAGAAATACTGAATACTGAATACTGAGCGCTCCCCCCAGTTCTGTAGAAGGACTCAAGTTACAGAAGCCAGCCATGGACACCTGGCCACATGATGCCTTGTGCCCCTCCCCCACGCATATACTCCCTCCAACCATTGGTGCCAAATTCCTACCTCCGTTATGTCACTGGCTGCTGTGCCAGATGTCCTGGAAAAATTGTGGGTCCCTGAAACATGGATTCCCATGGGCTTGTTTTGGCAGCATTCTTGCCTGTAGACCCTGTTTTTCTGAACAATTCAAATAAGAAAGCCCCCATGAGCAGGTATTGTGTAGAAGCTGGACATATTCCTTACCCCAAAGCCTTTGTGGCATTCAGAAGCCAGCAGAGCTACTAGGGCTCTGCTCCTCTAAGCAAGCTAAAATGGGGAAATTTAATTGCCCCCCCCAAACAATTTCTCTAGATAAAAATTTGAGTGGAAAGGTAATCACATTGACCCAAGGGCAAGCCTATAAAGAAAATGTGTGCAGAAAATGCCCAAGTAAACTGAAAAGGAGGAGGACATGCAAATCCTATAGATGTTCCTTGTGATTGGCCAGAGAGTAGACTTTAAGTAGAGCAGTAAGAGTTTATTAAGAATTCATAGAAAATCTAGAAACTGAGTTGATTCCTGATGGTTGTCCAAAGCAAGCCCAAAGCTTGCTGGAGTGCCAGTAGTTTAATATTTCAAGGCCCTAGAATGGTGTCAGGTTCGTGAAAAGTATCCGACGAATATTGCCTAACAATATTACTGTCTTATTATTTGATAGTTTAAAATGGGTTTTGGGGGTATGAGTAAATTTTTTGTTAAGAAAAGTAATGTTTTGGGGCACCTGGGTAGCTCAGTGGGTTAAAGAAAAGTAATGTTTTTTTAAAATCTCTCAGTAGAAAGAAGTTAACAATTAGCAAACTTGCCAACCAGCTCTAGTCCAAACTCATATTAATAATTAACATGCCCATAGTGTGGAAATCCAGAGAGCTGGGAACTCAAAGAGAAAAATCGCAAGGATGGCAGCAGATGTAGCACTGAGAATTCTAAAATGTGACTCTGGCCTTAATTTTTCCATCTTTGGGCAGAAAAAAAAAGAGAGAGAGAGAAACAAGCCCCCACCATATCATTCATTTTTGTTTAGCTGCCAACATAGGTTAGTTTTACTTTCAGTTTGAAGTTGATGCCAACGGAAGCAGAGATGCCTGGTTTTGCTGTATATACTTATAAAGCAAGGAACTTCATAAAGAAGGGAGTGGGAGCCTCTGTTTAGAATAGCCTCGTGCCTACTAGCCTAACTGCGAACAAACTGTGTTCGTGATAAAAGATCTGATGTTCATCTAGACATACGCCTAAGGAAGCAAGGAGAGAGGAGAGACCTTCTGGGAGAAATTTCCATATTAGTGTCGCCCTTGTGCTGAGGGCATGCTGGTACATCTGAGTAGAGGTCACGTCGACAAAGCTCTTGCTACTGTTTTGACCAAAGCTCCTATGTTTGATTTAATTATTGCCTCCTTTGATCTTTGTTTTTTCTTTTTTTTTTTTAAGATTTTATTTATTTATTTGACAGAGAGACTGCAGGAGAGGGAACAGAAGCAGAGGGGATGGAAGAGGGAGAAGCAGGCATCCCTCTGAGCAGGGAGCCCCATGCAGGGCTCGATTCTGAGACTCTGGAATTATGACCCAAGCCGAAAGCAAACACTTAACGCCTGAACCACCCAGGCACCCCTGATTTTTCTTTTCCTAAAGGACTTTTTTTAAAGATTTTATTTACTTGTCAGAGAGAGAGTGCGCACGCACAAGCAAGGGGAGCGGCAGCAGAGAGAGAAGCAGGCTGCCCCCTGAGCAAGGAGCCAATGTGGGTCTCGATCCCAGGACCCTAGGATCATGACCTGAGTTGAAGGCAGATACTTCACTGACTGAGCCACCCAGGCATCTGATAGTTCTGTTTTTTGTGATTAGATTGTTTTCTCCAAAGCATCAAATTTTTTAAAAATCACTCAATTAGCAAAGTATAGAAAAAGCAGTTTATACCAAGGACTTTATAAAAAGCGTAAAACCAGGTATTTGTTTTGTGGTCTATTTTTAACATGGTAATTAAAGTTTTTTCTAATTATAGGGGAAAAAAGATACCCATTATGAAACATTCAGAAAATAGAAGTGCAAAAATAAGCACCCACTACCCAAAGATAACTACCAGTAACATTTTACCCAGATATTTTTTGTGTATATATTCAAAATAGAAAAATATATATAGCATGTATATGTGTGTATAACTATAAATATATATTTTTAATTGATTCTTGCATTATATCATAGCTACCCTTCTGGACCAGTGAATATAAGCTTACAGTTAATAATGTTAGCGTATTCCCCCACATGGATGGGTGTGTCGCAAGTAGCTGAACCAGTCCCTAATGATGGACCGTTTCATTGTCCAAAATTGAAGACTGAGCGACACCTAGTGGAGTTCAGAGAGCTTTCTCTAGGAATGCATTCTGCCAGTCCAATGCCCATCCACTAAAGGAAGAGCAAACTCATTTCTGAAGATGTGAAGACCTTGAACTAGTGCAGAGAGATTGTCTCTGTACTGTCACAGACCTGTGAACTTATAAGACTCTGAAAGGGCAACATCCAAGTTTCAAGGGACCCTCTAACCTTTGTTTGAGTACAAAATTTAAAAAGTTCATCTTACACTGTCAAGAACCTAGAACAATATTTTAACATCTAACCTAAAGTCTTAGTAAGAAATAAATTTTACATCATGACCCAGTACAGAGCTGCATAGAGACTTATCACTGAAACAAACATGTCAAGACAGGGCACTTTCCCTTGTTCCATGCAGTTCACTCTGGTGTTTTCTGTTTCATTTTGTTTTAATGCTGATTGTGATCCACAAGACTTGTTTTTCCATCTTGAAAAGGTTGGAAAGGACATGGTATACCTCAATGTTTGAGGGTTCCTGGGTGCCTTTGTTGGTTAAGCGTCTGCCTTTGGCTCGGGTCATGATCTCAAGGTCCTGGGATCAAGTCCTGAGTTGGTCTCCTTCTCAAGGGGGAGTCTGCTTGTCCCTCTCCCTCTGCCTCCCCTACCCTGTGCTTGTGCACACACATGCTCTCTCTCTCTAAAATAAATAAATGAAAATCTTGGGGGGGGAGAACTACTTCAGTGTTTAAAAAGCATGAGATGTATGCATAAGATCAGTATTATCAATGCAGTCTTGAACTCATTTTCTATCTTACTCTTTTTCTTGTTCCATCATTAGAAACACTGACCCCTTCTCTACATGGAATAAATGATACCAGACAGTGGTAATTCATCTGTTCCTTAGACAAAGTGTTAGGGATGGGCTACCTGTGTTCAGAGCTAGTTAAGCATGACCTCACTGCTTATTAATGAGTACTTAAGCAGCTGGCAAGCTACATCCTTGTCTCTTAGTTAAGGGCTGTCTGTAACTAGGTATACTTTTGAGAAAACCACTAAATTTTCCTAAAGGGCCAGGAGGATCCAGCCGACAGGAATTTTGCTCCAGTGACAACGCAGTGCTCTGCTGCAGTTGTGTCAATAGCAACGTGTTTTGAAGACGATTATCAATGTGATAATTCTAGTAGATAGCAAATTTAATTAAAGGAGCTCAGGGTCAGTAGGTGCTAATGACCTCTCTCCTCTCTTTATATGATTTATGTAAAAACACTAAGAATGCCAGTTCTGAAGTGAATTTTAACATAAGGACCCCTGGGGTAGTGTTTTGTCTCTAGTCTTAACATGTTCCCAATTCTACAGTAAAATCCCTCTGGAGTCTCCTTAATCACAAAAGAAAACTTGAGCATAATTTCAGTTTTATTTCTTTTTTTTTTTTAAAGGGTAATCTCCTTTCTTTTTTTTTATGTTATTTTTTTAAGAGAGGGAGAGAGGAGGAAGGGGGCAGAGGGGCAGAGAGAGAGAGAAAATCTTAAGTGGGGTTCACGCCCAGGACAGAGCCCAACATGGGACTCTATTTTACAATCCTGAGATTCTAAGCCGAGCAGGAATCAAGAGTCAGACGTCTAACCAACTGAGCCACCCAGGCACCCCTAATTTCAATTTTATTTGTAACTTATAAAAAAGTACCCATTTTCTTGCTGTTTGATAAGCTCTGCCCTCTGATGAAGCATTGCTTCCACTGGAGCATGGAAGGTAGTCAGGCCTAGACTGTAGAGATTCTAGACTTACAGGTAGGAAACATCCTCCCAAACTCTCTAGTCGTCAGTGTAGGAGGTGAGTGCTAGAGGCTAACATGCTTGATTTGGTTGATTTTTTATTTTTATGACAAACCATATTTAACTCCTGATAGAATTATAGTACAATGGAAAGAAGAGTATACTTAATAGAGAAACACTAGAATCTAACTGTGGCTCTACCACTTTCTTGCTACCAAAAGTTGGGCCAGACTGTTTTCTCTCTCACACATTGATTCCTAATTTGTAAAATGGCAGTATTTTTTTTAAAAGATTTTATTTATATATTTGATAGAGACACAGAAAAGAAACATATGCAGGCGGAGTGGGAGAGGGACTGAGCAGGGAGCACATGCAGGGCTTGATCCCAGGACCCTGGTATCATGACCTGAGCTGAAGGCAGCCGCTTAATGACTGAGCCACCCCGGTGGTAGTATTAACCTAATCGGCTAACTCCCTAGTTATTGAGACTATTATATGAGATAATGATGTGAAAAGGGCCTATAAAGCATAAGTAACAGCCCTAACTATACCACATCACGGCTAATTTAGTAATTTTAAGTCACAATTAGGAATATTCCCGTCATGTTAGACCACACAAATTGAAGCCATAAGGTAGTGCTGTCATTACAAACTTTCTTGGAACAGCTGTGTAAGAAAGGACACATATTACTGTACTTACAGCTCTTATTCAAGAGGCAAAGAGTAATTTCATCTCCAGAAATCAGCAGCCAGAGTCAAGTTCAAGAAATGGATAAGTAGATTTTTTTTCGGTGCCTGCCCTAGTTTCAGCCATCTTTTCTTGTCACCTGCGCCTGAGCCTGCAAGTCTTCCGTTCTGATCCATGATTCTAGGGAGATCCAAATTAACCAGTAACTTATGGCAGAGGAGGTCACACCTAGATTTTAGAACTCAGTCTAATAGCACTGTTTTGCATTACATGCCTTCCTTGCCAGTAATAACTAGTATTTATGATAATAAATGTCAACAATTATTTAATATGTGGGATCCAAAGAGTAGCCCAGGAGGTAAATAGAACAAATATGATTTGCCTGGTTTTTCCACTTCGTATCGTTCATGTATCATGGATTTTTCTTTAATTGTGGTAAAACACATAAAGTTTACTATCTTCACCATTTTTAAATGTACAACTCAATAGTGTGAAATGCATCACATTGTTGTGAAACATCTCCAGAACTTTGTCATCTTGCAAACCTGACACTCTATACCCATGAAATAAGTCCCCACCTCCCCACCCCACAGCCACTGGTAACCACCATTCTGCTTTGTTTCCCTGAACTGACTACTTGAGATAACTCATGTAAGCGGCGTGAGGCAGGATTTGTCTTTTGGGGATGGGTTTATTTCACGTAGCGTAATATCCTCAAGGTTCATCCATGTCGTAGCCTGTGACAGATCGCCTTCCTTTTTAAGGCTGAATAATAGTACACTGTATGTATGAACTGCTTTCTGTTCACTTGTTCATTTGTTGATGGGTATCGGGGTTGCTTCCACCTCTCCACTGTTGTGAATGATGCTGCTAGGAACAAGGGTGCACAAATATCTTCTCAAGATCCTGCTTTCGGTTCTCTGGGATATAGACACAGAAGTGGGGTTGCCGGTGCATATGGTGCTTTCACTGTTAATTTTTTGAGGAACCTCCCTGCTGTTTTCCATACCAGTGGCACTCTTCTGTCCATTTTCCATGTACCATTTTGCCACTGACCATGTCTGTTTGCCTGGTTGTACAGCTAGGAAACCGAGGGTAATTGGCAGAGAGGGATCAGATTCAGACCTTGAGGTTGCAGGCAGACCCCTGGACCCCTTGGGCTGGTGTGAAGACCCACTGTGTGATGAGGGGGAATAGATATTTCTTTTGGGTGGGGGGTGCAAAGCATGCAGACCGAAGTCCTTCCCTGGGGGAGGCTGCCAGACTAATGGTTGTCACCCCGCTCTGCATTTCCGGACAGCCGCCCGGGAGCAAGGGCTGGCGAGGCCAAGGAGGCCGAAGGTGCTTCGCAGGTGGAGGCCGGCAAGCGCCTGGAGGAACTTCGCCGTCGCCGCGGGGAAACCGAGAGTGAGGAGTTCGAGAAGCTCAAACAGAAGCAGCAAGAAGCAGCCCAGGAGCTGGAGGAGCTGAAGAAAAAGCGGGAGGAGCGAAGGAAGATCCTAGAGGAGGAAGAGCAGAAGCGGAAGCAGGAGGAAGCAGAGAGAAAAGTCAGAGAGGAGGTAAGGAGGGCACAGCCTGCCTGCCCTGGGCCCCCAGTCCATGTCTGGTGACCCTTCTAGCCCAGGGAATAATTTTTTTCATGGTGGAATGCTCCTGCTCTTTTGAGCATGGACTCTTATAAATATATTTGAAGAATAATAGGGCTAACCATGCACTGGGCACAGTTCTAAAACCTTCATCTGTAGCTCTTTATATCCATTTATAACTTTCTGATGTGGGTAGTGTTATTATCCCATTTTTCAGATGAGGAAACTGAGGCACAGAGTGGATTAGTCATTTTCTCATGGTCCCATTTGCCTTAACCCATCCCCTATATTGTCTCTCAATAAAGAACAGGAAGCAGAGAAAGATAAAGAAGTCTGCAGAATAGTTATAAGAACCGGGAGTCACATGATAGTTGTTTTCTGATATTTGAAGAGTTTTGATAGGGAGATTTTTTTAAATAGCTTTTCTTTTTTTAATGGAAGAGTCAGAAAATGAGGTCATCGCAAGCAAGGGCAGTATCTGCTTTGTCCATTACTGTAAACCCAGGAGCCAACACAGTGCCAAGCATGTAGCAGGAGCCCAGGAATGATGAACAGATGAATGTGTTCCATCTTTTAAGACAGAACTAAAAACAACAGATAAAGTTACAAGAAGACAAAGTTCGAACACTGAGAAAGCACTTAACCAACTACAGCTTTACAAGTTGCATTCTTTCCTTTTATCCTGAGGTGTATTATTATCCTCACTTTGTAGACCAAATAAAAAGAGAATCAGATTATTTGAGTGACTTCTGTGAATCACTTGACTAGTAAGTGATAGAATCAGTACTGGACCTTAATTCTCCAAATGAGCTTAGAGCTGTTCCCTTTGGTCTTAGGAGATAGTGACCTTCCATGATTTGAACTATGCAGAAAGACTTCCGATGGCTTTCTGACGTGGATCCTCTGCGAAAATTGGCTGACCGCTGCAGAAAGTTTGGATAAATTATTCCAAGATCTCTTCCAACTCCAGCTCTCAGTGAGCCAGTTGCCTTTGGTTGGGAAGTGCTTGGGATGATAGTGCCTTTGAATCAAACATACCTGGGCCAGGATCCTTTGCCATCTGCAAGCTGGGACCTCGGCAATTACTGAACTAAGATCAGCTAAAACTTCTTTTCTTTACCTGTGGAATAATGTCTACTTACAGCACTGATGCCAGGATTAAATAGATCATTGTGTTCGTGGTGCCTGGTAGTTATAATTATTGTTATCATTGTTGTTATTGTTATTTAGAGGAGCAGAGTATCAATGAAGGCAGAAGAGAAACACTGACTCTTAGAACTGGATTGGACCTAGGAGATGATTTGATCTAACCTCCTACCAAACAGTCGTTAGTCAGTAGAGCCACAATAACAAATTCCTATAGACTCGGTGGCTTATAAATAACAGAAGTTTATTTCTCACTGTTTTGGAAGTTGGGGAGTTGGAGATCAAGGCCAGCAAATTCTGTGCCTGGTGAGACCCCACTTCCCAGTTCATAGCAGTCCTCCCATCGTATCCTCACTTGGCAGAAGGCGGAAGAGAGATCTCTGGGTTCTCCTTAATAAGGACACTACTGCCATTCATGAAGACTTGACTCTCATGATCTAATCACCTTCCAAAGGCCTCAACTCCTAAAACCATCACTTTGAGATCTAGGACTTTAATTAGATGAATGGGGGTGGGCACAGACATTCAGCCCATAAGACAGAGAATCGTTCTGCCAGATGAACATCCAGTCTCTGCTTAAGAACATATAGTTTGAAAACTACTAAAGACTACACACACATCTCTCAGTCAATCATTCATAGAGGATGTGTGACTTGATCAGTGCTCTGAATGTTTGGCCTGAGAGAGAAGACGAGGGAGAGTATCGTAGACCAGAAGGAAGTTACAAGGGGTTACTGAGACACAGTGTGAACATCTCTGACTTCTGTGGTGCAGTGTCTACATATTTTCAGGTTTGTCCAACCATCTAAAATAATCTCAGTTGAGGCAGGGACAACCATAAAATTATCTCTTATATAATTTGGTGACTATAAGAACTTAGATTTATATAACTTTGCACATCAGTTATCTCATTTGCCTTCACAGCTCTCCTAGAAAGGTGGGAGAAGGGACATTTACCTTCCTTTTACATACACAGAAACGGAACATCAGTGTTAAATGACGTGACCAGATGGTAACAACGATCAGCTTCATACTGAGCACGAGGCCTGGCATTTTACATGGGTTTTCTCATTTAGCCTCATGACAGCTACCATAGTCTCATTTCACGGATGATAAACTGAGGTACATGAGCAGAGAAGTGAAGTGGCCAAGGTCACACAGTTGGGAAGTGGCAACGCCAGAGTGTGAGTCAGGCAGTTGCACTTGCCAGCTCAGGCTTAACCTCTGGCCACTGCCCTTGAGGAAGGGGTGGCATCCAGTCCATAACCCAGCTCGTTTTCCTCTGGGACTAGTGCTTTCTGCCCTCCGGCCCTCCTACCTTCTGGCTTGAAGCTCATACTAATGTCCTCGCTATTTGTTCTTTCTCCCTCAGGAAGAGAAGAGGAGGCTAAAGGAAGAGATTGAAAGGCGACGGGCAGAAGCTGCCGAGAAACGTCAGAAGATGCCCGAAGACAGCTTATCAGATGACAAGAAGCCATTCAAGTGTTTCACTCCTAAAGGTTCATCTCTCAAGGTATTTCTTATTCCCAGAAAGTCTTCTTGTAACACCTCCGTTATAATGTGATGAAAACTGGATTTTAGCCCTTTCCTTACTTAGTCATCGTTCAAAGCCTTCGCTTCATTTAGCTTTTTGCTCCTTTCAGCCTTTTCAGAGCTCCTCTTTGTAGCATGGAGGGAGGAGAGAAATAAAGCAGAGAGCTTTGTATCTGTTGTTGGTTAGATGCTTTGGTAAGCATTAAAGTGACATTCGGCGATTATCTCTAGATTCCAGTGACCCATGCCCTCCAGATGCCTCATCCCTTCAAGCTGTTGAAAATGGAAACATTAAAAGTTTATAAAGTGGGTAACTATACTATAAAGGTTTGAGCCACTTTTCATACTAGCCGTTCACTTTTAATTTGTCCTCATTAAAAGTAGGGCAGCTGGAAACGGTACTGGTCAAATCTGAAAGCTGTTATCCCGGGAGGAGATGAAATGTAACTTGGGGATCCTTTGCCAGGATGAGTTTGGTCCTGGCACTGCCTTCGAGGAGTCAGCTCCTAACTGGTGGAAGATGGAAGTGCTGGCAAGAGAAGAGAGAATGAGTAGGAGGGCGCCCAGTCGGGGACTTGAGGGAAGGGTTGACATGCAGAGAAAAGAGAACAGAAGCAAGAAAGCACTATCTATTATTTGTACTAAATGCCGTTATTTTTAAATATGTGGGTTTTTTTTTTTTTGAGAGTGAACATTCATTGAGCACCTGGCACAGTGAAGATAGTCAGTAAATATTTGCTGAATGAATAAATAAATGAACGAATCTTCAGCGATTGAAGCTTTTAACACTTTTATTTCTCCCTCATTTTCCATCAAACTAGCGAGGCTACCAAGTGTGGACGATGGGCAAAACCAGTAGAGAATCATAGCCAGGCTCCAGCTGCTTAAATATATGTGTGTGTGTCTATAATTGTGTGTGTGAGGTCATCTCATGTGGCCCACTAAAGTGAACAAAACCCAGTTACTTACATTTCACAGTTACTACCTGTTTCACAGGAAAATCAGCGTGTTTGATCCTTAAGGAACTCTGCTTAGTCTTTATGATCTCTGGGTCCCAATCATAGTCTGATGCCTCCCACATAAATTCCTTATACTCGAACCCTCTCTTCTCAAGATCTGCCCCCAGGAGAATCGGAACTAAGCCACAGGGAGATTTTATTGTTTCATATTTGATATTTATAACATACCTAACGGTGGCTATGTACTATGAAGGAGAGAAGTGCAAAGCAAGGTCTTTGCCCCCAAGGTGTTATACCACAGTCAGGGGAATCCCAAGAATAACCAGGAAACCGACTACAGACTTCCAGGCAGTGACATCTCAGAGCAGAGCACAATGAGTAGAAAGAAGCTTTATGGAGTGGGTGAGGTTTATGGTTGGACACTGAAATTTGGATTTCATAGTTTTCCTATGTCCCCAAATATTCTTCTTTGGATTTTTAAGCCATTTAACAATATAAAACTCATTCTTAGCTTGAGAGCTATGTGAAAACCATGGCCTGCTTAAGGCCCATAGGCACATGGGCCATAGTTTGCAGACCGGGCTGTAGAAAAAAGAGCAGAAAGGCAGCAGCAGCAACAACAAAACAAACAAAGCAAAACACAAAAGCAAAAAACAAAAACCCCATGCGATTCAGGTTATCTCCATGCAGTTACCAGAGTTCAGTTCTCAGTCTGGGTCCTTGTGTTTCTGGCTCATCAATAATCAAAGAAAGCTGTATTCTCTCTTTCTACCCTCCTTGACATCCCACTCAAGCTAAACTTTCTTTGTACAGTCTTGATAACATGAAGAAAGCCATAGTCATCTAAGCTTCTAATTGCTGCTCTTTTCAGGAGAAACTACAGCCCTTCATCGTTTCCTTCTCCAAATATCTCCTCTCTACTAAATTATTCAACTTACTTATTTCTCTGGTCTTTCCCTAAGCCAGATTGCTGGCTTCCCAGTTCACCCAGCATTCCTGGGAAGCCATTCATCTGTTCCCTCTGCTAGAGAAGCATGTGTGAGCAAATTATTTATGTTAAAAAGAAACAAAACCTGTTTAATTCCTATGTAACAGAGACATGCTTTCAGGCATAGGCAGCCTATTGCTTTTTTTCCATAGTATGTGCCTTGAAGAATTTGCTGTGGCTCTGGTTTTGGAGCTCAGTTTCATATTCTATGATTGAATTCCTACAACTGTTGATTCTCTTGGCCCTGCGACTTTTATAAGTGGTCATAAGTTAAGATTGTAGAATGCCAGTGCGAGGGAAAAATTTGCTATTTGACCTCAAAGTATTATCAGCTCATGTATTTTGTTAAGTTCTCATGACTCCTATTCCTTGTCGGGGAAACTCTGAACCTGGTTTCTCACAGTTAAAATTTTGTTAGCGGTGAATGGTTTTTCTTACATAAAACATGCGCAGAGCAAATTTTAAGTGAATTAAATTTAAAATTGGGTTTTTATTATTGTTGTTTTCATATTTCGGTGGTGGAAGGGGTGTAGAGTAGGAGAGAGCCAATTTTCTAAAATGAACAGCATGCGGGCTTTCCCTTCAGTTTTATTGAGACAACACTGCCACCTCTTGGTCTGCGGAAGAACCGATTGTTCTCCTTAAAGTCCTTTTACAGAAATTTGTTTAGTGTATAAATTCAGTACACCTTCTTACATTATCTAGATGAAGTTAAGGATGTCCCAATAGGAATGCATCAGTAAATGGATGGTGAGACCTGACAAAATGTGATGATGAAGTCAAGCTGTGTTTGATGTCATAGGTACAAAAGGAAATGTCAGAGTTGGAGAATCTCCATCATTTGAATTAATGGGACAGGCAAGGTTAGCAAGCTCATCCCAGAGTTGGAAGGATGCTGGCAGGGCTACAAAAACCAAGGCTCACCTCTGCCGCCCCTTCCTCATGCCTCTCTCCTTCCCCTGTGTGTTTCATTCCTCCATCCCCCCCTGCCCTGCTCCCCAGGTCTCCATGCTCTGTCCCAAATGTCCTGTCCACTGTAACTCATGCACTTCTCTCCCCGCCCCCACTTCCATAAACTCATTGATGAACCTGTGTAAACTAGAAACTAAAAACCTCAGCTCAGAATCCAAACTACTGAAAAACTTCTCTTCTCCACTGACCCCACAGACTCACTTCTCCCAAGGCCACATTGTCTTCTTCTCTTTACTATGGTACCTATCATTGAGTGGGAAGTATTTTGTTTGTTTGTTTGTTTCTACTAGTCTCCCCTAGTCATTGTGTTCTTCTTAAAGAATGGGACACTGTCTTACACACTGCTGAGTGTTCAACTTTATAGAGTGAGTGCTCAATATGTAACTTATTGGTTAGTTTAGCTGACTTGCTGTCAGCATTAAAGGATGGATGGATGGATGGATGGATGGATGGATGGATGGGTGGATAATATTAAAAATGGCAGCGCATTGCATGGTTTCAATGTATTTCACCTTATTCAGCTGGGAAACTTTTTCTCCAGAAGTATACATCAACGTTATATTAAAATCAGAAGAAAAAATTTAAGACAATTTGCATCCCATAAACTCAGGGCTACTGATAACACTTTTTTGTATGAAGTTTTATTTTTAATGAGTTTGCATTTATCATTGTGAGAAATCATTGAAAAGAATGAAATGCCCCCACTAACATCTTTAAAGATGTCACGCAACTGATATTAGGAGTGAAGCATTTTTCCAAAAAGCCTAACTGTGTTTACTAAAAAGTCCATGAGTCCCAGGACAGTCCAGGCCAGAAAGCGCCACTAACATCTCAGAAGACTCTAGGGGACACTCAACCACAGCAGCCTGGAGTGTCTGAAGTCTGGTAGATTCCTTGGCTGCCCTGAACAGGGCAGAAAATGGACCCCTTGGGCACGTGTGTGCTTGGGCACAGGCAGTCATTTACAGAGGTTTTAGTATTTGCTGATTTGGTAGGTGATCAGTGACAGAGACTATTTCTCCCCTGACACTGGGTATCCAAAGGAGTCAACAGATACTTGCTGACTTACATAGAACATCTGATTCGAGTCATACAGTTTTAGTGAAATAACCATGTTTGATTTAGTAGCTTTAGTTTTAGTAGAAGGAAGTTCCTAGCTTTTTTTTTTTTTTTAAGATTTTATTTATTTGACAGACAGAGATCACAAGTAGGTAGAGAGTCAGGCAGAGAGGGGGAAGCAGGCTCCCTGCTGAGTAGAGAGCCTGATGCGGGGATCATGACCTGAGCCGAAGGCAGAGGCTTTAACCCACTGAGCCACCCAGGCGTCCCTGGAATCATAATTTTTAGCAAATGCAAATGGCACTTTATTGCTTTGGTTATAATTACTCAGGGATCCCTGAGATCATGACCTGAGCTGAAAGCAGAGGCTTAACCCACTGAGCCACCCAGGCACCCAGAAGTTCCTAGCTTTAAAGAGAAAAGGGTTCTATTAAAGACTACCATTTCATATATACCCATCAGTTTTTCTGGGCTTTTTATCTGCCATTCCCACTTGGTCTAATGGGGGTTTCATGGGAGACCTCAGCCTTGAGGAGACATGCCCCAGATCTCAGTCGCCTCCCATCCCCGTCTTCCATGTTCAAGGCCAATTAAATTCAGCCGTTGGCTTGACAGCTGTCAGTTAGGAAGCCAGGCTAAGCAGGAGGGGAAGAGTTCACAGTTCCTAGTTATCTTGCTTCTTCAATCTTATTGCACACTAAATATATAGTTAAAATGCTGTGGGAAATTTTTGTTAATCAAATACCATGGTATATCTATACTCATATGAATATGTCATAAAGGGTAACAGCATGTGCTTTTGGAAAAAATGGTTGTTGTCTTGAAATGTAATTTTGCCACTGAGTGACCTTGTTTCAGAGGCAGTTTTATTCCATTTCTTCCTGGTCTTTAATTTGGCTCCAGAACTTTGTATTTCTCCACACTTTCTCTTTCATCTACCATTTGTCCCCTCCAAATCTCACTCTCAAGTACCTCGTAAGTAGTTTTATTATTACTGTTACCCTATACACTCTCTGGTGCTTTTACTTCCCAAGGCGCATGGGCTGAGAAACATTGTTTATAAGCTGCAGATATTAACTGGATCTTTCTTTTTTTCAATTCCTAGATAGAAGAGCGAGCAGAATTTTTGAATAAGTCTGTACAAAAAAGGTAAATATGGTTGATTATTCAGTTGAGAATTATCAGCTGTTATATATATGGAAAGATTCTCTCTTGTATTTTTATGTGTATATGTGTGTGTGTGTTTATTCATGTAACAGTGGCATCAAATCAACTCATCAAGCAGCAGTCGTCTCCAAGATTGACAGCAGACTGGAGCAGTACACCAGTGCAATTGAGGTGAGGTGGCCTTAGTGTCATGGGCAGAGACAGACTGTGTGGGTGGATGACCACAGAGGCCTGCGACAGTAATCAGGTTCAGTAACCACATTACTGTGTTGGAATATTAGTGATGCTTCATTATACTTCAAACTAGTTACAAAAAAGAGCAGTGATAAAGATAAATTATAGAAGATTTTTTTTTAAGTTACACATATATTTCCCAGTCGCAGTTTTCCTTTAATATTTTAATTAAAATTATAGAAGATTTAAAATAAATTATTGTTTTCTACTTTCAGCCGGAATATTCCTTTTTTTTTTTTTTAAGATTTTATTTATTTGTTTGACACAGAGAGAGAGAGAGATCACCCAGAGGCAGGCAGAGAGTGGGGGGAAACAGGCTCCCTGCTGAGCAGAGAGCCCGATGCGGGGCTCGATCCCAGGACCCTGAGATCATAACCTGAGCCGAAGGCAGAGGCTTAACCCACTGAACCACCCAGGTGCCCCACAGCCAGAATATTCTTTAATGAAGCTGTTACTCATTTAATGAACGGGCCCCTTGGTACTGAACTATGTTACTTGCATGGGCATAAGTATATCTTCAATATCCTTAATTATTTTTAACCCACTGAGCCATCCAGGTGCCCCTCCTTAATTATTTTTAAAATGTATTTCCATATGTAGTTTAAATAGTTCCAACTGTGCTTAATCCTTTTTTATCTATAAAAACTTTTATTATCAAATAAAAGTAGTAGTATAAGTTAATATAAAGGCAATAGACTAGGTTTAATCATCACCATTGTGCTTGAAAGACCATAGTTTTATGCTTCTTTCTGTTCCAACTTTTTTCCAACCCATTCCCACAAAAAGGGGGGGTCTACATGATTTGGAAATAGAGTATATTTCCAAGTACCAAAGCACTTGGTACAGGGCCATTGAAGAAGATGTGTTTTTTTCTCCTTTTGTAGTTTTAGTCAATGGTTTTACCCTTCCGATGTATATCAGAACACCTGTATAAAGTAATTGGATTCGTTTGGTTTGATTTTTCTCCTCTCCTTTGTGCAGAGTAGAGATACCTGTAAAATAGTTCACAAATGATAAGAGGGAATAAGAAAGAGAGAGGTCTGGATGATTTATCAAATGAATAATCAAGTCCTAGTACTGAAGAGGTGATTTTTCTCAAGACTAAGTGTCCAGAAAAATATAAGACAAATTGCAGATAGTTATTTCCTGTGGTTGAATTGATCAGAGCTTTAACAGGATTAGCAAAGCCAAGACTGTGGTTTCAGAGCTTACACAGTCCTGGGAGATTTTCTTACGTGCGGCCACTGATGGTACGTATGCCTCACCCTGGTTGGCCACCTTGCCAGCACATGCCACGGGCCACAGAGCAGGACCACCAGAGAAACTGCAGGCTTCTGGGTATGCCCATCGCTGCTGCTGAAAACATACTGTGAATGCACACCTTCCATTTTTACATTGTTCTTCCCTGTTTCTGGTACATTCTCCATATACAGATCTTCATTTTTTTTTAAGATTTTATTTATTTATTTGACAGAGAGAAATCACAAGTAGACGGAGAGGCAGGCAGAGAGAGAGAGAGGGAAGCAGGCTCCCTGCTGAGCAGAGAGCCCGATGAGGGACTCGATCCCAGGACCCTGAGATCATGACCTGAGCCGAAGGCAGCGGCTTAACCCACTGAGCCACCCGGGCGCCCCCAGATCTCCATTTTTCAACATGTCCCTGCCTTCAGTCCTTTGTATATGCCCTTCCCTCTACATGGAATGACACTCCTCACATAGCCACTTCCAAACCTTCTGTAGCATCTCTGTTTAAATGTCACTTCTTCAAAGGGGCCATCTTTGCTGCCTTAAACTGTTATTCCCCTCACGGCTGCCCTCTGGGCGAGCTTTACACACTACATTTCTCTTTTGTAGCACTTTCCACATTGTGAAATAAATACTTGTATAACTAGTTACTGTTGTTCACACAGCAGACTGTCTTGAGCAGCTCTGTATCCCCAGAGCCTAGCACAGTGCCCTGCACACACACAGCCCTTACCTGTTAAGGGAACAACATGAAATACCACCTTTGCTATCAACGGTGTCCCAGGAAGAGGCATCATTTCATTTTTGGGAGACCCTTTGACGTAGGTCCTCTGGTTTATTTAAGGCATATGTGTCATCAGAATGTAGTTTCACAACAGAATTTTTGGAGAAGGTGATTTTTTTTTTTTTACTATCACCACAAATTTTAAATGATCATGTTGAAGAAGACAAGCTCACCAGAATCTTATGAACAGACTTCTCAGCACGAACCCTAAAGATAGTTCACACATTTCAGGGAACAAAAACCGCCAGACCTCTGAAGCCAGCGGCCTCGGATCTTCCCGTTCCTGCTGAAGGTGTCCGCAACATCAAGAGCATGTGGGAGAAAGGGAATGTGTTTTCCTCCCCCACTGTGTCAGGCACACCGAATAAGGTCAGTAGACGATTGGGGTCTTTTAATTTGAGAGGCTGGATTTTTTGTTTTCTTTTTTCCTTCTTTTTTTTTTTTTTAAAGGAATCACACTGCTTAATTATAAAAAGCAGTGAAGAAGATGTTAATTCTCTCAGAGATGATGTGTTCAGGCGGCTAGGCTGTGTCCTGTGCTCTGACCACAGTATTCTAAATGAAGAGCCTGAAATTAATCATCAACCCCTGGGAGTGGGGGTGGGGTGAGGCACAGGGAAAAGAAAACCAGATAACATTGTCTTTAAATATCAAGTTTAAGATTTATTTTGCTCAAAATATTAAAGATAGAGATCAATAATTGATTAGTGTCATATAATAGTTACGTGAAGAAATACCTAGAAGTATTTTTGAGGTTACTTTGAAGTTTTTTTTCCAAGTAAGGTCTATTTTATTTTTCTGTAATGTTGGATTATTGACTTTGTAGGAGACTGCTGGCTTGAAGGTGGGGGTGTCCAGCCGCATCAATGAATGGCTAACCAAAACCCCAGATGGAAATAAGTCACCCGCTCCCAAACCGTCTGTAAGTAGCTCTGGGTTTTTCTGAAGTGTTTTGATCTCTCAGTTTCCAGCAGCATAAGGTCTGTTTGCCTGGAAAAGACAGGTGCTTCTATCCTTGGTGTCACCCCGAACAACAAATGAGGAGAGGCTCAGAATGAGAGCAGTCAGTGCAGAGGGTAGAAGGGTGCCACAGTCACCTCGGCACCCTGAGCGGGGCAACTCGCCAGAGCTTGAAGTGTCCACAGTTTACACTCTTAACTATGCTGTTGGCTTAGCTTCCATTCTATAAATCGCAGTAAGGAATTTGAAAGTGAAAATGGTGAATTATCTTGGCCACTTCTCAGTCAAGGGCACTCCTATTCCCAAAAGAATGTGTATGTTGGCTATTTTGAACCCATATTTTCTAATTTGCCTAATTTCTGTAACTTAACACAAAAATACAGTTATTGGGCAGTTGTTGAAATAATTGCTATAATTTTATTGTCAGCACCTCCAAAGGAAAGCCATTAAAAAAAAACAGGCAGTAAAACTGGAAACTATAAAAACTGGTTATGAATGTTATTTTTGGAAATCTAACATTTTCTTATTAAGTGTGGCTATCTTACTATAAAAATGTTCTTTTAAATTTTTCACTGAATGTCTGTGATAATTGCCTTACATTTATCATTATAACCAAAAACCTTATTAAGCTCCCTACTATATATTAGTGGGCTTTCTCTGTTAAGTTGCTTTTATACCTTTGTTGGTGCCCAAGGGAGCAGAGCCTCTATTGGTATAACCACTCCAAACCAGAGGTAGAAGAAAAGCCTTCTCAATCACTGGCCTCTGCATTGTTGAGCATTTAATTGCATCCATTGACTCCACATTTAATCTCCAAAGTAGTCAGTAAAGTTTATCACTTTTCCAACTTAAAAAGAAAAAATGGAAATATTTCCATACCTTTCATGGGTACAACTCCTTATAATCAAGTAATATTCAGCCTGAGATTGTTTGCACTAGGGCTTACGGGAGGTATAAAACTAATGTAAACCCAAGTTAAAACTGAAAAGTCAATATATTGGAAAAAAAATCCTTCCCCCATCCAAGTAGATACGGAAAGAGGGGTCTGTAACTGGAGACAGTTTAGGCAAGGGATCATACCCAAAAGGTATATTCTCTTTAGTGCCTCAAATTTCCCCAGCACCAAAGGTGACACAAAGAGTAGGAATTACTTTTTTTAAATGGTAACTTATATAAGTTTTGTGTGTACAGACGAGTGATTATTAACTTTTCTGAATTTTGGGCCCTTTTGGAAACCCAGTGAAATCAAAGGGCACTCTCCCCTCAAATACACATGTGATACTAATTGAGCAAGTTCGTAGACCCCCTGAAGGTCTCACGAGATAGAAAGGCTAAAGAGAGGGGTGCCTGGGTGGCTCAGTGGGTTAAGCCCCTGCCTTCGGCTCAGGTCATAATCTCAGGGTCCTGGGATCGAGCCCCACATCGAGCTCTCTGCTCAGCAGAGAGCCTGCTTCCCTTCCTCTCTCTCTGCCTGCCTCTCTGCCTACTTGTGATCTGTCTGTCAGATAAATAAATAAAATCTTTAAAAAAAAAAAAAAAAGAAAGGCTAAAGAGAGAAAGATATATGTTTCCTCTTTGAGGAGTATAGCACATCACTAGACGAGATGGTTACTTTTTCACATTTACAGTTTGACGATCTCACTCATTTCTAAACCATATTATACCCCTGTGTTTGGTGTAGGACTTGACCTTACTCTTTTAACAGTACCATAACTGATAAACTATCTTCATCCATGTTGTCCTAATGGGAGGGTTAAGAGATTTAACTTAGTTATTACTACAACAGGTATAATAACTGTGCAGATTTTCTGGAAGGACCAAAAGGTATTACAGGGAAATTACATAACCATTGCCTCCCTTACCTGTGATTTAGTAAGCAATTTGCAGACCATCTCCGAGAGGATGGAGAGGAAAGGAAGGAAATGCATCAGTTAGTATAGATTGGGGTGATATCTTTTTTCCCATGTCTCATTGGATTTGGTAGACTAGTGTGACTTCCTAGATGAAGGTCAGACTGGAAGAAAACAAATGTAATTTGTTGTCAATAGCAGCTTGTTTTAATGTGCTTGGTAAGCAGATTTAAGCTTTGTGCACATCCCAGGGTAGTGCACCTGGTGCCATGTTGAAGTCTGAATAAGCAACATGGCAGTCTCTTTGGGAGAGGACATGACTTGGAGCCCAGCAAGGGCAAGAAGGTAACTCAGAGGCACAATGGATCTAGCAGAAAAGAGATGAAATCTTGCATAAAACTTGTCAGGAAAACATTAAGTCTGGGAGAGCAGCATAGACAGGTCAAGCAAGAAACTTGTTCAAGTTTTATCCAGGGGGGGTCTCACACTGGTGGGCTAAGATCTGTGTAGTTTGAGCCGCTTTATTTCCCTTTTTAAAATTGTAATTTGAACACAGTATTGAGGTGCAGGGGTATACAGTCTTGAATTTGTTGATTCCCTCTTAAAAAAATAAAAGATTTTATTTATTTATTTGACAGAGAGCACAAGCAGGCAGGGAGGCAGGCAGAGAGAGAGAGAAAGGAGGCTCCCCACTGGGTAGAGAGCCCCATGCAAGGCTCAACCCCAGGACCCTGGGATCATGACCTAAGCTGAAGGCAGAGGCTTTAACCCACTGAGCCACCCAGGTGCCCCAACTTTTTTTTTTTTTTTTGCAATTTCTTATATCAGGTCTCTTTTGGCATTTATGTTTCTAGCCTGACCCTTCGTCCAGGCATCTAAGTTTGACACCCTTGGGACTCTGAGCCTGAGCCCAGGATGTCAGAGGATTACCTAAAGATAGCAGCCAGTGGGAGACCCCCAAAGGGGCCTTCTGATTTGGGATCAGAGGTGATTTATCCTCAGCTCCTTTTTTATAGTCCTTGGTATACACGGGTGGAGGGGAAAGCCTGGGTTTGTTTTGGCAAGTGTGCGGCATGTGTCCACTAAGGAAAGAAAATCAGAGGAAAATTCTTTCCCAAAACAGTCCTCACCCAGTGACGCCTCAAGCAGGGAAGGAGCAATCCACAGGATTAGAGTTCTGTTCTACAACTCCCCGAAGAGAAAAACGACCCTTTACCACGAGTTCCGTAGTAATTTTCATATATGCTAAAAATCAAAGGTGTTCAAAGTAGTTTGTCAACCAGTATTTTTAGGGTGTCTGAAAATTAACTTACTCAGAATTAAACACTATCTATACCTGATTCTTTACTGGGACACCTCCCGCTATTTGTGGGCAGAATTTATAGGATTTGGGTATAACTTTATAACTAGAATTTAGTTCTGAGTATGTCTGCTTTATCTGGCTTGACTGTTCTTTGTGTCTAACCTGCATGTTATATACAGCAATTTAAGTGCTAATTTGTCTTTCTTTTTGTTTAAAAAGTTCCAACAATGTCTTTCTCAGCTGAATTCTCTTCTTCATTCTCTGATCTCTGGTTGACTGGAAACCTGCTTCTCCTGCCTTCATTTCTCCCTCTTCTTCTGGAGTGGGTCTTTCTCTAAAATGTAGTCTGGCCAGGTAATTGCATTTATATTTACCCTTTGATTTAAAATGCCAGCTTACCACCTGGATGTTCATATTTTCTTGAGATGGACTCTTTAAACTCTGCAAGTGCTCTCAAAAGGTTAATAGTCAGGATTTAAGGGAACTACAATTCACTTTCTTCAGTAAAAGAACATTCATGTGAAAGAATAATAATTGTTTTATATGAATCAAATAAATAAAGTAATAATAGCCACTTTCCAGAGCTTCCATTAGTATGTTCCTAATTATAGTTTCCCAAATTTTAAAACAGTCGTCCAGACAATTTGGCAGCTTCTACCTACATTGGCAAATGTAGTGGAATTCTTCAAAAACAACCTGATGTGTTGCTTCTGGTTCCAAGTTAAATAGGTATAACTCTCTAATGGAATATCAGGAATCCAGGCCATAATGGAAATCTAGAAACTCAGTAAGATTAAGGTAAATCTGAAATGCTTCACTTGGTACCATTTACCCAGTGCATTTTCAGTGTCAAGATTTCAATAGTATCTATCAAAACTGTGTCCATTTAGACCAGTGTCTGTGGATAAACGCAATCATTATTAGCTTTGCCTTCCTAATGAGAAAAGGTTTGGCCAAAATAAACATTACTATTTCAGTAAAACACATTTATTTTCTACAAACCACCTTTGCCAAGTACTAGTATAAGCAAATGCTGGAAGAAAAGTACATGGAAACAGAAATTTGGATCCCTTTCCAAACCGGATTCATTCTGAGGTAGTAAATAATGAATCAAAGCTATGTAACTGTTACTGATCATTATTTCAGTGTTTTCTTCCCAAGGTTTCCGCATGCTCTCACACATATCATCAACTCACCTTCTCTTACGGGTACACCCTGTGGTACATGTTTCATTTTGTGGGCTAGCCTGTACTGCTGTCCTTCCGAACTGCCCACTTGCTCCTTAGGAAACAACATGATTTTAGTCTGACGGAAGTGCAGTTAGTTGAGCTGCCCAGGGCCAGACTCTAAGATAGTAATATGAATGCAAATACTTTACTTGGGAAGCAAAGAAAACACTATAGGAAGTGAGTCAGGGCAAAGAAGGAAGTCAATAATGCTATTTAAAGTCATCACATGGGCTATCAAAGCTTAATCCCACTGAGGCACCCTGGAAACCACCATAGAACACACACTTCCCAGTTTTCCCACCTGAGGCGTGCGTGAGCCTGAGAAATACTCTTGCACCAAATCTCACCGGTGAGCAATTGAGGACTGCCCCTGGGGGTATTAACTCTCTGAACTTCCAGCCTACCTCCTGGGTGGGCAGAGTGGGCATCAGTGCACAGAGAAAGACCCCAGGCCAAGAAATGGGAGTGTTGGCATTTGGAAGTCAGGCTGGTCTGCACTGAAGTCCTAAGGGTGTAGGGAATCCACCAGAATGCTGAAAGAAGGCTGATCTGGAAGAGGTGACCTGCTTATCCAACCCCAAAAGAGTTAAAACTAACGTACATTCTATTCACTTCTAAGAGCATGAAAAGTTGAAAATAGGCTGCATTATTTTAAATATGCTTATATTCCAAGTCTATTGATCAATAAACAGGAAGCCCTCGGTGGAGGCTGGATCATTCCAGCCCATTCTCCTATCATAACATAGACCAGGGTCTATAAAAAACAAACAGTGGCTAATGATCCTTTTGATTCCATCCATTTCGAATCACCTGGATAAAGTGTATTAAATAAGAAATTAATTCAAACAAACTACAGAAGTGGGGATTTATTTAGAGCTGGCCAGAAAATATTAATGGCCACCTATCAACTTCTTCTTCTTTTTCATCATTAGGATTTGAGGCCAGGAGACGTATCTGGCAAGCGGAACCTCTGGGAAAAGCAATCTGTGGATAAGGTCACTTCTCCCACTAAGGTAATCTCCTGGGAAGATTTGCTTTTCATAGGTTCTTTTCCTGCTGTATCGTGCAGTATGATGTCGCAGGGTCAAATGAGAAATATCGCTGATTCACAGAGCCTTGTCTAGGTGACCATCAGCTTCTGAAAAGTTGCGTGGGTACAGTGAGAGGTAAAGCTCACAGAGCCTGCTGCATTGTCGGCTTGTCAGTCATGCAACATAAATAGTTCGGACCTGTGGAGTGGTTCGCAATAAGACATTCTAGAAGCACCATCGTGGTAGGAGTGTTAACAATAGAGGTAGTATGGTACAAATAAGCATGCTCTATACTTCCTTACACGGTCCAGGCTTGGACCGTGAAGATCACCTAGGGGGAAACATCTGTCTCCCTGAGTGGCCCCAAAGCTGCTTTCTAGACCCATTACATTGTCAGGAGTCTAGGACCCAAGGTTGCTGTGGAAAAAAAATTAAAATAATATTTAAAAGTCAGAAAAAACTTGCTACCCTAAGAAAACCAATGGCTAAGAGCACTTAGATTTGTCTTTTTTTGGTCTTCCCGTCAATGGGTATGCTCATTTCGTCATAAAGGAGGCTCTAGACAATATCTAAATGATACTCCAACTGAAAATAGGACTGTCTGTTGTCCAAGGAGCTAATTCAACTTTGGATTGTAGCCCTTCCCCAGTTCAAGCAATAAGCCCAGTTTTTTCCTTTAACAGAGGGAAAATTGAGGAGAGAGAGATCAGAGAGCAACCATAAGCAGGATTAGAACAGTCTGCTTACGGGTCGATTTAGAAGCACTTTTCAAGCAAACCCAGGGCTGGGGAACACCTCAAAGGCAAACAGAGGTTCTCTACAGGTCCGTGAAGTGAGGGAATCACTTGCCCTTTCCTACTTCGACATGTTCCTCAGTCTGGCACAGCTGCCTAATGTGCTCTTCCGTCTTGGTTAGTTACTGATTGCTCTACATTCCAGCAAAATCCAATGGCCCAGTCTCTCTATTTAAGGTGATTTTTAAATAACTTTTCTAAATATATTAAAGTACCTGGTAATAATTATCACCACTACAAACCACTGTATCCTCCCTATGCAAGGAACTGTTCCACCTTCTTAAGCTACATTATCTCCTTTGACTTTCCAACCACCCTGTGAAGTGGTCTTATTATCACCCTTGTCTAGAGCTGAGGGAAGCAAAGCACAGGGAGATGAACTTTCCCCAACGACCCAACAATAAGTTAGCAAAGCCTGCATCCCAACTCAGGCCGTCTGGTCTGAGCCTACGATCTTAACCACTATGCAGGCCACTTTCGTTGGAGGATTGCATAGTTAGCAGGAAATAGAAATCTTGAAAGTTCCTTGCACAATTTTCTCCTGGTGGAGGAAGGGTAAGGGGATTGCTTATTGTTTCTTTTTTAAGACAAAGAATGTACTTTTGTTGGCCTAAGCCATCATGGTCCCTCTAGCATCCATCTCCGACCTCTTGAACATGGCAGTCAAACGTGTATATAGTCTGCTTTCTGAGCGGAGGGTGCCAGCTGTCCTAGCCCGTCCACACAGCTTTCATAGAGCCTCTCAGGAAAACATTCCTCTGAGCCAGGGCTCTGGGAAGTGAGTACAGAGACGATCTGGGATGGTAACACCCCCGAGAACACCACACATGTTTGTCGCAACATGACTGTGCTCCTTGCAACTGGGCTGTGTGGGGATACAAGGTGGAAAGGTGACGGGGTAGTCTTCACAAGTACCACCCCCTCGTCCTCAGTCATAGCACAGAACTCGCTGTACAGTAACAATAATATAGCCATGAGGCCCAGAACTGAGTTTACAAGGTAGCAGAGCAGGCAGCTCCTCTGCTGCAAGATGTCAGACTCACTACACGCCAGGCCGTCATTCCTCGGAAATGCAGATTCACAACACCAAGGCTTGTGACTACGTCAGCGAGGAATTCTAGCAGTTAGTTGAAGAAATGGTATACAAATAAGAGTGTGGGCCAGATAAGTTTCAAGGGTCAGGGTGTAAGAATAGGAGGGAAGAAATTAAGCCAAAAAAAAAAAAAAAAGTAGGAGAAAACTCAAGATAAGCACATTCCATTTCGTCATTGTCCTTGATGTGGCCAAGACTGAGCCACTCACCATGTGTGCCTGTTTTGGAAAGCGCACTATGGATTCCTGGCCCTTCGAGTGGAGGTCTTTTGTTTTGTTTTTTGTTTTTTGTTTTTTAAATGTTCCTTGACTGTGAACACCACAGGCAAGGCTAAAGACCAAGATGGGGAAGGGGGAATATAAAGAAGAAAGAAACAAAGAGAGAGAGAGAAAAGAAAGAAGGGAAGAAAGAAAGGAAGGAAGAGCGAGAAAAGAGGGAAAAGGAAAGGAAAAGAAAGGAAGGGGTAAAATCAGCAGAAAAGAGGGCAGACGAGAAGATAAGGAACATATTTGAACAGAATACCAACAATAATCCTCCCTTTCTTAAATATTTATTCCTGCCGTATTTCAATTATTTTATTTTTCTTCTTATGACACAAAACATCTGGCTGAAACGCCATGACCTGCGGATTTAAAGCTCTCTTCTCTTAGCAGGTCTGAGAGAGTTCAAGAAAGAACCCAAAGTAGCCGCTCAAGATGCTGGACCAGCTCAGTTGGAGAGGGCTAATTTGCTCTGTTTTATATTTATGTTGATTTACTAAATTGAGTTCATTTCCTCTTGTTTTATTTTTCATTATCCCAGTAAACCCATGTATATTATCACTATATTTAATAATCACAGTCTAGAGATGTTCATGGTAAAAGTACTGCCTTTGCACAGGAGCCTGTTTCTAAAGAAACCCATGCTGTGAAATAGAGACTTGCCTACTGATCAGCCTAACTCTGTCTGAGCAGTGACACCAGCCACACCGGAAGTCAGCTAAAGGAGCCTCACATTGAAAATTGCCTGAGAAATGTGTGCAGTGTCCAGAAAAACAAACCCTAGTGGTTTGGTTTGGTTTGGTTTTTATTTTAAATACAGAAGTCATGTTGTTTCTGCACTTTAGCATAAAGCATGGAAGAAATTATCTTACTCTAGGCAATTGTAACACTCTCTGAAAGTAACCCGGTTCAGATTTGAGATACTGCAATCATGATTGTCTTAAAACAAACAAAAAAAGATGTACTGTTAAGGTATTGCTTTTTTCATGCTGATGAGTATCTAAATTGGATAATGATGTTAGGTGACATTGGTACTGATTCGTTAGGTTGGTTGCTTTGTGGATTTCTTTGGTAGTGATAGCGAACCACATTTTAGATGACCCGATCATGTATGTATGTGCATACACGTATACAAACACACTAATGGTAGAAAGCTTTTTTATGTGCTAGGCTATTATATTTAGCAGTATGTCCTTGTAACTAGCCAATATCACAGCTTTTTAAAAATTAAAAATCACAATATTTTATTAATATTTCATATTTGCCAATAGATACATGGCAGAATAGGTATTGATATGTTTCCAATGCCCGATAACCTATAAGAAGAAAAGAGAGAAGTGTCAAAATTAGTTGACATTTTCTATAAAACATAGTATTTAGTTTATAATTAAAAACAATCTTGAAGTCCGGTGGGAATTTGTCCTAAAGCTACCATCTCGGTCAAACACAAAGCTTGCTCAGAACTCTATTCTCTTCTTAAAATCAAGTCCACAGTAGGTTGGCTTAGATGATAAATGAGGTCTCTTCCATCTCTAAAATTTGAAGACAAGCATTTTTGTCACAAAATCGTACAGATTGGAATTCCACATGTGGGTATCCTAAGACCCAACTTTGGCTAATGTTTGGAAGCAGAGAAGAAAAGTGAGCAAAAGCCAGTATTTAGGAATCATGACAGTATTTCCGTTCTTAATAGACTGAAACATATTTTAAATTAAACTTTTCTACTTTTATTAGTCATTGGTACTTGTAGCTGACAACATGTTGAATTTTCAAAAAAAAAAAAAATGTGTAACTTAGTCCTACCTTTTCCCCCAAGAGTCTATTGACTTGTCATTTTTACATTTTGCACACACAATCTAGATATCACATCTTATTTTAGCTTATTAGTGCTCATCTGTTCTCCACAATAGATGATAAAAGAGTCTTCCAGTGTCTTGCAGTATGTTCTAGCATAGAAATATACATGTAGTTTAATTCTATAAACTTATACCTCATTTGACTTAACCAAAATTGTCTTAGTCTCAACTCCTACCACATTAAGGGAGACTCTCAGATGACTCTTTTCTAGTCTACAGTATTGCCCTAGAAGAGCTAGCCAGGGCAAGGCTGGCATGCAGAGTGACCACTGCCTTCTGAAGTGTATTTTCCTCATAAATCAGTAAAGAATTGTTGAATCCTCTAGCTTTAGCACACCTGGACCAAAGGAAGGAAAGCCACGAGGACTGCACTGGTCATCTATCCATGACAGAGTAGACATGAGTCTATGATAAAGTCAACTAGAATTCGCACATAGTTCCTGATTTTAGCATTCACTCCCGTAATTGGAGTGAAATGGATCAAAGTTTGAATTAAGGCCCATGGTGAAGCAATGTTGCTTTGTTGTATCTTTGAATAAGGGTTTCTCCTGATCACTATTATTTTTTTTTTCCTAGAAAGTCTTAAGTTGAGAAGAGACTATATCGATCCTGACTTTTATTCCAATATTGGATGGAATAAGTTTTAGGGTAGAATTTTGTTCAGTTTGGATTTAATCTTTTAAAAAATAAATTCCTTGTTTACTTGTCTGATTACAATTCTCTTTGTTATCTTTAAGAGGTAAGACTGCAAGGTGACTAGCATGTTCTGTGAATCTGCCATTCCTAAAAATTTTATAAACACTTGATATTTTTCACTGATAATTGATCGCTGCAATAAATATATATTGTGAAAATGCATCCACAATAAATGGAATTCCTCCAATGTCTCTGCCTTGCTTATTTTTTATGCACTGTATTGATTACAAATAAGAGTTATATCTGTTTTAATAAAGATGGTGGCATAGCAAAATTTGTATTTCAGATTGAGTATCGGTTTCACTCTTCTTTTTTTTTTTTTTTAAGATTTTATTTATTTACTTGACAGAGATCACAAGTAGGCAGAGAGAGAGAAGAGGGGGGGAAGCAGGTTCCCTGCTGAGCATGGAGCCTGATGCGGGACTCGATCCCAGAACCCTGAGATCATGACCTGAGCTGAAGGCAGAAGCTTAACCCACCAAGCCACCCAGGCGCCCTTTTTTTTTTTTTTAAGATTTTATTTATGGTTTCACTCTTTTTTTTTTGTTTGTTTCACTCTTTTTTAAGAAGAAAAGCCATTTCATATTTTTTAAATTATTCTTATTACTGGCAATTTCTAACAAAAATTGCTCTGATATGGACCACTCATCAAACATGTATGGAAAAGGTTGAAAAGAGGGATTAAAAAGAAATTCTCCTTCCAAAAAAAAATTGTATCTTCCTCCATCCTCACACTCATTCCCCATGTTGTTGCACACCACTCTCTTGCTCCTAAGATGGAAGTACTATTTTCCCAAAGGTAGTGTCTTTTATAGTAGAAGTGGTCATTTAATATATACCAATCGTTTGCAGAATACTGACTATTTTCAAGGCACTGGAGACTACATTTACATCCACAGATTTTTTTGTAGTAATTTTGCATATTTATGTAACGCTGGTTGAATATATGAGGTTCTCCTCATAATGGTTTAAACTGTCAGACCAGAGCCCCTGAACAGTCCCCTAAATCCTGCCCAGCAGATTGGACAGAATTAGCTAAGTTACTGCAGCTTAAAAAACAGTACCATTTACTTTACCGTCCTAACCAGTTTAGGCAACAAGCTAATTGTCCTCAATGTTAATGCACAAAATTAAACAATGAAAAGAATGCCATCTACAGTGCTGGTACCAAACTGATAGGATTAGGTTAGGGGTGGACAAAACTTAATTTTACAGTGTGTGTATTCAGGTTATGAGGTTAAAGATGTTATAGTCTTTTGTATGATGTAGAAACAGGTCTGTATTTCAAGTTTTTTCCTACTCTTGCTTGTATGAGTTCTCGAAATGGAAGAATGGATTTTTAAAAATCTCATGACCCCAAATATGTGTTCTTCCCCAGGACCAAGGAGAAGACCAACAAGGTCTTGATCTGAGTGCTTTGTGTATTTAGGTCAAGCTTATTTGTCATGTCCAAACGTTCTGTATCCTTACTGATTTTTTTTTATCCATATCTACTATTAAGAAAGGCATGTGAAAATCTCCCTGTATGATTATGGATTTATCTCTTTTTCTTATAATTCTGGAATTAATTAAATAATTTTGCTTTTCATATTTTAAGATATGTTTTAGGTGTGTGTACAAGTCTAGAATCATTAAAGCTTCCTAGTAAACTGAATGTTTTAACATTACAAAGAAATCCTCTATTTGCACAGCAAATCTTTTTTTCCTTAGAGTTTATTTTTTCTATTCTTAATATTGCTGCAGTGGCTTTCTTTTGGTTAACACTTGCAAGACATAACTTTTTTCATCGCTTTACTTTAAAGCTTTATGTAGCCTTTAGTTTTAGATGCATGTTTTTGAAAATCAGACATCTTATAATCATCAGGTTTTAATCCGTTCTGATCATCTCTGAGTTTTATCTGAAGGAATATTTAGTCCTTTTATATTTAATATAATTACTGATATTCTCTTATTTAAGTAGCATCCAAGTTATGTGCCACCTGTTCGATGTACCTTTTCTCTCTTGCTTTTACACCAGACCTATTTCTGCTTCAGAACATCAGTGATCTACAAGAGACAGCTGAGAGGCTGAGCTAGACTTTTGGCAACCCAATGAGGCTAGAGGAAAAAAAAGAATATTCTGTCAAAGATGAGGCTTTGTTAAACTACTTCCTCCTTATGTGACTACAAAGAGCTGACTCCTGAAAGTAAGCATGAGCTTGAAGTAATTGGTCCTTACATGAATTGGGACCTTCTTTAATTTGGGGAACAACTGCATTCCATTGGGGAGATAAGTGATAAACATGAAAAGTTACAAAATACTGAGGAAGAATTCAAGAGTTTAAGAGAAAATATCATAAGACTCTAGTACATAACTGTCAAAAAATTATGTAGTACATGATTGTCAGTGTTTAGAGGGAGGAAAAAATATTTCATCTTGGGGTAATCAGAGAAAAAAAAATTGCCTTATATTTCTTTTGTACCCCCAGCAGTATATACCCATAATGGTGGTGGATAAGTGATATGATGATTTCATGAGCAACCCAATTTATAAACTCTCTGCCAGATGTACTCCTGTCAAGTTTTGTAGGAGGGTTTTTAGAGTTCTGATAGGTTAATTTGCTTTATAACATTTTTGCTCGCACATTTGTAATTACTCAGCCCTGCATTTCAGCTTCATGAGGATGGTTGGCCTCTTGCTTTACTCTAATGCAGATCTGATAGCAGAGTTTTGCCAAGGTTCTTAGTGATGTTGGCTTTTGCTACCCTGAAATAGGATTTCCAAAAAATGTCTCATTAAAATAGGTTGTAGAAGTCCCAACTGGTCATTTCTCTCCAGATAAAGAAACTTCATTCAATAAACTCTTATGGAATGTACTAATATTAAAAGAAGTGAAAGAACTATAATCATACAGAACACAAGATTAATTTCTTAGGTCCTTTTTAACCTTACCTGGCTTTCTTCCACCCAAACCTACTTTTCTTAGAACAAATGGTGTGTCTTGTATGTCTAGTGCCTGCCGAGGTTAGCAACACAGGTGCTTTGAGTTTTTTCCGATGATGGAAATCATCTGTCCTAAGTGCACTGGGGTTTCGCAAGCCTTGGTGAACATCAGAATCAATGGTAGAAATCATGGAACTATATAGGTTCCAGTCCCAGGAGATTCTTATTCATAAGGTCTAGAGGTGAGTTGTATAATACCCCTTGCTTTTCAAATACCTAATTGTAAAATGCAGATTTTGACACAAAAGGAGTTGGGAGGGCCTGAGATTCTGCATTTCAATAGGTTCCCAGATGAATGTGCCAGTGGCTGCAGCTGCATTGGGCAACACATTTCAAGGATCGAGATCTCACTCTAGGCTCGGTGTGGAAATGCACGCTCCAAAGAGTCTCACTGCAAAGATTATCACCGTTGTGATCTCATTCACAACAGAATGAGATCACTTGCTATGATACAACACTTGATATATAAACTGTCTTAATCCTTAACATCACTTTTAGCAGATAGGTGCCATCACTATCACCATTTTATAAAGAAACTGAGACCCACAGAAGTTAAGTAACTTACCTAAGGTCATACAGCTAAGTATTCTGGTTCCAGAGTCCATACTCTTAACCCCTTACCCTAGTGGGGAGCTTGTTCGAGCACAGATTGCTCTACCCCAGAATTTCTGATTAAGGCCTGATAATTTGCATTTTCTAACAAATTCTCACATGATGCTAACACTGCGCATCCCATAGGTCAGCAGCATTAGCTGATTAGGCAGGTTCCATTTTTCCCAAGAATATATCTTGGAAACTGACATCCCTCATGACCACCAGGTCTTTGTTTCCTATTACTTGTTGAATATATTCCCCCAAAATCTCCCCAGAAAATACTATTCCCATCTATGCTCACATATTGTCCCTTACCTAATACATCAGCTTTAATTTTTTTCCCCTTTCAAAAGTTCTCTGAAACCAAGCTTGAGTCCACCTCATCTAAGAAAACTTACCCTAGCACACCCACTTTTATCTGAGCCTTTATTCTTGTTAGTGATTTAGTACACCCATAGCGTGCCTGCCTTGTGACCCATCAGGCACTGGAATAGGCAACCAGAATGGAAAGGGGAAGCTCAGACCTTCCCTTCCAAAGGCTATTAGAGAAAACCAGATGTTGACATTACTCTCTGGGAAGCCTAAGCAGAGATTTACACCAAGTGCCGTAGGTTCACAGCAGAAGAAACCTCTACTCCAGACAGCCTGCCTGCTCCCAGAGTGCACCTCCCTTGTTGGTAACAACCAAGTCTTACACCACCTTGCACCCTTGGCTCTTAGCATCGTACTTTTCATGTGCTAAACACTCAGCACATTTTTTTATCTGTATTTACTGAAGACCTACAGCTACCCATCAACATTAGCACTAGAGGTAAAAAATTAACCTAAAATCCCAGCCCCCTGACCTTAAGGGACTTTGGTATTAAGTAGCAAGAAACAGAATTGAGTAAGTTAAATGCAGTACAGTGTTGATGTTATGACAGGAGTGGGTTAAGGGGCGTAGCAGAGGCCAGGAGGACAGAGTTGCCTGAAAGAAACTCAAAAGGGTACTTTCGGGATGAAGGTGGCCAGCAGCTACTAAGAAGGCTAAGTGGGTGGCATTAACTTGCCTCAGTTCAAGTTCTGCTATTAAGCTTTGCAGCCTGAAAAACGATTTGGTCAGCATCCAGAGAAGGAATCTATTTTTTTTTCCTTTTATGGATGTACCAGTAAATTAACCAAGCTCAGAAACCCAATATATTGTATAAAGTCAGAATGGCAACACACTCGTTTGCAGTGAGAAATTGCCCTCGTGGGAACACTGGGCTTCTGTGAGCAGCATTATCTTTCTGTGAACTAAGGCGCTATTTCTGGGAGAGGGGGGCATCCAAGAGAATCACGGAGGACTAGAGGTGTCTGGTTGAAGGGGAGGCTGGCGTTTTTTCCTGTTGGATGGCTGGCTAGCCAGGAGTTGTCTAATTTGTCTCTATGCTACCTGAGCTCATAGAAAAGGGAATTGAAAAGAACAGGCCAGACAGGACAGTACTGTGCCAGTGTGGAGAAGACAGGTCCCATATGTGCCCACCAGTCCTAGAGTTGCTCGTCACTGGGTCAGTGGTGACACTGCATCATCACGCAGGGATCACCACAGCGAGGCAAGTAGATGCCCAGGTGTCAGAATGATAGGTGTCATTGTCACCAATTGGAGGTCCGCCGGTCAAATGACAATGACAACTAACATTTTATTGGGTCCTTCCCATATTCCAGGCACTTTCTAAGCACTTCATGTGTTATTCACTCATTTAAGCCTCACCACTACCCTACAAGACAGGCATTATACATCTCTCTTGACTTATGATAGGGTCACGCCCCAATAAACACACTGTAAGTTGAAAAGATCCTAAGTCAAAAATGCATTTCAGGGCTCCTGGGTGGCTCAGTGGATGAAAGCCTCTGCTGTAGCTCCGTGTCACTGTCCAGCATTCTGGGAGAGGACCACCCTGCATTATGGCTAACCCAGGAAAAGACCCAAATTCAAAATCCCAGGTCTGGTTTCTGCTGAATTCGTATCACTTTCATACCATTGTAAAACTGAAAAATCTTAAGTTGAACCATCATAAGTTAGGGACTTTCCGTAGTACTGTATTTCCACATCCTACATGTAAATAAACTGAGACACAGAGAAGTTAAAGAATTTGCTCAAGGGGTGCCTTGGGGACTCAGTTGGTGAAGCATCTGACTTTTGATTTCAGCACAGGTCATGATCTCAAGGTCATGAGATCAAGTCCCGTGTTGGAGCTTGCTTGGGATTGTCTGTCTGTCTCTCTCTCTCTCTCTGTCCCTTCCCCCATGCACACGCTCTCTCTCTCTCTCTCTCAAAAAGAATTAAAAATAAAATAAAGTCTTTGCTCAAGATCATATAGCTATTAAGTGGCAGAGTATTTGAGCCCAGGCAGTTGGCCTCTGAGCCCATAGTCTCTCAGAAGAGTTTGTCATTGCCTTGAAGAAAGCCTCTTGTCAGCGGGCAGTTCCGAGTCACCACCCTCATGAAGCCCAAAAAGACCAAGACTAGCACTTGACACGAGCTGTGTAGACCGCAATTTGGCCCAGTTAAAGAGACATTTCCCCTCTTCCTCCCAGTTCATCCTAACATAACTAGGACCTGGTACTTAAAAGGAAGCCAGGATGAATGTAAATAGCAAAACACCAACTCACGCCCCCTTCCCACGGCACCAGAACTAGGGATAGATCTAGGCTGTCTGGGGGGTAAGGAAGAAGAAGGTTTGATTCCAGTTTGAAACTAACATTTATAATGTATTTAATACCAAATTTCAGAGTAAAATCTTAAAAACCAAAAGTTTTAGTGTTTCAGTAGCTCAAAATGGGTAGACAGTTGTGGAATCTGGCAACATGTCCTCTGCGGGAAAGGGGATTTCACTGTTGCACCGTTCAGGGGCAGGTCTGGGGCAGGATGGCGGGGAGGGACCATGTCATGTTTGTTTGTTTGTTTGTTTTTTTCCCAATTTATTTATTTTCAGAAAAACATTATTCATTGTTTTTTCACCACACCCAGTGCTCCATGCAAGCTGTGCCCTCTATAATACCCACCACCTGGTACCCCAACCTCCCACCCCCCTGCCACTTCAAACCCCTCAGACTGTTTTTCAGAGTCCATAGTCTCTCATGGTTCACCTCCCCTTCCAATTTACCCAAATTCCTTACTCCTCTCTTCACACTGAGCATTCTTTCTCTTTCGAGGTGATTTATCCTTTCCATTATTTGTTGAGCAGCAGGGGACATTCTTACTAACCCCATTTCCAAGTGTTTAGGAGAATAATGATTCACTATAGTCCCTCGATTTAGACACACTATACAAACTAGTAACACAAACTACTGGTCCCAGTGATAGAGGGCAAGGACTTCACTATGGGCCAAGTCTTGTGGGTTAGTTAATTAGCTGGGACAAGTCTCAAGGTTTGAGTGGTTCCTGGGTGGCCCAGTTAAGCATCCAACTCTTGATTTGGGCTCACATCATGATCTCAGGGTCCTGGGGCCAAACTCCTCTGTTGGGTTCCAAGCTCAGTGGGGAGTCTACTTGGGATTCTTTTCTCACTCTCCTTCTGCCCCTCTCTGCCCCCCAACCCCCACGCACATTCTCTTTCTCTCTCTTTCAAAATAAATAATCTTCTTTAAAAACCTCAAGGTTTAAACTTGGAAACAGTTTGAGAGGCTTGACCCTATAGCAGAACATTCTAGACCCAGCTAGTCTGAGGAAAGCCAAGATGGGTACTAGAGAACCACAGGGACCCCAGGACCTAGTGTGGCTTCCTCTGCCAAACCGTGACAAGACCTCGACAGACACATAACCACTAACTTCTGTGATGTCATAAATAACTCTGCTTGCCCTAGTCACTGTATTTAAGTCTCTGCTCAACAAAGACCAAGCAAGAATAAATTACACAGAATAAATTACATTCCTAACACAACTTACATGTGGGCATGTTCCTAAAGTGAATTTTCCTCCTGATTCCCACACTAGTCATTGTGCTCTTTGGAGTGTTGTTTTGGTTTCCCTTTTCCCCCTTTCTTACTCTTATTGTAGTGCCTTTTATACTGTAGGCTTAGACTAAATAAATTCACCAAAAAATAGGAGGGGGAAAAGTTGCTGCAGAAGTAGAGCTGCTTTGCCAAGAAGCCGAAGCTACTTGTATAAGGAGTCTGTCCTATGAGCGTCTCAGATAAGATCATAGAGAAGGGAAACAGAAATTCAACCTGAAAGTCCTCAGAAGCTTACTCCAGGCCTTCCTTCCACTCTAACTTAAAGACAAAGAATTTCCACTACGTCTGAAATAGAGTAAGTTTTTTAAAAAAGTTAAAAAGAAGCAAGTACTTAACAAAACCATTTAACATTTACTTAAGGAGGAAATCCTAAAGAAATCTCTTGCCTAAAAATGATATTGACTCAAGTTAAGCTTCACCAAAACAGTCCAAGTCTCTCAGGGCCTTTGTACCTGCTGCTTTCCGTGCCTGGCAAGGTCTTCCCTCGACATCAACATGGCTCCCGCCTTTGCTTCTGGTCTCTGCTCAAATGCTTCACAGTCACAGAGGCTATCCTGGACACCCTATCAAAATAGCTACCCTGGGACACCTGGCTAGCTCAGTAGAACATGTGACTCTTGATCTCAGGCTGTAAGTTGAAGCCCCATGTTGGGTGTAGAGTTTATTTTTTTTTTAAGATTTTATTTATTTGTCAGAGAGAGGGAGAGAGACCAAGCACAGGCAGACAGAATGGCAGGTGGAGACAGAGGGAGAAGCAGGCTCCCCGCAGAGCAAGGAGCCCGATGTGGGACTTGATCCCAGGACGCTGGGATCATGACCTAAGCCAAAGGCAGCTGCTTAACCAATGAGCCACTCAGGTGTCCCTAGAGTTTACTTTAAAAAGAGAGAAGGGCAGGCTCAGTCAGGTGAAGCATCTGACTCTTGGTTTCAGCTCAGGCCATGATCTCAGGGTCGTAGGATTGAGCCCCGCATCAGGCTCCACACTCAATGCAGAGTCTGCTTGAGTTTCTCTCTCCTTCTCTCTCCTCCCTCCCCTCCCGTGAATAAATAAATAAATCTTTTAAAAAAGAGTGGAGGGAGAATAAGCACTACCACTACCAAGGCCCACCCACCTGGAGTACTTCCCAGGCTCTTTATTTTTCTCTGCTTTATTTCTCTCCATACCAATTGCCATCACCTGAATGGGTTTGGGGGTTGGTTTGTTTGTTTTCCATTGGTTCATCTGTCTTCTCCCATAACCTCCCTGAGGAATGTCTATGTGGTTTCCTCCAAATACCCTACAGGGGAACAATCCCTGACAAGTAGCAGACATTCAATACAAATTAGTTGAATTAATGAAAGAAAAAAGTATTTCTGCACTAAAATAATTTTTCTCTATAGGACTACTTGAAATATGATCATGTAAAGATTCAAACTAAAAATCATGAGACTTAAGCCCCAGCTCTCCCTTTGATTTCTTGTGTAATCTGGTTAGCTCGTTTCTTGGAGCTTTTTCATCTTATTTACCTGACACTTTGTGGCTTGCAACCCTGATTCTAAAATCCAACAGAAAAATAGATCCCATATTTAAACATTCTCTGTACATGTCACCTTTAGTTGCATATGTACGGCATAAAACAAGGTACAACTCTAAAAGGCACCTGATGGGGTTCAGAATTAGTATCCACAAAATGTGCCACTTGGCATGCAGATTATTTGAAGCTGAAGACAATCTGGGCCCAGAGACTCAGGAAAAGCTTTTTATCTCCCCCCCACCCCGGAACTGCCTCTAACAAATTAGAAAGATGGCCTGCTCCAGGAAAACAGCTATCACCAGAGAGCACTACAAAGAGTATGGGCTAGGTGTAGTAAGCCAGAAGGAGCTTGGCAGGGCATGTCTGTTCAAATCCCTCTCTGTGTCCCTGTCTCTGCTTGGCATGGCAAACATTTGTTTCCCAAACATTTGCTCTTCCCATCCTCCTGTGAAGCCCCAGACCCCACCTTCTCCTTAGTCCACAGTGGCATAGGAGCCTCAGTTCCCTGTCTCGGAGGCTATCCTATCCCGGTGAGGTGTCCATACATAAGAAATGAAACATACTTGTCTCCTATTAATTTCATATCCATTTAGTGAATGTACCAGGCAAAATAACTTAGAGTAAAAATTTTCCCTCCCATACACACCAAACATCTAAAGACTTTTTTTTCAGCTACACCTGCAAAGCTGTTTCAAGTATATTAAATTATCCACCAGACGTAAAGGCCAAGGAGAAATCAAGATGATTTCAGGAATAACATCTTTATCTCTTACGGACCAGAATGTCTAAATCTGCTATGAGATGAACGTATTTCGTTAGATTAAGACAATATAGTGATTTGTGTACATTTGCTAACAGTGATGCTACTTAAAGAATCTTTGAGCTGGTCAGAGTTATGAGTATTGTCTATCACTCCTCTATCCAGTATTTTTTTTTCAATTTATTTATTTTCAGAAAAACATTATTGTTTTTTTAAAGATTTTATTTATTTATTTGACAGAGAGAAATCACAAGTAGGTGGAGAGGCAGGGAGAGAGAGAGAGAGAGGGAAGCAGGCTCCCCGCTGAGCAGAGAGCCCGATGCGGGACTCGATCCCAGGACCCCGAGATCACGACCTGAGCCGAAGGCAGCGGCTTAACCCACTGAGCCACCCAGGCGCCCCTTATTCATTATTTTTTCACCACACCCAGTGCTCCATGCAAGCCATGCCCTCTATAATACCCACCACCTGGTACCCCAACCTCCCACCCCCCCCAACTTCAAACCCCTCAGATTGTTTTTCAGAGTCCATAGTCTCTCATGGTTCACCTCCCCTTCCAATTTACCCAAATTCCCTACTCCTCTCTAACGCCCCTTGTCCTCCATGCTATTTGTTATGCTCCACAAATAAGTGAAACCATATGATAATTGACTCTCTCTGCTTGACTTATTTCACTCAGCATAATCTCTTCCAGTCCCGTCCATGTTGCTACAAAAGTTGGGTATTCATCCTTTCTGATGGAGGCATAATACTCCATAGTGTATATGGACCACATCTTCCTTATCCATTCATCCGTTGAAGGGCATCTTGGTTCTTTCCATAGTTTGGCGACTGTGGCCATTGCTGCTATAAACATTGGGGTACAGATGGCCCTTCTTTTCATGACATCTGTATCTTTGGGGTAAATACCCAGGAGTGCAATTGCAGGGTCATAGGGAAGCTCTGTTTTTAATTTCTTGAGGAATCTCCACACTGTTTTCCAAAGTGGCTGTACCAACTTGCATTCCCACCAACAGTGTAAGAGTGTTCCCCTTTCTCCACATCCTCTCCAAGACATGTTGTTTCCTGTCTTGTTAATTTTGGCCATTCTAACTGGTGTAAGGTGATATCTCAATGTGGTTTTAATTTGAATCTCCCTAATGGCTAGTGATGATGAACATTTTTTCATGTGTCTGATAGCCATTTGTATGTCTTGATTGGAGAAGTGTCTGTTCATATCTTCTGCCCATTTTTTGATGTGTTTGCCTGTTTCGTGTGTGTTGAGTTTGTTTAGAGAGAAGTGTCGCTTTCGGAATAAAGATGATTAGTCGGGGCACCTGGGTGGCTCAGTGGGTTAGGCCGCTGCCTTTGGCTCAGGTCATGATCTCAGAGTCCTGGGATCGAGCCCCACGTCAGGCTCTCTACTCAGCAGAGAGCCTGCTTCCTCCTCTCTCTCTGCCTGCCTCTCTGCCTGCTTGTGATCTCTGTCTGTCAAATAAATAAATAAAATCTTTAAAAAAAAAAAAAAAAAAGATGATTAGTCACACGACCCTGCAGAATGCAGCTTGGTGTGGGCAGAAAGACCACCAAAGTCTAAGTCTTAACCAGTCCGCTCTACTGCCTCCTCAGAGAAAGGACATGGCAAACAACCGACGTGCAGAAGCTGAGACAAACCGAGGCTCCGGCTTCCCGGCTCCTAAACTACCCCGCCACGACCCTACCGAAGCTGGGGATTCCCCGCCCCTAGCAACTCAGCCCCTAGTTCCCGTCATCCCCTGGGCTCTCCCCTTCCTCGCCCCAAATCCCCTGCGAGCTGTTCTCCTCTGCCCCGGTCGCTAGGTGATTCCCGAGGGCTGTCGGGAGTCTCGCGAGGGAGGGTGTGCCGTTGCCCTAGAAACGAGTAGGCGTCGCCTCTCGGGGAAGGGCGTGGCTGAGGCTGTTAACTACAGCGGCGTTCCTTGGAGCCGCTAGACTCTGGGTATCTCCGGTAGGACCGCGGCGGGGACGACCGGCCAGGCCAGAGGACTCCGGGCGGGGACGAGGGCCCGGCCGAGGCGGTGGAGAGGGAGAAGACATCGCACACCCGACGCCCCTTGCCCGAAGCGACCGCGCGTTCCAGAAAATGAGCTCCTCCCCATATTGCCGGCTCCAGAAGTGAGGGTGGGAGCAGCCCCTTACCGACTCGACTTGCGGCTTAAAAGTGCTCAGTCCTCCCCACCGAGAAAGTGACGGTGCGTGGCCGCAGGCCTGCCCCGCGCAGCTGGGCTTGGAAGCGTCTGCTTTTGCCTCTTCGGCCGCAGACGCGGAAGCTACCCGGGAAGCGCCCATTAGCCAATGTGTGTGTGCGGCTTTCCTGAAGCCCAGCTTCTCCATGACAGCAGGTCAGCGCGCTGCTGTGCCTCGGAAGGAAGCAGAATCAGGGTTTATGCCAAGTTTTCCAGACTTGGGGTTGTGGTGATCCCCGGGTTGAGACTGAAGTCTCTGAATACTGGAGGAGGTGTCTTCTCTGTTGCCTTAGTAGGTATTCGCTCTCTGTGGAGAGGAGCATAAACCGGTAGACTTGAAATTGGCAAGTTCCTTTGGTCTCTCAAAAAATAATAGAATCTTAGCAAGGAATTTCTGTTTCTCCATTGTCTTAATAACCACTTTGGAGGATGCTTGCCTAGGAGGAGTACTGGTCATGGCCAGTAGAACCTGATCGCTATTGAGATTAAAGTAAGAATAATGGAATAATAGAACAGAGAACATCTACAGAATATTAACTCAAATATAAAGAGAAAAGTGTATTGTGGTAATTTGACCTTTTGGTCCATTGAAAATTAAGCACAAAAAAAAGTAAATTATATTTCTTTTTTAAAATTGTTTATTATGTTAGTCATCCTTTAGTACATCATTAGTTTTTGATGTAGTGTTCCATGACTCCTTGTTTGCATATGATACCCAGTGCTCGGTGCAATATACCTGCCCTCCTTAATACCCATCACCGGGTCAACTCATTCCCCCACCCCCTCCGGTCTAAAACCCTCAGTTTGTTAAATGGAGTCCACAGTCTCTCATGGTTCATCTTCCCTTTGATTTCCCCCCCACCTTCATTTTTTCCTTCATTCACCTAATGTCCTCCATGCTGATACTTATGTTCCACAAATAAGTGAAACCATGATAATTGTCTTTCTGTGTCCCCTCCAGTTCCATCCATGTTGATGCAAATGGTGGGTATTTATCCTTTCTGATGGCTGAGTAATATTCCATTGTATGTATGGACCACATTTTTATCCATTCGTCTGTTGAAGGGCATCTCGGCCCTTTCCACAGTTTGGCTATTGTAAACATTTGCTGCTATGAACACTGGAATGGATGTGGCCCTTCTTTTCACTACAACTGTATCTTTGGGGTAAATACCCAGTAGTGCAATTGCTGGGTGGTAGGGTAGCTCTATTTTTAACTTTTTGAGGAACCTCCACACTGTTTTCCAAAATGGTTGCACCAGCTCGTATTCCCAACAACAGTGTAAGAGGGTTCCCCTTTCTCCACAGCCTCTCGAACATTTGCTGTTTCTTGCCTTGTCAATATTAAGCTGTTCTGAGTGGGGCAAGGTGGTATCTCAATGTGGTTTTGGTTTGAATTTCCATGATGGCTAATGATGTTGAACATTTTTCTTGTGTCTGTTAGCCATTTGTATGTATTCTTTGGAAAAGTGTCTGTTCATGTGTTCTGCCCATTTTTTGACTTGATTATTTGTTTTTTGGGTGTTAAATTTGAGAAGTTCTTTATAGGCCTTGGATACCAGCCTTTATCTATAATGTCATTTGCAATTATCTTCTAGTATTCTGAAGGTTGCCTTTTTGTTTCGTTGACTGTTTCCTTTGCTATATTGTTAGATTTCATTGCATGAGTAAGTAACTATAGATTTTCTGTGATTCATGATCTTTTTAAATGGCTTGGGATCATTCTTAACTTGCTATGCCCTGTGGCAGTGTAAATACAGGATGTAAATGATTTGGCTGTGTAGCCTGGATATTTCTTTTTTCAATTATTTATTTGATTAGTCTTTTATTGTGATTTTGTCTCTTTTTTATGGAAATGGAAAATTTCTTCAAATATTTGAAAATGAATGTTTAATTAGCTGTGTCCTAATTTAGCTTTTAGAGAAGCCTGTTGTCACTGTTAAATACAATTATATAGAGTGGGGGTTACTCATTTAATGTAATAAAAACCTTCAGGTTAAACAGAAAATAAGTTCCTTAGAAATTGTTTTACAGCCTACCTCCATAATAAAAGAAATTTCAAGTCAGACATTGGAAGAAATGTCAGAAGATTCAGAAAAGGAAGACTATTCAGACAGAACGATCAGTGATGATGAATCAGTAAGTTTTTCTCAATTTTATCCCACTTAATTTCAGATAAAACTTGTGTTACAAATTCCCAATAAAATCAGTTGGATGTAAAAATCAATTAGGTGTTTAAATCACTTGTCACTGAGGTTGGAAAATAATTTTAAGGCTAAGACATTACTATGTGTGGTATGCCTTATCTAGAAAGAGATATTGATCTCAAAATATTGATATTTTGTGGGAAATATTTTGGCTAAGGTTCTTCTGAGTTTTACTTACCTGTGTTTTAAATCATTACTAAGGTTTTTATAACTCATGTTCAGTTAGATGTATTAATTCTGTTACATCATAACAGGTATCATAATAGTGGATCCCCTATGTTCTAAACCTACTGTGTATCACCATAATAGGATTAATGTGGCTCTGATGTAAGAAAGGAAAGGACATGGAGGAAGAAAAAGGGCAAAGCAAAATGCAGTATTTCAAAATATATTTTTTTAAGATTTTATTTATTTATTTGACAGAGATCACAAGTAGCCAGGGAGAGAGAGAGGAGGAAGCAGGCTCCCTGCTGAGCAAAGAGCCCGACGCAGGGCTCCATTCCAGGACCCTGGGATCATGGCCTGAGCCGAAGGCAGAGGCTTTAACCCACTGAGCCACCCAGGCGCCCCTCAAAATAGTTTAGTTCTATTACATATTTATGAGAGATTTCCTTCAGATTTTTATAAAATATAAATTATCAGGTATATAACTTAAGGTCCCCAAATAAGCTCCTTCAAATAATGTATCACTCTTTAAGTCCATGGCTTTCTATGCTGCTTTTTTTTTTTCTTTTGGTTAACTTTATTCATAGTTTAAATTATTTTGCCAGGTTTACTGAGAATCTTTAAACTTTATTCCCTCTGTATAGTCATTAATATGACCTTACCCAATGAAAGAAGGGGGATGAAAGATGAAAACTTGAAGATTTCGGGGTATTTGAAGTATTGCACACTTCGAGACCAGTCGCCCATAATAGTCCTTTGATTTTTTTCATTCATTAAGGAATAGAAAGATGTGCTCAATTCTAAGTACTAAAATAGATGTAAAAAATTTCTGGAAACTGTTGGGGTTTTTTTTAAATATCTTAAAACTCTTAAAAATATCTTAAAACTCTCCTGTTTTAGGATGAGGATAACTTCATGAAATTCGTAAGCGAAGATATCCACCAGTGTGCACTTTTAACAGGTTTGAACTTATCCATATATTCTCCTTTCTCTTTAGGGTAAGACCTTGAGTGTTCACTCAAGGTCAGTGAAAAATAAGGAAATGAAGAAACTAGAAAAAATTCAGATTGAATAATACAGAAGTGTATTCTGATATTGGATAAGGAAAGAAAATGTATCCACTTTTATAAGACTCTTTGGAGCTCAAACTTTTGAGGTTTTAGGTAAACCTAATATATTTAATGAAACTAAATAAAAGTGGTCACTACTTTATAAAGGAATACACTTAACATAAGGATTTACACAGGCATTTCTTTAAATAACTAGCTCTTTAAATTTACCGTATGACTCGTTATAATGGGCACAGTGTTTTTGAAGTACAGTTTGTTTAAATGAAGTATGCCTGTTTAAAGAGTTTCCTTAATAAGTGGTTCATTTGCAAATGCACATATATGTGGACTCTTGCTGTATACTTGGTTTTTAAAATTTATACATTTAGAGTTGTATTTAGAGGTTTTTTTTAGTGTGTATCTAAAATATTTCTTCTCAATATTCACATATGTATCCCAAATAATCTGAAATTGGAGATAAGGCTTTAATTTTTCTTTTTTTCTTCTTTTTCTTTCCTTTTTCTCTTTCTGCCTTTGTTTGTGTGCTTGTTTGTTTCTTTCTTTCTTTTTAACCATCATCCTAAAACAAATCTTTTGAGATACCTACTATTCTCAGTTTGGTATGTATCCTTCTAGACCTTTTTCTTTGCATTTGTATGCATATCTATATCCATACTCAGAGAAAATTTTAGTACTAATTTATGAACTTCTTACCATCCATTTTTTTCTTTTTAAAATTTTGCCAGTCTGTTGGAAGAAATGAGGTAACTCACTGTTTTCAACTAGCGTTTCCTTTATTGCTGAAGAAATTGAGAACTATTTTATATGCTTGTCTATAGTCACTCTGTTTTTTTTAAGCTTTTATTTATTTATTTGACGGACAGAGATCACAAGTAGGCAGAGAGGCAGGCAGAGAGAGAGCAGAGAGCCTGATGCGGGGCTTAACCGTAGGACCCTGAGATCATGACCTGAGCCGAAGGCAGAGGCTTTAACCCACTGAGCCACCCAGGCGCCCCTATAGTCACTCTTACAATGAATTGCCTGTTCACAGTAATCCTTTTTTAATGTTGCTTCCATTATTTAGAATTATTTTGATGTTAAATTTATCATTTATTTATGGCTCTTTATTTTTAAATCTGTTAAGCTTCCCTACCCCAAAGTCATCAATAGATCATCTAAGTTTTCTCTAAATACATTGAGTTTTGGTATTTAATTTCCTTATAATTTACATTTATGAATAATAAGAGATATAGATCTAATTTTATTTCCTAACTCATAGCTGCCTTGCCATTTTTGAGTCATACCATAAATTAGACAGAATGTGGTCTGTTCACATATTGAAATAGTAGATGCTTAAAACTGTTGCATAAATGGATCTAAATAACAATTCTGAGGAATAGCAAGGGAAGGTGTTATTATTCCTTATTCACATATAGTAAAATTTATGTTCAGCAAGGCTGCATTAGCCAAGCAAAATTGTAAAGAAACAAAGTGATAGAACTCAGTTTGTCTGACTCCTAGTCCAACTTGCTCTATCTGCTATTATACAAAAATAGCTCAAAACTAAATCTAGGTAAAAAGCCATGTTTGGAGGTAGTAGAACAAGAGGAGTCAGTGAGACCAGTGGAAAACCAAGTATGTGAAAGCTAGGGAGAAAACCAGAAAGTGTAGCATCGTAAAAGACAAGGTATGTGAGCTTAGGGAGGGGAGGTTATCCACAACAATTTGATACCCCACAGCTATCCCATTGAAAGAGATAGGGCCTCTGCACTACCTACTCGGGGAGACCCCATTATATTATATGTGTGTTAATATCTTGGTGTTGTGTCACACAGTGACCCTAGAATGAGAACTGAGAGAAAGTTGTGACTGAGAATGCACAAGCAACCTTTGAGAATAAGAAATGGTGGTGAGGAATTATGGTCATGGGGTGTATTAACCTGTTGGACCGATGGTTGCCTCAGTATGATTAAGTTTAAGAAGACTACAGTAGGTGTGCCTCGGTGGCTCAGTCAGTTATGCGTCTGACTCCAGTTAGGTCATTATCTGGGGGGGTCCTGGGTCTCGGGGTCCTTGGGTCCAGCCCCACATCAGGCTACATGCTCAGTAGTGAGTTTGCTTGTCCAACTCCCTTTCCCTCTGCCCCTTCCCTAGCTTGTGCTCTTTCAGTCTCTATTTCAAATAAATAAAATATTTAAAAAAAAAAAAAAGACTCAACAGTAGACTGTTTGCTAGAAAAGCTACAAGAAATAAAATGGTTTTGGAGTAGCATCTAGAATTTAGCATAAATTAATAATATCTGAGATCAGCAACTACTTTTTAGCTCTTGTGAAGATCAACTGTTACAAAATTTTAGTAGTAATCTTTTTTAAGATTTTATTTATTTATTTATTTATTTGTCAGAGAGAAAGAGAGAGCGCGCGTGCACAAGCAGGCAGAGTGGCAGGCAGAGGCAGAGAGAGAAGCAGGCTTCCTGCCAAGCAAGGAGCCCGATGCGGGACTTGATCCTAGGACCCTGGCAGGATCATGACCCAAGCCAAAGGCAGCAGCTTAACCGACTGAGCCACCCAGGCGTCCCTTCAATAGTAATTTTATTTTTTTAAATGGCTTGACTTATAAAATGATATTCATAAATACTCACAAATTAATGGTATTGGAAGGGGAAAAGGAATATATTTAAAAATTAAAGGAATTGGGGCGCCTGGGTGGCTCAGTGGGTTAAGCCGCTGCCTTCGGCTCAGGTCATGATCTCAGAATCCTGGGATCGAGTCCCGCATCGGGCTCTCTGCTCAGCAGGGAGCCTGCTTCCCTCTCTCTCTCTCTCTCTGCCTGCCTCTCCATCTACTTGTGATTTCTCTCTGTCAAATAAATAAATAAAATCTTTAAAAAAAATAAAAAAAAATTAAAGGAATTGGCATTTTGCTTCTTATCTCTCATGATTGTGTTTGAATCTTTTTTCAGCTGACTCTATTAGTGACCCATTTTTCCCCCGAACTACTCAGATACTATTGGAATATCAACTAGGGAGATGGGTGCCACGTCTTCGGGAACCACGAGATTTATATGGTGTCTCTTCCTCTGGTCCGCTGAGCCCAACACGGTGGCCGTACCACTGTGAGGTCATTGATGAAAAGGTCCAGCATATCGGTATGTTCTTAGCAGTTTTTGGAATCCAAATATTAGCAAATGAACTTTCCAACCTTAATTTTAATGAGGAGACTCATGGTGTCAGAATAGTGCATTCTAAGAGGAATATAACATGAGCTATAAGTGTCATTGAAAATTTTCTAGTGGCCACACTTAAAAAAGGAAAAAGAAACACGTGAAATTGATTTCAAATACATATTTTATTTAACCCAAATTTATCCAAAATATTTTACATTCTTTTTTTTCATATGAAGTCTTTGAAATCTGGTGTGCATTTACACTTGCATTTTAGCTCAGATCAGCCACATTTCAAGTGTTCAGAAGCCACATGTGCTTAAAAGAGGGACTTAAAACATGTGCCAGAATTTTGTAATTCTAAACAATTCGAAATAGCGTGACTGTTCCGGTCACATCCAAAGTCCTGTATAAAGTGAGGTCACGGACAGAGCATGCCAGAGGCTGTGCAGTCTTGCTCCTGTTTTCTCCCTGTCTCTTGCTCCCCACTACCCCCACTGAGTATCTTTCTTCTCTTCTATTCATCTTTATCCTCTTTTGCCTTTCTTCCTCCCTTTTTTCCGCTTCTCTTCCTTTCTTATTTTTTATATCTTTATGTCCCTCTGTCTTTTTTTCTCTCCTTACCTTCTTTCTGCTTCTTTCCTTTAATGTATGTTTTATGGACCCAAAGAGGGCATATTTTAGTGACTATTTTTGTGTTTCGGTATATATGCAGTCCCAAATTTAGTTTTTCATTCAGTGTGTTTCAGCCTTGTCTTCCCAGTCCTCACACCCAAATAACAGAAACATTTCCATTGCCCATCACCTCCTCAGTGCCACTGTTTTTCACTTTGTGTTGATTGTAGCACATACATTATTGCTGGGTGGAGATCTTATTAGACATTCACTAGCGAATAAAATTTAAAAACAGCTATACTTGCTATAATTGTTTCTATTTACTATATTGCGTACTTAAATCAGATGCTACTTGGGCATTCTTATAAACTAAGTTATCTCTTTATATTACCTAGTAAACAGAGAAAGAGGGGAAAGGAGAAGTGCCTCTCTCCCCTCCCCTCTCCCCCTCTCCACATATATATGCTTCAGAAGACTTCAAGTCAAAAGTTCTCAGCTGGTTGTTTATGCCCCTCTGGCCATACGGTCAAGTCAGGCTGTCTGATTCTGCCAAATGAAAGCCAGCAGTAAACAAACTGCCCATGGTGGGTACCAGGGGACTTTCAGACTTTAAATAGCACATTATAAATCTTACTCTCCTTATCTTGGCCAACTGTCAAAGCTAGATATCCAGACTTTCCCAGCTATAAAAAGAACTTTTCCAGTTCAGCTACAAATGAACGCTGTCCTACACAATCATATATCTTGAAAGTCTTTCCATATTAGCTCATATAGACCAGTCTCCTTTTTTCATAAATTAGTTCATTATAAACAATACTTTTTTTAACTGGTCTCTTATCAGTGAGTTTTAGATGTTTCCAGTTTTTGGCTCTGACAAAGAGAACTTCATAAACATTCTTTTATATGTGTCCGTGTGTGTGTGTGTGTGTGTGTGTGTGTGTGTATGACAGTTGTAGAGTAAATTTCTGGAGTTTCTGGTTAAAAGGATACTACCAAATTACTCTTCAAAAGGAACTATAACAATGTACAGTCATAAAAAATTTGTATGAGTGTGGTTGGTGGTCTTCAAGATTACCCTCAGGTTCAATGATTATAGAAGGACTCCTAGAACTCAAAAAAAAAAAAAAAAGCTGTTAAACTCATGGTTTTGGTTTATTACATTGAAATGATACATATTAAAATCATCAAAGGTTAAAAAAAATCAGCAAATGCAAAAGGGACATAGACTAGAGTCTAGCAGAGATCAGGTACAAGTTTCCAGTTCTCCCCTCCAATGGAATCTTCTAGACAGTGTTTAATACTCCCAGCCATGATATGATAACACACATGAAGTTTTGCCAGTCAAGAAAGGTCATCCAAGCTTTGGTGTCTATGATGTCTTTTAGGGGCTAGTCCTATCCCCATGGAGTACCCATATGGCCGACCTTAGTTATTCAGTCTCTAGCCTTTCCTGTTAAGGTGGATAGCATATGGTGTAAGTCCCTTTACCATAAGTCACATTGTTAGCATAAATTATCTGGTATGACCCAAAGCCCCAGGTAGACAGATAAACTCTTATTAAGCAGGATATTCCAAAGTCTGAGAAGTTACCTTCTAGGAGTTTCACAAGGGTGAAACCTTTCTTTGGTGTATACAGAGTTTGGACAACCCAGGCCTGCTGAATTAATCCTTTACTACGCAATGAGAGGGCCTGTGTGCCCACAGACTCACAAACACTGTTTAGTTAAACCTGATTTGCAGCAGTCTGATACTGTTTCATATATGTTGTTTTTCAACATGTATATTCTTTATTTATGAGTGACATTGAACATCTTTACATATATGTATTGACTGTTTTAGTTTTTATATTTATTTTATTATGGTAAAAGCACTTAACATGAGGGCTACCCTCAGCAGATGTTTAAGTGTGCGATGCAGTACTGTCAGCTAGAGGCACAGAGTTGTTACAGAGTTTATTCATCCTGCATTTTTTTATAAGATTTTATTTATTTGACATAGAGACAGCAAGAGAGGGAACACAAGCAGGGGGTGGGGGAGAGGGAGAAGCAGGCTTCCTGCTAAGCAGGGGCCCTGATGCGGGGCTCGATCCCAGGACCCTGGGGTCATGACTTGGACTGACCACCCAGGCACCCCCATCCTGCATTACTGAAGCTTTGAATGTGTTGATTAGTAGCTCCTCATTTTCCCCTCCCACTTGGCTCCTGGCCCCGCGACCACCGTTGCGCTCTCTGATTCTGAGTTTGACTATTTTAGATATTTTATATAAAGTAGAATCGTGTGGTATTTGTCCTTCCATACAGACTAACTTCATTTAGCCACATGTCCTCAGGGTTCATCAATGTTGTTGCATATCGCAGGATTTCCTTTTTTAGGACTGAATAATCTCTCTCTCTCTCTTTCTCTCTCTCCCTGTGCCCTCCCTCTCTATGTCTTCTCTCCCTCCCTGCCTCCCTCTCCCTGTGTGTGTAGCACATTCTCTTTGTATCATTTATCCCTTGATGGACATTCAGATTGTCTCCACATCTTAGCTATTTTGCACAATACTGCAATGAATGTGGGAGTGCCAGTATCTAATATCTCTTCAAGATCCTAATTTCAGTTCTTTCGGGTAAATACCTAGTGGTTGGACTGCTGGATGATGTGGCCACCTGGGAAATGCAAATTAATACCACATCAAAATCCCACTTTACACATACTGGCATAACTGGGGTTGAAATCTGGTAACACATGTTGATGAGAAATTAAACATATACCCCCCAAAAACTTACATGTAAGTGTTAATATAGCAACATTATTCCAAATAGCCAAAAGACTACATTTTACATTTGAACTTAAACTAAGCACTAAGCAATGATGACAGCGTAGAGCATAAGCTACCGATGGATGTAATGTTGGTTCAGAGCTTTGCATTGTCAACTAAAACAGAAGCTATGTATGTCCGAAAATTTAGAATTCCTACCTCAGGATCTACAACCAAGGGGAATGTGGACACATGTGTTCCAAGGAACACGCATAAAACTTTTCACAGAACCATTGTTTGTAATGGCGTCAACCTGAAACGACCTGAATGTCCATTATAAGTAGAAGTGGATAAATAAGTTATAGCATTTTTTATGTAGTAACATATTGCATAGCAATGAAAAATGAACAAATTACAGCAACGCTTCACAAAATGGATTGATTTCACAAATATGTGAAAAAAGAGAAGAATGTGTATTATGGAATTCAACTTATGTAGGTATAAAAACAGGCAAAACAAAGCTATAGTTTCATATCAATATCATATCAATATATTTATGCATATATATGAATATGCAGATTATAAAAGTATAAAGGCAGATGAAGAAGCGATTATGTTATGATAAGGTTAATGGTTATAGTTCAAGGGGAAGGAGGAGCAAGTGATTAGAAGGGGGTATGAGTTGGGCTGGCAGTGTAATCTTGATCTAAGTGATAGATGCTTTGTGATAAAGCACAGAACTGTATTTCTTTGTTCTTCAGTTTTGTACTTCTCATAAGTATAATTCCTCATAAACATTTTGTTTAAACATTTGGTTTATTTCTGGGCATGTGAATTATGGGTAGAAGTATGTTTCAGTAGATTTTTAAAATGAGCACAAGTAATTGGCCAATTCAGAATAGAATCTGGAACTAGACAACACATTTAAGACCAAATTATTTTTGATACAGTCACCAAAGAAATCTGGTGGGATAAGTCTTTTTAATAATTGGTGCTATAACAACCTGGTGTCCATGTAGAAAAAATAAACCTCAGCACACAAAAAAATTAATTCAAGATAGGTCACAGGACTAAGCGTAAAAGTTAACATCATAATATTCCTTGAAGAAAACATAGGGCAGTATCTTCATAATCAGGAAAAGAACAGTTCTAGAGAGGACCCAGAAAGAAAAAAGAAATAATGAAAATAAGTTTGACTTCATCAAAATTTAAAATTTCTCATCAAAAGACATAATTAACAAAATGAAAAGGCAAACTACAGTCTAATATTCCCAGCACTTACCTGACAAAGAACTTGTATGCAAACTACATGAATAATTCCTCAAACCAATAATAAAAAGAAAACTAACTAGAAATGGGCAAAAGAGTTGAACAGACATTACATTGCTCAAAGGAAGACATATAATGGTTAATAAATGAGGAAAAGTGTTAAACATGGGAAATGAAAATAAAAAATCACAGTGAGATACCACTTGATACTAGAATGGCAAAATTTTTAAAAAATTTAAAGGCTGATAACTCCAAATATTAAAATGTGGAACAACTGGAACCCTAACACATTGTTGGCATGAGTATAAAACTGTAAAACCACTTCAAAAAAAGGTACAGCACTATGTTTTCTTTTTAATAAAAGAAAATATACATCTATGTATTTGTCAAAACTCATTGAATGTACAGTTAAGATCTGTACATTGCATTATATGTAATATGTAAATTTAACTAAATTTAAAAAAATAGCCACAGGGGTGCCTGGGTGGCTCAATGGGTTAAGCCTCTGCCTTTGGCTCAGGTCATGATTTCAGGGTCCTGGGATCGAGTCCCACATCGGGGTCTCTGCTCAATGGGGAGCATGTTTTCCCCTCTCTCTCTGCCTGCTGCTCTGCGTACTTGTGATCTGTCAAAGAAATAAATAGAATCTTAAAAAAAAGAAAATAGCCACAATTCTTCATCCATGTATCTTTTGTAATGTCATCTTGCATCTCCTGCTATCAAGAAGTGTCTTTTCGGGGCACCTGGGTGGCTCAGTGGGTTAAGTAAGCCACTGCCTTCAGCTCAGGTCATGATCTTGGGGTCCTGGGATCGAGCCCCACATCGGGCTCTCTGCTCAGTGGGGAGCCTGCTTCCCTCTCTCTCTCTCTCTGCCTGACTCTCTGCCTACTTGTGATCTCTACCTGTCAAATAAATAAATAAATAAAATCTTTAAAAAAAAAAAAAAAAAAAAGAAGTGTCTTTTCCCCAAACCTTGAAATGGGATGGCCTGTGATTTGCTTTAGCAAAACCAAGTTTGGCATAAGCAATAGCATGTCATTATTGACCTAGGTCTCAAAAGTCTATGTACTTCTGCTTTGTCTTAAACCCTGTCCAGCCACCATGGAACCATCCATAGCTAGCTTGGTGGATGGTTGAAAGAGAGAAAGCCTGGATAGGTAGGCCCTGTGTAAAACACTAAATATTAGCCTGGATATACTGATGGATAATTTGAAAACATGCAATAAAAAATTTCCTGTTTTAAGTAGTAGTATTCAAATCAAGTTTTCTCTTTGTTTTTCCAGATTGGACTCCTTCTTTTCCTGAGCCAGTGTATACCCCAACAGGCCTAGAGATGGAACCCCTTTATCCAAACTCCAAGGAAAACACTGTAGTTTATCTAGCTGAAGATGGTGGGTACATAATGAGACATGTTGTTCTAAAATATAATTTGGTGCCTAGATTCATCCCTTAATTATATTTGTTTTGCTGCTTATAATGGAAACTGCAGATTACCAGGAAGTCCCTTTCCCCATCACGATGTTTGGTTACAGACTGACTGAAATCTGGACTCAGTGCTGATTATATTCTTGACGGTGTACGGCAGTTTATGCAAAGTTACTTTATAGAACCTATTGTCCACTACAATGGAGAGTTATATTTAGAAGGAATTACGCTTCACATCAGTTTTCAAAGATAAACCCACTGGAGTGTTCAACAACTATTGTTGCTGTTCTATTTATAGGTCACATTCATGTAATCTGTCAGGTGACCTTCTTTTCATTTCATACCAGTTTGGTAGTTTCTTGAGGTTTCATCATTAAAAGGGAAGATACCCCACACTGCAAGTAACATCTAAGAAAAAAACTTTTCTTTTCTTTCCAGAAAGTTTTCTTTTTTTTTTTTAAAGATCTTATTTTTTTATTTGACAGATAGAGATCACAAGTAGGCAGAGAGGCAGGCAGAGAGAGAGGGGGAAGCAGGCTCCGTGCTGATCAGAGAGCCCGATGCGGGGCTCGATCCCGGAACCCTGAGATCATGGCCTGAGCTGAAAGCAGAGGCTTAACCCACTGAGCCACCCAGGCGCCCCACCGGAAAGTTTTCTTAACAGTCAGGATCAATATTTGTACTTGGAGAACCCTAGGAACGCGAAATCTCATATCCACTTTAGGATAGTATGCTAACAAACATAGATGTCTCAGCCTATAGCCTAACCTTTGTAAGGAAGTATGGGACTCCTGCACAGTTTCACCGTCAGAGTTCTAGATCTTAAGATAACTTCCAGGGAACATATGTATTTTATCTAAAGGGCTGGCAAAACAGAAGAATTTATAAGGATTGTTTCCTATATAGTAAACAATTCTAGAAATCCTATACTTAGTATTTTTTAACAACTAGGGTAAAGACACGCATCTCTGATTTTTTAAATTTAATTTCAAATATTTATGTGGCTAACCTGCCTTAGAACTTCCACACATTTCAATTCTATGTGTGTGTATGTATGTGTGTGTGTGTGCGTGTGTGTGTGTATACATATTTTTTATACATATATATACACATACACACACACACACACACACACACATATTTTTTCAAAGTCTCCTGTTAATCCCAACATCTGGGTTATCTTGGGGTTTGTTGAAAATGTGTGTGTGTGTGTGACTATAGATCACATTTTTCCTGCTTTTCTTCATGCTTCATAACTTTTCCTAATCCTATGCAGGACATTGTGAAAGATATGTAGTAGGAGTCTGTATTATGTTCTTTTAAAAAATTATGCCAAATTTTGTTCTGGTAGGCAGCTAAGTTGCTGGCAGATTATTTTGCTTCTTTCAGGTTTGGTTTTATTTTTTTAATTTACTTTTTTTAATTTTATTCATTTATTTATTTGAGAGAGAGAGAGAACATGGGGAGCAGCGGAGGGGGCAGGCTCCCTCCTGAGCAGGAAGCCTGATTGGGGCTCTGTCCTAGGACCCTGAGATCATGACCTGAGCTGAAAGCAGACGCTTAACCAACTGAGCCACCCACCCTGGTTTTATTTATTTTTTTTTTTAAATAAGGACAGATCTATTTTCATTTTGTCTTAGTCAATTGATCCTAGGTCATTGTCCTTGCCCCTGGATGTGGTACTTACACCTAACATGCAGCCTTTCTGGAGCCATGATTGAATGGCTGAGGTATTCAATGAATTCTTTCCATTCTGAATGGTTTAGAATTACAGTATATTCTAGAATGGTATATCTGATATCTCAGCCCCACAGTAACACTCTCTTACCTTGTTGAGTCTTATCCTGTGCTTCTCCAGCCAAGCCCCCAGCCAAGGACTGGGGAACCACCGTGTAGACTGTTGAGGCCCTTTGTCTATGTAGCTTTCTTCGCCCTGGTGTTCTGCCTTAGACATTTCAGCAGCCCCACACAACTTCCTTGCCTCCTCAGCTCAGTAAGACCGTTCCACGACTATCCATAAGTGCCACCTGCTTAAGATGTAGTCAGACGGTATTCCCAGGAAGAAAGCCAGGGTTAGACATGGCCTTACTTGATGTATTTTTTTTTCCCAAACCCTCTAGTATATATGTTATCCAGATGTGTGAAAATCGCTCATTTTCTTTGGCCCACCTTTATAGCTAGTTACAGTGGAAGGGCTAGTTCAGATCCAATTACTCCATAATAATCAAAAGCAGAATAAATATTTTTAATGTGAGAAAAATACATGAATTTATTTTGGGCATTGCTTTTCCAGTCTGAATGCACTTAGACTTTCTTATTTCAACAAATTTGTATGTTAGTGGCAAGTTACTTTAAAATTTAAAATCCTTAGTGACACTTCAGTTAGACCGTGTTTCCAAATTCTATGCAGAATAATCTGTATGCTTTAGACACGGCTTGACATTACGATCTTCTTCTGCCATCAGCTTACAAGGAGCCCTGTTTTGTGTACTCCCGAGTAGGGGGCAACCGAACACCCCTGAAGCAGCCTGCGGACGACTATAATGATACTTTGACGTTTGAAGCAAGGTTTGAGAGTGGAAATCTGCAGAAGGTAGTCAAAGTGTAGGTTTTAATTATTTTTATTTGAGAAGCTAGACTGTCAGCTGTTTATTATTTCCTGTATTAGGTACATTAAAGTTGTAGTAGTCCTAAATGAACTGCAGTTCCCTGAGGTATGATGCCAATTGGAGACGATTTCAAAGGAGGTACAAAAGGTTCACATTCTGGACTCACTCTGAACTTGAGTCAAACAGGTTTCTGTACTGTACATTTTTTTTTAAAGATTTTGTTTATTTATTTGACAGAGATCACAAGTAGGCAGAGAGGCAGGCAGAGAAAGGAGGAAGCAGGCTCCCTGCGGAGCAGAGAGCCTGATGCAGGGCTCGATCCCAGGACCCTGGGATCATGACCTGAGCTGAAGGCAGATGTTTTAACCCACTGAGCCAGCCAGGGTACTCCTATACTCCTATAGGAGTATAGTTCTCCTATACTGTACATTTTTAATACACCAGTATGAACTGCCCTAGAGACACATGCACACTGCTTCTCAAACTTTTTAATGGAATAATATTTGAGATGAATGTTCCATTAGATATGTTTGGGAACATTAATCTATTCCAAGGGCATTCTTTAAGAGATTTTTTTACTATAAAAAAACTTACGTACAGAGAATAATATAGTTCTCCATTAACCATCATCTACCCATCACCTAGATGCAACAACTATGGTTTTGCATCATTCATTTCACCTAGTCATAGGTCACTGTTGATAACACAAACATACACACAAAGGAAGTACTTAGTGCTGCTGGAATAGAAGGTTACTTGGTACAGAAAAAGTCACAATGACCCCAGTAAGATCGTATGTGTATATGTGTAGAAAACAAATGTACCAGTAAAATTATTTTTACCTTTAAGTAACCTCAGTGACTAAGTATGGGGAATGCAGATGGTTAGTAAAGACAGTCCTTGAAGAGTTTCAAATTTTTTAATGTATATGGTTGTATTAACTTATATGTTTTAAATCTTTCTCAGTGATAGTATCTCAGATCCCTAGAGTCTGAATCTAATAGAAAGCAGGAATATATATTTGAAGTTTAAAAAGGGACATTGGACTTTAATTAGTTTCAAGAGCACTTTAATCACTTCTTTTATAGGAAACATAATTGGGTTGAAATATAGACTTTTTTTATCAAATGCCCATTTTAATGTACTCTCTTGATTTACAAAAAAAAAAGGCTTTAGAGAATTAACACAGAAGCAGTGTCACATCCAATAAAAAAGAAAATTTCAAAACTTTTATCTTTTACAATTACTTGCTGTTGGATGCTGCCTAAATAAACAGCTTCAGGGGAAAAGGCTTTCTGTGAACAGGTAAAAGTAAAATAATTTTCCTTATTTAATTTAAACTTGAATGTCATTTTTATATTTTTATGTGTTTCTTTTCCTTCCTTATATTAGGGCACAATATGAGTACCAGTTGACCCTGCGCCCTGACCTCTTCACAAATAAACACACCCAGTGGTACTATTTCCAAGTCACTAATACCCAAGCAGGAATAGTCTACAGATTCACTATCATCAATTTCACTAAGCCTGCTAGTCTTTACAATCGGGGTATGCGCCCACTGTTTTACTCTGAAAAAGAAGCCAAGACTCATAATATTGGCTGGCAGAGAATAGGAGACCAAATCAAGTATTACAGGAACAACCAGGGACAAGAGGGGCGCCATTATTTCTCTCTCACATGGACATTTCAATTTCCACACAACAAAGACACCTGCTACTTTGCTCACTGCTATCCATATACTTACACCAACCTGCAAGAATACCTTTCTGCTATCAATCACGACTCCGTACGGTCCAAGTTTTGTAAAATACGTGTCTTGTGCCACACAATGGCTAGGAACATGGTGTATGTATTAACGATCACCACTCCCTTGAAGAATATGGACTCAAGAAAGCGAAAGGCTGTGATTCTGACTGCAAGGGTCCATCCAGGAGAAACCAACAGCTCTTGGATCATGAAAGGCTTCCTAGATTATATTTTAGGAAACTCGAGCGATGCGCAGTTGCTTCGGGACACTTTCATCTTCAAGGTGGTACCCATGCTGAATCCAGATGGTGTGATTGTGGGAAATTATCGTTGTTCCTTAGCTGGACGAGATTTAAACCGTAACTATACATCTGTCCTGAAGGAATCCTTTCCTTCTGTTTGGTATACCCGGAACATGATCCATAGGTAAAATAAGCCTCGAATTACCTCTCTGCTTATTTAGTAAACTTGGTAGTGAGATTTTCGCTCTTACCATCCCATTCCTTTTACTCTAGCTTTTAAGGTTGCTTAACTGATAGTTCAACTATAGCTACTTAATTTTTTCCCATTCTCTCCACTCTTCTCTCTGGCTTTATGCCACTGGATTCACTAGCCTTTTCTTAAATAATGAATAAACTTCTGGAACATTTTAATTGCTTTGTGAAACTAATAGTGAAATGTCCATTATCCCAAATCTGGTTTCTTGCTAAAGGTGACGCTGATACTTAGTTTGGGATGCTTGAATCTCTTACATGTGGAAATTAATTCTATCTCACAGGGCTTCCCGGCACTATGTTGATCATACATTGCTCTTTGATGAGACTTTTTTTATTGTTTTTATTTTAATTCCAGTATGGTTAGCATACGGTGTTAGTTTCAGATGTACAGTATAGTGATTCAACGATTCTGTACATTACGTAGTACTTATCATGATAAGTGTACTCTTTATCTTTATTAAGATAAGTCTTGGGGCGTCTGGGTGGCTCAGGGATTAAGCCTCTGCCTTCGGCTCAGGTCATGACCCCAGGGTCCTGGGTTCGAGCCCCACATCGGGCTCTCTGCTCAGTGGGGAGCCTGCTTCCTCCTCTCTCCTCCCTCTCTCTTTCTCTCTCTCTGTGACCTCTGTCAAATAAATAAACTTTAAAAATAAAAAGATAAGTCTTTTTGACTATCAGGTTACATAGTCATTAATACTTTGATAAATAATAGTCTTTTTTCCCCCAGAAAAAAATTAAATAGCTTTAAATTTTCCAAAGAACCCAGAACAGTAAATGTGCATAGTATTTAAATATTTGTTGAGTGGGTGAATTCTTTAATAGTTTCAGGTGATAACAGCCAGAAATAGGCATGTGCTAGAACAAAAAGATTTATTAGAATCACAGAACCCCATTCCACGTCCAAAGCCCCATAGCCTTTTTGGCTGAGAGAGAGGAATGGTGTTAAAATATCAGATTGGGATCCTACTATATCATTTACTAACAACCATTTTTTGCCTTCCCAGATATGTGACCTTGAGCAATTTAAAAACAAATCTAAACCTCAGTTTTCTCTTCTATAAAATGGTAATAATAATACTTAGAGGCAGGAGGATTAAATGAGAGAATCATTAATAAAATGCCCAGAATAAAATATGGGGCATTGAAAGCTCTAAATGTATTTAGTGTTTAGTGGTAAGTAAAAAGTTGTTAATGAGTCAGATACAGATGTAAAAACTCTTTGTAAACTCTTCTGGAGTACTATTCTACCGAGTGTTTATATCCTGATCCCAGGGATACCAGAACCCCAGTGTAGGTACAAGAACCCTGTTTCAGGGCTGAGGCCCTCAAGGATACCTCCAGTCCGTCAGAGTTGCTAACAGGCTTCAGAAGCACCTAGAAGCATGACCCCAGCTGTCTCAGTTCAGCCTCAACTTTCACTTCCACATTAATCCTTTTATCTGCTTACACAGGGAGGGCGTGAAATGCAGATCCCCACAGAAAGGACTGAAAACTCTTGTTTCCATACCCATCACAAACATGGACTCCAGGATTCCCCGCAATTATCTGAGAAATGTTAAGTGATAAAAACAAAAAAAAACACCCTTGACTTCCTTATGTAACCGAGGATGGCAAACAACAAAAAGACAGTGAAGTGCAATGTGGTATCCTAGATTGGATTCTGGGACAGAAAAGGTATTAGTGGCAAACTAGCGAAATCCAAGTAAGATTGGGAGGTTAGTTACTAGTGATGTACCAATGTTGGTTTCTTTGTTTTTGAACACTGTACCATGGTTATTGAATTTGTTAACATTAGGGAAAATGGGGTGAGGATATATGGAAACACTCTTACTATTTTTTGAAATTTTCTGTAATCTAAAATTATTCCAAAATTTTATATATATATATATATATATATATATATATATATATATATATATACCTTTCCATTGGAAAGGAAAATGGAATGGAATGGAAAGGAAATGGAATGGAAAGGAAAAATATATATATATATATATGTATATATGAATGAAAGGAAACTGATTAGATATATCTATATCTACTTAGTGCTCTTTGACTTTAAGTATCCCTGGTCCAACACAAGATGGATTATAGGCCAAGGCCCTTTGGCTTGTCTCTATGGAAAATACTTTAAATGTCTCCATTCTCAGATTGCCTTGTAAGAAGATTAAGGTAGGAATCCATTCAGTTAGTTTCAGAAAAACTTCCAAGAAAGAAAACTACCTTAATGCAATTAATCATAGTTAGGTAGGGGTGTCTGGGTGACTCAGTGGGTTGAAGCCTCTGCCTTCAGCTCAGGTCATGATCTCAGGGTCCTGGGATTGAGCCCCACATGGGGCTCTCTGCTTGGCAGGGGACCTTCCTCCTCTCTCTCTGCCTGCCTCTCTGCCTACTTATGATCTCTCTCTGTCAAATAAATAAAATCTTAAAAAAAAAAATCATAGGTAAGTAGAATAAAAAGTCACATGTGTTGGAAGGCAAACAGCTAAGATTTAGTATATTTAAATATGAGAATTTAAAAAAAGAATATGAGAATATAGAAAGAGTGGATTTTAGTATAGGATGCTTACTATAAGATACTTAGACTATCTTAACCTGTGGGTAAGAAAAAAGACCCAAGCCATTTCTCAGGCAGTTTAAATTCATGTAAAATTAGACCCTTTGGAAGTAATGAGATATCTTTGGGAATTACTGAGAAGTTTTTTCTGATTTACATGTAAGAAACTGAAAGATCATTAAAACTGGGGAAATGCCGGCTAAAAAATGTTCAGCATATTTCATATTTAAGGCCCTAACGTGATAATCTTGCTTTATAATCCACTTCTAAAAACTTAAAATGGTATTTTAGTGACTTTATGTCAGTCTTATGTTATCAATTAGAATTTATTGGGCACCAAATAAGAAAAGAGCAGTCAATTAATACATGTAGCAGACCTCACTTTGGGATTTCACTATAGTTTAAAGGAGTATTTTTCTGAATAGAAGCTATGCTTTGAATATTTTGGTTTTAGGTTTTAATGTTTTTGTTATGAAAGTAATACATTTCATATTACTACAAATACCATTGCTAACATTTTTTTATTTATCCTTCCAGATATAACAAATAGTGTATATAATATTGGAAAGAGAGAGAGAGAGCACAAGTAGGCAGAGTGGCAGGCAGAGGCAGAGAGAGAAGTAGGTTCCCCACTGAGCAAGGAGCCCAATGTAGGGCTCGATCCCAGGACCCTGGGATCATGACCTGAGCTGAAGGCAGCAGCTTAACCGACTGAGCCACCCAGGCATCCCTAGTTATTTTCACCAATCAGTTTGGGGACTTATTTTATTTTTTTTAAGATTTTATTTATTTATTTGTCAAAGAGAGAGGCTGGCAGGCAGAGGGAGAAGGAGAAGGCTCCCCACTGAGCAAGAGTGGATTATCTGAGATAGGGGATATGGGACTCAGTCCCAGGACATTGGGATCATGACCTGAGCCAAAGGCAGATGCTTAACTGTCTGGGGGCTTATTTTTTTGAATATTGATCATATGCCTAAGTTATAAAAGCTAAGAATTGTGCTCCTAAGAAATGTGTAATAATTTCCTTATTTATTAGAAATTTACCAGAAAAAATTTGAAATTTTGGTACCATTTTTCTCACTTTAATCAAGGGTCGTATAATAATTGGTTCAACACCAGGTTGTCAGGTTCTCAATTTTTAGCAAATATTTGGATACTTGTGTGCAAGTATTTGGATACTTGTGTTCTAGGTGATTTGAAGCATTTCTTACCCTTAACAAGATTAAGTATCAAAAATATGAAGACCTTCCAAGGCGAGTCTCAAGCAAATGGTACCAATATTATGTGCTATAGGACTTCAAAAAAAGAAAAACCTGTGGCCTTCACTAGTCAGGAAGTGAGACATGAAGTCAGCCTTGAGGGATGAGGGGCGGTATTTGCACTCATGGAAATGAAGAAAGAAGGTATTGGACTCAGAAAGAGTCTCTGTGAAATCTATTGGGCAAACTAGGAGTGAGCTGTTTCCTTTGTACGATGAAAAACCAGAATAATAAAGCAGAGGGATCCTATTGGAGAGTCTTGGGAGTAAGGCAAATTTTGTCCTTGTAATGGAAGGTAAGCATTCATATTTTATATATAGCTAATGGGAAATTATTATAGATGTCTTAAAATTGTTAAGAATATACAGTCAGGATTAGAGAAAGAAAGGATATAAGAAATTCTATTTATTTGGATAGTAGACTTGTAAATCCATAGAAAAATGCAGAGGTAAAATTTATTAACTCCTTGTAACTTACTCTTTTTTTTCTCGGTAGATTGATGGAGAAACGAGAGGTTATTTTATATTGTGACCTTCATGGCCATAGTAGAAAAGAGAACATCTTCATGTATGGCTGTGATGGGAGTGACAGGTGTAAGTCATTATACTTACAGCAACGGATCTTTCCACTTATGCTGAGCAAAAATTGTCCAGATAAAGTAAGACCATTTAAGATTTTTAACTTTTTCTTTATTACATGTTGCCCACCCGACACTGCAGAATAAATCACCTTATTCAGTAAATTGCTTTTTTATTGAGTTCTTTTGACTGGCTTATAGAAATGACCATAAAAAAGCAACTATGTGGAATGTTTAGAGACCAATAATTTGAAATGTGAAGAAAAAAATGTGCCTTATCCTACCACTATACCTAATGATAAAAGACTGTTTTCCTCCCAAGGTCAGGTACAAGGCCAGGATAGCCACCTTACGCCCTTCATATTCAGCCTTGTGCTGGAGGTTCTAAGTGCTGAAAGGCAAGAGAAAGAAAGAAAAGGCAGATACTTCGGAATAAAGGGGACATGACTGCCTTCATAGAAAACCCAAAGTAATGCACCAAAAACCCTCCTAGAACTAACAAGTGAGTTTAGCAATGTCCTACCTGACAAGGTCCCCCCTCAGAAATGAACTACATTTCTATATACTCACACTAACAGTTGGAAACCAAAACTGAAAACGGTACCATTTACCGTAGCTTCAAAATGAATACTTGTGACTGCAAAGAAATAAGGGAGTTTTTTTAGAGGTAATAGAATTGTCGTATATCCTGATTTGCGATAGTGGCTACACAAATCTATACATGTGTCAAAGTCCTAGAATTCAACACAGTTTGATTTTATTGTAAATTTTTAAAATTGCAAAAACTTTGAGACTAACATTATAACAATCTTTCAGGACAGCTTTCCAGTGATCGAGCTTGTGAAAATAAAGCATCTTTGTCTTATTCAAAGCATCTACATTAATTTTTATTCCTAAACATATTTAAGCCCTTTCCTATAAGTTTTTTAAAGTATAAGAGCTTATCCCAACAGTATCAAGAATTAATCAGTGGGTTTTGAATGCATATGTTACATATAAAAAGTAAAATTTATTGCCAGTGCTTTCAAATCTGTACTTCTGAGAAATGTAAATATGTCATCCTTAAAATGAGTTATTTCCTCTGGTTTGGAACTAAAAGCCCCTGAAGCTTTAGAGAGAATTACTGCATATGCACTGCTTTCTCATTTTCAACCCTACTTCCTGAGAAAGACATTGTACTCAGGAAAACACATTTTCTCATTTTTATTTGCTTCTTTTTAGTTTTCATTCTCAGCTTGCAAATTTAATGTTCAGAAGAGCAAAGAGGGCACAGGAAGGGTAGTAATGTGGAAAATGGGAATCAGGAACAGCTTTACCATGGAGGCTACTTTTTGTGGATCTACCCTGGGTAAGACCAAGTGTTCTCATTCACGGCTCTCAGAGCTTTAAGCCAAGGAAATTTTTTTTTTCAAGATTTTATTTATGTATTTGACAGAGACACAACAAGAGAGGGAACACAAGCAGGGTGAGTAGGGGAAGGAGAAGCAGGCTCCCTGCTGACCAGGGAGCCCTATGCGGGGCTCAATCCCAGGACCCTGGGAACATGACCTGAGCCAAAGGCAGACACTTAACAACTGAGCCACCCACGTGCCCCTAAAGAAACCTTTTTTAATGTGATATTAATAATGTGGATAATGTGATAGTGGGCACCTTCTTCCCACTTACACGCATGCTGGTTTCCAAGCGCTTCTATATATGGGATGAACAAACTATACTACTCTGTGTATCTCCATCTCACCTTTTCCCTTTGCTTAGGAAACAAAGTGTTAGACTGTAGCTAGAATACCGAATTGGTTATTTAATGATCTAATACTTAATTACTTTTGCTTTTAAGAAGAAGTCCTTACAGATGATTCAGGATTTCAAGAAAAAGCAATGCTCATGCTTAAAATACTAGAATAGAAATGTTTTTGGTGGATTTGCTATTTACAAGTCAAAGTAGACTGGGTGTGTTGGGCGTTCTTTGAGAGAGTAAATATATATTTTAATGCAAGTACTTGGTTCCTTTAATAAAAAATAAAAGCATGCTCTCTAGTCCCATTTAAGAAATCTTTTTTTTTAAGATTTTATTTATTTGTTTGACAGAGAGATCACAAGTAGGCAGAGAGGCAGGCAGAGAGAGAGCGGGAAGCAGGCTCCCTGCTGAGCAGAGAGCCCCGATGTGGGGCTCCATCCCAGGACCCTGAGATCATGACCTGAGCCGAAGGCAGAAGCTTAACCCACTGAGCCACCCAGGCGCCCCAAAGAGATCTTTTAGTCACATCTAGTTGACCCTTAGAATACTCCCTATTAAGAAAATTGTTACATTTTTAGAAAATTTATTGACTCAAAGGAAAGCGCTAGAAATCCACACATATATTTTCTGTCTTTTAAAGCACCTTGAAATTGATATAACACTATCTATGATGATGAAAACATTAAAATATGTACCCAAGTTTTTCGCTAAGTGATTATGAGTGTGTTTATAACTGGTAACCAAGTATTCCATAATTTCTTACTCAATTTTCTTCTGCCTTACAACATAGACCATTAAGTCAGTGTTATGTAAGTGTTAAGTCAGCTTTCATCCAGATGTGGAGAGAAGAGGGAAAGCAGTAAGCTGTTAATAAATGATCTTCCCCAGAGAAGAAAATCCAAAGGACAGGATATAGAATCATATCAGATGTTTTGTTTATTTATACTTTCTGTTTTACAATTTAGGCCCACCTGGTAAGGATAAATGATTAACTCATCCTCAATGGTGGATAAACTTATTAATGTTTTAGGTAATAAACGGGGCACTCATTTCAACACAAAAGACTTGGAGTCAATGGGATATCATTTTTGTGATTCTCTCTTGGACTATTGTGATCCAGACCGAACCAAGGTAAGCAAAGTCCATTTGGTAATGCATCAAACTCAGTTTATGAGATAACATAACCTAAGGGTCTATGGCAGTTTTTTGTTTTGTTTTGTTTTGTTTTGCTTTGTTTTAATATCCTAACAGTGTTTGAGGTTTCTGGTACTTGATGTCCCCATAGCTATTGTTCCAAGTGTCTATAAATATTCAATTCATTTAATTAGGAAATAGAGTTAATTTATAATTAATCATTTTCCCCTAGTATTATCAGTGCCTGAAAGAATTAGAAGAAATGGAAAAACATATAAACTTGGAAAAAATCCTTGAGGATTCAGATACTTCTCTGAAAGAAAGGACACTGGATCTAGACTCTAGGTAAGCCAAGATGGCGGATAGAACACAATTTGTTGTGCTGTGTTTCTGTGCTCTTTATAGTAACAGGAGAATATAAAATTCTTAGTCTCAACTGAAAATCCCAACTATAAGTGGAGGGAAATTTTTTCCACACATTTTACTTTGCTCCAACTTCATTAAGACTTCAGTTATTGACTTGAATAATATTAATTGAGCACCTATTATGTCCTGTACATAACAGACATACTCAAATTATTTTTAATGCTGACATTACCAGAATTGACGCATTTATAGAGATGCCACATACATACTCTAAATCAGCAAATAATAAATGCAAAATTTAATGCAAAGGAAATGTTGGAAGAATGAAGGTGCTAATTTTGTATAGTTTCCTATAGGAAAAACAGAACAAATGTTTGATTCCTTTCCTTTATTTACACGTTTTCAGGCTTTGACTAGTGCCCCTACACCTCCAGAGGTGACTAATAAGTTTGTTTGTGGCAGGAAAGTATCATTTTGAACTCATGGTTTTGTTTCTATTTGATGTGTTCCAATTTCAGTCGTTTTTCTTCTAATACTCTGAGATGCCTAGAACTATGACATCTACACTTCGTAATATTTACAAATTTACTTGTAATGTTTACCTTTGTAAACATTCTTCTTAAAATTAGAACATTTCTACCATTCCAATAATATCGTAAAAACAACAGCTAAAATTTTTAAATGCCGCCAAAATATTGTTTATTATTTTTAATACTCATAATATAGATCAAATTAAAAAATTGATCATTGTAAATTTGAATAAATATGAATAATAATGAAAATAACATAATAATTATTATATCAAAGTTATTTATTATTCTTTTTTGCAGTAGCCGAGGCTCTGACAGTTCAGAATCCAATGAGTCTCAGACTTATCTTCTCAAGTTGACTTCTCAGGTATGATTAAGAATCTCTGCCTATGGTATGGATATATTGAATAAGGTACTCTTATTGTGACTAACAATCAGACAAAAATATGCTTGCAGTTGCATAATTATTGTATAGCAGTAACTGTTACTTCCTGATTAGATGACATCATCTCTAAATCATGGAGTTTTCTATCCTTAGGATTGGTAAACCCTTACTCTAAAGATCCAGAGAAGGACCTTCTCAAAAGCCACATCACCTGTAAATGAGAGTTAACATAAGTAGCATAACATAACATACATCACCTGACTACAAATTCAGTGTCCATTTATTCTTTTATTTAACAACTATATATTGAGCTTCAGCTATGTGTTGGGCATAGAGCAGTGGGAAAAAAAATGAGACAAAAGTCTTCTTTCATTGCTTTTATTCTAGTTGGTGGAAATAAATGATGAGAAATAAGTAAAATATTTTCTGTATCAGGTCATAGTAAGTGCCTAAGAAGGAAATTAGAAGAGAAGGAGGAGGGAGTTCAAGTGGTGGTACATACTGAATGTTTATGCCCCCACCAAATACACAGGTTGAAACCCTGACCCTCAATGTGATGATATTAGGAGGTGACTAAGACAAATGACCAAGACAAACTAAGACACTACTCTCTTAGGACCAAGTGTGGGATGCTGCTGTAACAAATATCTAAAAATGTGGTGCTGGCTTTGGAACTGGATAATGGGTAGAGGCTGGTAGAGTTTTGAAGTGCATGTTACAAAATGCTGATATTGCCATGAGGAACTTCCAAAGGTGACTCTGGTAAGGGCTCAGAAAGGAAAGTAAGGGAACAAGTTTCCATCTTCTTAAGGAATACACAAATAATCATGTACAGAAACTTGGTAAAAATGTGAATATTAAGGGCACCTGGGTGGCTCAGGGGGTTAAAGCCTCTGCCTTTGGCTCGGGTCATGATCTCAGAGTCCTGGGATCGAGCCCTGCATCGGGCTCTCTGCTCAGTGGGGAGCCTGCTTCCTCCTCTCTCTCTGCCTGACTACTTGTGATCTCTATCAAGTAAATAAATAAAATCTTTTAAAAAATGTGAATATTAAAGGTAATTTTCTTGAAGTCTCAGAAACAAACATGTTATTGCCTGATGGAGAAAATTTTAATCCTGACTATAAAATGGTAAAAAATTTGGTTGAATTGTGTTTATGTTCTATTGTTTGGAAGATAGAACTTGTGAGTGATAAAATTGGATATTTAGCTGAAAAGATTTCTTTGTAAAGTGTTGAAGAGCAGCTTGATTCCTTCCGACTGCTTATAGTGAAATACAAGGAGAGATAAGAAGGAATTGTTAAGCCAAGAGGAACCAGAGGGTGAAGATTTAAGAAATTCTCAGCCTGCAGTATTACAAAAAATAGGAACGTGTGTTCAGAAGAGAAGAGTAAGAGTGTGGAGATCAAATAACTGTTAAGCAGGTTAGTGTGAGTGTGTGAACCACGGAACTAATCTAATCAGCCACCCCATCCGGGAAACTGCCAGTTTGAGCTAAAGCAGTGAGAGAGAGGACAGAATGAAGGCAGGGTTTACAGTATGGTACCACAGGTCTATTTGCAAAAGCGCAATGTTCTGCAAGACAAGAAAAAAAAAGGCCTCATAGGTAACTAAGAGATCACTCAGGCCACCACCACCTAGATTTCAACAAGCTAGAGGATGAATGGCCTTTAATAGAGGCCATGGAGGCAGGCTGCCTGGAGCCGTGGGCTGCATCATGGGCAGTGGCCTGGCAGAGAGCCACACAGGAGCAGCGCCCTGCCGAGCTGCAGGACCATGTCGCCACCCCCGTGGGTCCAGACGACAGAGCATTGAGCCGGAGAGGATGAGTGTTGAGCCCGAAGATCCTGTTGCGTTTGCCTTGCCAGATTTTGAGTTTATTTGGGATCCATCGCCCTCTCTTTCTTTTCTGACTCCCCCTTTGGGAATGTCTGTCCTGTGCTATCCCACCGCTGTATTTTGGAAACACATAACTTGGAGTGGAATGGGATAGGATGGAATGAATGTATTTTTCAGGAGAGAAGGACTTGAATTTGGTGAGCCCAGGGACAGAATGCTATACCTGAATATTTCTATTCATATGCTGAAATTATAATGCCCAGTATGATGCTGCTAGAAGGCGGGCCTTTTGGGAGGTGATTAGGCCATGAGGGCAGAGCTCTCTGGGTGATTTAGTGCCTTATAAAAGAGGCTCCAGAGAGATCCCTAACCCCTTCTACCACGTAAGGATACACTAGGAGGTCTGTGGCCCAAAAGAATGCACTCACCTGACCATATTGCCACAATGGTCTCAACCTTTCCCCTGGAGAACTATGAGAAATAAATTTCCTTTATTTGAAGCCAACCACTCTGTGGTATTTTGTTATAGCAACTGAATGGAATAAGACACATGTATTAGTTCTCTATTCCTGAGTAACAAATTACCACAAGCAGCAGCTTAAAACTTTGCAGACACTTATCATCACACTGTTTCCGTGAGGCAGGGCTTCGGGAGTGGCTTCGCTGGATGCTTCTGTCTAAGGTCTCTCAAAAGAGTGTAGTGAAGGTGTTGTTGTATTTCAAGCTATGGTCTCACCTGAAGGCCTGACTGAGGAAGGATACGCTTTTAATCAACACTTACATAATTGTTGACAAAATTCATTTCGGAGGCTGTTGGGCTAACGACCTCAGTCCCTTATTGGCTGTTGACCTTCAGTGTCACGTCCAATAAATCATGGCCAAATTCAGTGTTGTTAAGTTTCGTCCTTTTTTTTTTTTTTTCCTAAGACTTTTATCCTTTAAGGTCTTACATTTATGTTCTTAATCTATTTTGAGTTAATTTTTTATTTGGTATTTGGTTAAGGGTCCAATTTCATTCTTTTGCAAGTGGATATCCAGTTTTCTGAGCACCATCTGTTGAAAAGACTGTCTTTCCCCCCATTGAGTGGTCCTGGAGCCCTTCTCAAAAACCATCTGATCATTTCTGCAATGATTTATTTATGGACTCTTTATTCTTTCTCTCTGATCTATATGTCTGTCTTTATGCCAATACCACACAGTTTTGATTACTGTAGGATTGTGGTAAATTTTGAAATCAGAGAGTACAAGCCTTCCAGTTTTGTTCCTATTTGGAGTCCCTTGAGGATCCATATGAATATTAGGATGGATTTTTCTATTTCTGCAAAAAAAAAAAAGTCATTGGGATTTTAGTAAGGATTGGATTAAATCCATAGCCTGCTTTGGGTAGTACTGATATTTTAATAATATTAAGGCTTCCGCTTCATGAACAAGAGATACAATTTAATCAATTTTATCTTCTTTAATTTCTTTCAGCAGTGTATTTTAATTTTCATTATATAGTTCTTTCACCTCCTTGATTAATTCCTAAGTATTTTATTCTTTTTGATGCTATTATTGTACATGGAATTTTTGTAATTTTCTTTTCAAATTATTCTTTGTGTATAAAAATGCAATTGATTTCTCTGTGTTGACTTTGTATCCTCCTCCATTGCTGGTTTATTAGTTCAAATAGGTTTTTTATGGATTCTTTAGGGTTTTTAAAATATAAGATCATGTCATCTACAGAGATCATTTTCTTATTTTCCCATTGCAGTACCTTTTCTTCAGTTTTCATGCTTAATTGCTCTGGCTAGAACTTCCAGTATTGTGCTGAATAGAAGTGATAAAAACAAACATCCTTTTAGGAAATTCTTTTTTTTTTTTTTAAAGATTTTATTTATTTATTTGACAGACAGAGATCACAAGTAGGCAGAGAGGAGAGAGGCAGGCAGAGGGAGAGGAAGAAGCAGGCTCCCCACTGAGCAGAGAGCCCGATGCAGGGCTCAATCCCAGGACCCTGGGATCACGACCTGAGCCGAAGGCAGAGGCTCTAACCCACTGAGCCACCCAGGCGCCCCCCTTTTAGGAAATTCTTTAAGTCTTCACCATTGAACACAATGTTAGCTGTAGGTTTTTCGTACATGGCTTTTATTGTGTTGAGGCCTTGGATGCCTTGTTTATTGGGATTTTTTTTTGTAATGGTGAAAGGGTGTTGAATTTTGTCAATTGCCTTTTCTGCATCAATTGAGATAATCATGTGGTGTTTTACATTGATCGACTTGGTATGTTGAGCCATCCTTACATTCAGGAATAATTCCTATTTGGTCACTGTGTACAATCCTTTTAATATGCTGCCAAATTTAATTTGCTAGTCTTTTGTTGAGGATTTTTTGTATTAATTTTCATGAGATGCTGGTCTTTGATTTTTCTTGAAGTGTCTGTCTGGCTTTAGTAGTAGAATAATACTGGCCTCATAGTCTGAATTAGTAGAGTTCCCTCCTCTTCAGTTTTTTAGAAAAGTTTGAGAAGGACTGGTACTAGTTCCTCTTTAAATGTTTGCTAGAATCCTCCCATGAAGGTATCAGGTCTAGGGTTTGTTCTTGCTGGGGGATTTTTGATTACTGATGCAATCTACTTATAGTTATTCATCTGTTCATATTTTCTATCTCTTTGTAATATAGTCTTGCTAGGTTTTGTGTTTCTAGGAATTTGTTCTTTCATCTAGGTTATCTCATTTGTTGGTATATAACTTAGTAAGTCTTAATAGATTTTAAAAGATAGCTGTCTTACAGAGTATCTTCTCTGATCACAACAGGATGAAACTTCATTAATAACTTTTTTCTTTAAATGTACTAATCTCTTAAATTATATGGGGAAAAAGTGCTCTTTAAAACCATTGTTACAAAAATAAACTAGCTTTTATAATTCCTCATATTGTTACCTTGAGATCTTTATTTCTCTCTACAGATTCAAGTTAGTATCCAGTGTGTTTTCATTTCACCTTGCAGGATGCCCTTGAACTTTTCTTGCAGGATGTGTCTAGTGGTCACAAAGAAAAGCTGAGAGAGTTCATCTGGGAATATCTTAATTTTTTCCTAGCTTTTGAAGGACAATTATGCCATTTTTTAAGCACTTTGAATATGTTGGTGCACTATCTTTTGGCCTCCAAAGTTTCTGATGAGAAATCTAATAAACTTTTTTTTTAAAAGACTTATTTATCTTAGAAAGACAGAGCATGCAAGAGGAGGGGCAGAGGGAAAGAATCTTCAAGCAGTCTCTGTGCTGAGCACGGAGTCTGACACGGAGCTCAATCTCATGACCCTAAGATCATGACTTGAGCTGAAACCAAGTGTCTGAGGCTTAACCAACTGAGCCACCCTGGTGCCCTGAGAAATCTAATAATCTTTTTGCAGATTCTTGTATGTAATAATTTGCTTTTCCATTGCTACTTTCAAGATTCTCTTTATCTTTGAAAGTTTGATTATAATGTATCTCATTATAGGTTTTTGAGTTCATCTTGGAGTTCATTGACCTTGGATATTTACATTCATGTCTTTCATCAAATTTAGGAAATTTTCAGACATTATCTCTTCACTTACTGGCATTTCTGGGTTGCTGGTTTCTCCAGCTCTAAAGCTGAGATGTCTGAAGCAAAAACAAAACAGAGGATCTACTCACCATCCTGCTACTCCTCTGCTCCTGAGGTCCCTAACCAGTCTGCCGCCTTCGTTCCACTTTTTAGAGCCTCTTATGTTTAATTTTTCTATAATACCCAGGGTTTTTAGCTGTACTTAGAGGAATAGGACTGGAAGTCTCAAGATAGTTTTATATTTGCATATATATGGTCTTTGATGTGTTAAATATTAATTTTAAATAGGACTCTTTTATTTAGATAAAAAACAAGAAAAAACACCTGAAAACAAAGAAGGAAAGAAATTCTACCATAGCAAGTCATCAGAACACCAGAGAAGAGCAAGAGGTACGTACCGATCTGGTTATTAACAGTTTTTGAAAAAATGGTTGCAGGAGAATGGCAAGTCATTTCTTGTTACACTTCCTGTACCCTAATTCTCCCCCTCCACAGGAAAAGTCAATGATTAAAACTTCGCTCATATTATTTGCTCTTTATAAAAACACAAAAGAATTTTGACAGATAAGAGATGGGTTTTATTAAGGTACTATATTTAAATCACTTAGTTTACTCTGAGAAGTATTTGAGGCATCTTACAAAGATACATCTAGGATAGAAATTAAAACTAAGAAAGCTAATTGAAATGAAGAAAAATTAAATGGCAGTACAAAGGTGTAGGAATAAACGATGTTGCAATATCGATTTCCTTCATGACAGTATAAGGAGCTCTGCAGATCCATTCATCCAGCAAAAATTGGTGATACTAACCTACACACACACACCATTTAAAGTTTCTGGAAGGTGCCCTAAGGCAAACAGCAAATGAAAAAACACCTATTTGTGAAAATCTACTAAAACTTGATAAAAAGAAAACATCAAGAGCCTGTGGTATTTGAATCAAGATCTTCCTACCCCCCAGTGCGGCCAAGAACACAGGGCCCCCTCTCTCCACAGATGCCAGTCCGAGGGCTATCTTCCCAAGGAGGGCAGGGCATCAGTATTTCATATCCTGCCTCCAGCTCCCTGTTGTTGAGGTGAAGTTCCAGGTGCGTGCAGCCAACCCGGGAGGGGGGGGGGCTCCCTTCTACCCAGGCCCCATTCATGAGACAGAGATTCTGCTGGGAGAGCCACATTACATATTTTGGTCCCAACTGCCCTTGCCTTGGCTTATAAAATGGGGATTCCACCCCAGAAGAGGCCAATACAGAAGAACTGAGACTACTGCCCTCTTTCCACCTGCAGCTCAGCAACTAAAGTGGGTGTCACTGAGAGAAGAGTGCCATTGTCCCCACCCCCAGCTCCAGAGACACTCAGGTCAGAAATTTTGCCTTTGGGGAGAACCAGACAAAAACACATAGCCTTTTTTTTTTTTTTTAAGATTTTATTTATTTATTGGACAGAGATCACAAGTAGGCAGAGAGAGAGAGCGAGAGCGAGAGAGAGAGAGAGAGAGAGAGGAGGAAGCAGGCTCCCCGCAGAGCAGAGAGCCCAATGTGGGGCTTGATCCCAGGATCCTGGGATCATGACCTGAGCCAAAGGCAGAGGCTTTAACCCACTGAGCCACCCAGGTGCCCCACAAATAGCGTTTTTTAAGAACTTTTTATTTTGAAAGAATTACATAGTCACAGGAAGTTGCAAAGAAATGTATGTACAGGAGCTCTGCTGCAGCCTTTACTTCTCCTCCAGGGTTAACATCCTGCAGACATACCATATCGATGCCGTGAGCCTGACGCTGAAGCACTCCACAGTGTGCACGCACATGTTTGCGTGCAGTAGTCCTCATAAATTCTTAATTCTAGTCTCGCACACTGTTAAGAGTAATAGTGCATATTTTTACCATGATACCTTATTTTTGTTTGTAAATTTTGCAGTCTAAGCAACATGAGTATGCTTGGGAGAAGGCCAAGATTATAAAAAAATTTCAGTAAACAAACTCTCTAATCAATATCAGTGTGTTAATTCATTTGCAGAACTCAATAACCAAAGTTAGATTTTGTTTGTGGGATTGTTTCTTATTGTTTTCTATGTAGATTTTGTGAGACGCATATATATTTACTTCTCTATGGGGCTCGATGTGGAGCACAATGTGGGACTCAATCCCAGGACCCTGGGATCATGACCTCAGCCAAAGGCAGAAACTTAACAAATGGCCACCCAGGAGCCCCTATTTTTAAGTTATTTTAAAGTATCCTAGTTAACTCTATTTCCTATCAGGTCATTCTCAATAATTGATGTGGAAGACTTTCTGCAAAACAATTATGGATTATCATGGTTAGAATTAGGAGATCATGGTCATAAGGACACTGGCCTGGTGATTTTCTGTAGAATGAATGTGGTAGTTTATTGCTTACATCATCATTTCAATCAAGGAAAGAGGGCTAAAAATGACAGAGTTCATCAAATCAAGTCTTATCACAAGAGAATTTTTCCAGCCTAATTTTACCTCTTATCTCTCCAAATTCTTGTGATTATATAATATTGCTGTTTTTAACTTTGTATTTTTTTCTAGAATATTTCCTTTCTCTGTGCCTTTAATAATCAAGTTTTGATTTTTATACTTTCATTTTCATAACGATCATGTCAAATCTTTTGCTGCCAATTTTATCTACAAAGAAGTTTAGTTTTTAACTCTCTTTCATTGTCCACTTTTCAACATGAAGTTGATATGCATAGCGTGTTGGCAAAAAAATGTTGATGTTTTCAATATTTTTTTCCTTTCCGTTGCCCTTTTGGAAAATGTTTCATAATATCCACATAGCATAGATGCAGAAAAAAAGTTTGGAAAAAAAACTTTTTGAACAAAGTTTGGTCACATGATTTATAGACTATTCAGCATTTGTTGTCATAATTCTATGGTGTTTTATGTCTCATTTAGTCTAGCTGGGTCATTACAACTTTTTCAAGGTAGAAAACAATGTCATGTGTATGCTCTTACTACTCTGGACTTTGACAAGCTATGAACAAGTATTTTTTATCTTTTTTAAACAAGGATAGTTTTGTAATCAATTATACACTTTCACACAATTTTATATATTTTTACTCATTTCATATTCTTAACCTTCATATTTATTCTCATTTAAACGAGATTATAAGCATACATTTTTTGTCTCTTTCTCATTGTAAATAAATTCTATACGAAGTAAAAAAGATTTTTAACTCCCTTTAGTAGTGCCAAAATATCAGTATTTTCTTCTCATTGCTGTAGGAGAAAAGTGGTGTTATGAAAGGTATTAAGAGGTTCTGATTTAAGAGGCATTTTGTCTACCTCTAAACCTATGATAAAATGAGAAATGTTGAAAACTGCTATACCAAGGATGATACAGGAAATATACTGCATCTTCATATTTATAACATAGTATTGTTTTCCTTTTGGTGCTGCGTTCCATTAGGTGTGTGATAAAGGACATTTAGTGCAAAGACACAGAGAATCAAATTCTGAAATGAAAGGTAATGTTTTGCTTCTAAACCATTCATTCATTCAACGAACGCTTTTTTGTGCCACCTCTTTGAGGTTGTCGTTGTGCTTGGTGCTAGGGATATGAAGTAAGCTACACCATTTCTTACTCCCAGCAGCTCATTTTTAAAAGGGGGAGAAAAACAAGTAAACAAATGGACTGCAGTGTTACAGGTACAGTGCCAGTATTCCACACTGGGCTCTGAGAGAGCACAGAGAAAGGAGTGGTCAACTACACCAGAGGGTTGGAGTGAGTGGCCATGAACTTGATGGATATCTCTGATTTGAGAGGTTTTTCCCTAAACAGAATATAGGAATTTTAGGTTTTAAAAAACCCCTAATTTCTTAACTTAATAGAGGATGAGCTCAGGAGAGAAAATTATGGACTATTCATTTACTTCTACTGGAATCTGCTAAGTTGGATATGAATTTGACTCTCTATCTGCATTACTATTCATTTATACCACACTTATTTCCAAAAAAGGATTTGAGAGAACCTAATTAAAAATATATGTACATATATATAGATATATATATATATCCATTTAGTTTATGATCTAGCAGGCTAACTAGAAATAGAAATGGGAATAATAACCACACCAAGGAAAGGGGAAAATTCTATTATAACTAATATGGTTTATTGACTTGAAATTTAACTACTCTTTCTCATAGTGATCATACAAGAAAATCACTTTTAATATATAACTTTAATATAGTCTTCTGTTGAAAGGGGAACCCTCCTACACTCTTGGTGGGAATGCAAGCTGGTGCAACCACTCTGGAAAACAGCATAGAGGTTCCTCAAAATGTTGAAAATAGAACTACCCTATGACCCAGCAATTGCACTACTGGGTATTTACCCTAAAGATACAAACGTAGTGATCTGAAGGGGCACGTGCACCCGAATGTTTATAGCAGCAATGTCTACAGTAGACAAACTATGGAAAGAACCTAGATGTCCATCAACAGATGAATGGATAAAGAAGATGTGGTATATATACACAATGGAATTCTATGCAGCCATCAAAAGAAATGAAATCTTGCCATTTGCGACGACGTGGATGGAACTATCATGCTTAGTGAAATAAGTCAGTCAGAGAAAGACAACTATCATATGATCTCCCTGATATGAGGAAATGGAGATGCAACATGAGGGGTTAAGGGGGTAGGAGAAGACTGAATGAAACAAGATGGGACTGGGAGGGAGACAAACCATAAGTGACTCTTAATCTTACAAAACAAACTGAGGGTGGCTTGGGGGAGGGGGGTTGGAAGAAGGGGGGTGGGATTATGGACATTGGGGAGGGTATGTGCTATGGTGAGTGCTGTGAAGTCTGTAAACCTGGCGATTCACAGACCTGTACCCCTGGAGATAAAAATATATGTTTATTTAAAAAAAAGATATGGAAAAAATATATAGTCTTCTGTTGAAAATTTAGTATCAAAAATTAGAACTGAAAAGCGCATTTTAAACTTTTTCTATGTCTGAGCACATATACTCCACGTTAATTAACTACAGAATGTTCATGTTGTTTTCCAACCTACATTTTCATTTAAAATTACAGTGTATTATAAACTTCTATGTTATTAAATGGCGGCAAAGTATTCCATTGTATTAGTGAACCTTAAATTTACCTACCTCCCTTATTAAACTTTTCTTTTGCTTCTTTTCTGTTATGATAATGAAGACCTTATAACTCTACTTGTGTACATTCTTATTTATGATAGACTCCTAGAAAGGAATTGCTGACCCAAAGGGTATGAACATTTTTTAGACTTTAACAGTAAAGATCAAAAATGCAACAAAAATTCATATGTGAGAACTGTTTGCATTAGTTTATTGAGCTAAACTATTTCCATGTTCTAGCCTTTTTGTTTAAAAAAAGAAAAAATATGAAGTGTAAAAGATTCAAATTATTTTCATGCTACTAATGATCTTTTGTCATCTTTTCTAGATATAAAGCCAAATGTATCAGATGATTGTATATTTCATTATTTCAGAAGATCATATCCTAATCAAGGTTTGGGTGAGTAAACTAGGAATATAGACAGTAATTCCTAGTTTCCTAGCCATGGTTGAAGTTGGCAGAGTTCTTTTTTTTTTTTTTTTTTTTTAGATTTTATTTATTTATTTGACAGAGAGAGATACAGGGAGACAGAGAACACAAGCAAGGGCAGAGGGAGAGGGAGAAGCAGGCTCCCCACTGAGCAGGGAGCTCAATGCGGGGCTTGATCCCAGGACCCTGGGATCATGACCTGAGCAGAAGCCAGATGTTTAATGACTGAGCCACCCAGGCGCCCCACAGTCCCAGGACTTCCATTAGCACCCCAAAAATCACATTTAAATGCCACATCCCTTTATTCTCTTTCAATATGGAATAGCCACTTAGCCTTTCTTTGTCATGCACAGCCCTGGCATTTTTGAAGGTCATGGGCCTGTTGTCTTATACAATGTTTGGTTTTAAAGTTTTAATGCCCTCAAGAGTTACCTGGGAAGTTTATGGAAACCCCAGCTTCTGAGTCTGAGCTGGTCTTTGTTGTTAGCCCCTGAATCACATTTTTATAAGATACTTGATAATTCTGATGTTGGCAATTTGCAGGCCAAATTAGTGACTTGCCACTTTAGGAGCTATCTTGAGAGATGGTGGAAGGCCAGACGGTTAGGACCTAGCCCCTCAAACCCTTCTTCATTCTGCATAGCTTTCTTTCAATACTGTTCTGTTCAAAAGAAAAAGATTTTCTGACAATCACTTGCTACAGCATAGAAACCAAGTTCTATAACATGACGTACTAGACTTCCAGTGAACTGGTTCCTGACTGCCTCTCCAGTTTTACCTCTTGCCATCCTCGGCCTTTCACTTTTAGACCTCAGCAAAGATGATCTTCTTGTAGCCTCAGAATAGATCCGTCTTACCACTGTGCTTTTCCTCCTGTTGTCTTCTCTGCCTGAAACATATTAAATTTTAGTAAGGTATCAAATTCTAGTAAGGCTCATAGAGTTCATTTTAAGAAGAGTTAGATGGAGTGATACTGATGTACACACACGGCTCTGCTTGTTCAGAAAACAGGATCAAATCCCGCCTGGAAATCTCGGGGAATGTTTTCTTGAGAGAATTGATCCTTAAATTATGATGCAGTCTTAAATGACAAAGTTGGGCATTTAGCAGAGGGCAGAGAGTGACTTCCTTGAATTCTTAAAAAAAAAAATTGGGGGGGCGGGGGTCCATGGTTTTGTGATCTTGTATGTGAATTCTTTCCTTACTTGAGATATAATATGTCTGGGACAAGAAATAACTCACTCAGAGCCTTTTGACTTCTGTCATCTCTTACCAATATTTATTCTCCCCTTTCTAGAGAGAATAAAACTCTATTTGATAGAAAGACAGAAGCAACTTAGCTGAGGGATTCTGCTTTGTCATCCATCAGGATGATGATTATTAAAATAATCCCAGCAGAACAGACTTAAACATTCTGTGATATATAAGTAAAATTTACACCTTGTCAATATCTATTCATGTCTTAACTCAATATTTTAACCTTCCTTACACTGTTCTTCTATGTCTCAACCACTCTCTTATCAGTCCTTGTTATGTAATCTCCTTGTCATGTTTCTTCATGTTCTTTTAAAAATCTGATGGTCATCTGCTTCCCAGAAGTCTCATGTTATACTGTCAAGTATTGTGCTAGATACTAGGATAAAGTAGAAATACAGTCTATTCTCAGTAAGTAGAGTGACAAGAGGCAACAGAAATATAATGTGATCAATGCTACATGCTGTGTTATGGGATTATATAGGAGTTGTTTGGGGAAAGGGGAATACCAGAGAAATTATCTCAAGAAAGACAACTGTTAGAATTCCAGAGTCCAAATGAATATATATATATATATATATATATATATATATATATATATATATTTTGCCAAGATATGAATTAAGAATTAAGAATTATTAAGAATTCTTGGGGCGCCTGGGTGGCTCAGGGGGTTAAAGCCTCTGCCTCCTGCTCTGGTCATGATCTCAGGGTCCTGGGATCGAGCCCCACATCGGGCTCTCTGCTCAGCGGGGAGCCTGCTTACCCCTCTCTCTCTGCCTGCCTCTCTGCCTACTTGTGATCTCTCCCTGTCTATCAAAAAAATAGATAAAATCTTAAAAAAAAAGAATTATTAAGAATTATTAAGACAAGGGGCACCTGGGTGGCTCAGTGGGTTAAGCCTCTGCCTTCGGCTCAGGTCATTATCTCAGGGTCCTAGGATCGAGCCCCGCATCAGGCGCTCTGCTCAGCAGGGGGCCTGCTCTGTCCTCTCTCTCTGCCTGCTTCTTCTCTGCCTACTTGTGATCTCTATCTGTCAAATAAATAAATAAAATTTTAAAAAAAAGAATTAAGACAAAAAGACAAAATACAGCAAACTGAATCCCATATTAAAAGGATTATACACAGGGCACCTGGGTGGCTCGGTCAGTTAGGCCTCTGCCTTCGGCTCAGGTCATGATCCCAGGGTTCTGGGGTCGAGCCCCACATCCAGCTCCCTGCTCAGCAGGGAGTCTGCTTCTCCTTCTCCTTCTACCTCTCTCCCTGCTTGTGCTCTCTTTCTCTCGCATGCTCTCTCTCAAATAAATAAATAAAATCTTTTTTTAAAAAAAAAAAAGGATTATACACAATGACCAAACAGAATTTACCTCAGAAATGTGTGACTGATTTAACATATGAGAAAATTAAACAATGTAGACTTCCAGGGAAGATGGTGGAGTACGAGGATCCTATGATCACCTCATCCCAAAGACAGAGCTAGATAACACCTGCATCAGTGTAAATAACCCAGAAAGTGACCCAAAGACTGCAGAACAGACTCATCATAGCTAAGTGTAGAGAAGAGGACACATCCTTGTCCTACCCCACGAGAGGAGGGTAGGAAGGGCAGAGATGAGGTCAGGAGCTAAATGGACTGCTGGGACTATTAGCTATAGGGAGGAATGCCACAAAGATGGAAAGGAAAGAGTACCAGACCCGCACAGCAAGAACCCCAGGCCTGGAGAACCTGCAAGAAAACAAGAGGGGCATAATTTTGAGAGATCTTAGAATCGGAGGAGCTTAATACCTGGAAATTTAAAAATCAGTGGGCTCAACTCTTGGGAGAGCCAGGAGGGCAACAGGAAACTTCATCTCCCCCCCCTTAAAGAAACAGCACAACACACAGCCCCACTGAGATACAGCATGAACACAGCAGTTTGAAAAACACATGGGATATATAGGAGGGAGACTTGTTTACTCATCTCCAAGTGTGTTCTAGAGGGGCAGGGATCTTTGGGAGACTTCTCCAGAAATAAAAGAACTAGCAGGTGCCATTTCCCTACCCCACCCACCAGCCTAGATACATGGACACCTGTGGGACACAATACAGTGCCAACACTCGTGACCTAACTTGCTAACAGTGTGCCCCACCCCCACATTCTCTTTCAGACGCACCCCTCCAAGCAGTCCTCAGCTCCAGGTTGTCTCCCACAGCAGACCTGCACAAACCTCCTAACTCCACGTGAACTGCCCCTCCAATATACCACTGGCAGGAACCCACCTAAGGCAGTTCCACAGGCCTGGAAGGGTGCATGCAGCTATGAGAGACCAGCACCATTCCAAAGTGACTCCCGCACACACCAGTCCACCTGCAGCCCTCGCAGTAGGCTGGGGCAGACATGTAGTCTGACAGCAGGTCACACCCACCAACCAAAGCTTCTCAGACAACACAGGGAAAGTGCCCAGCAGGTTGGTGCTACCGTATCTCTGGCAAATGCTTCGTTTGACTCCAACTCAAGCCCAAAGCAGTCCCTGATTAGCACACTGACAACACGGGATCAAAATGCTACCCACATTAGGCAAAGAGAGCCAATACTGATGACTGGACTGGAGGCAAAAGTGACTCAACCATAATAGTAAGGTGCACAAAATACAAAAGATGAGATGCCCTTTAAGCACCAGGTTCTGGTGAGCAGGGGACATTGCATTATAGGGCACCACAGAACCTCTTCTTCACAGGCCACTACTTTGGAAAACAGGAGACGTAGCTGACTTTCCTAACACCTAGAAACAGACACTGAGAATTATGTTCCAAATGAAAGAAAAGGACAGAATCACAGCAAGAGAACTAAACAAAATGGAGATGAGTAAATGCTTGATAGAAAATTTAAAGTAATGGTCACAAAGATACTCACTGGACTTATGAAAAGAGTGGAGGACCCCAGTGATACGCAAAACAAAGAGATAGAAAGCCAATCAGAGATGAAGAACTCAATAACTGAAATTAAAAATATGTTAGTTGGAAAAAACAGTAGACTGGATGAGACAGAAGAATGGATTAGCATCCTGGAGAACAGTAACGAAAAGCAATCAAGCTGAATGAGAGAAAAACATAATAAAAATTGAAATCAGACTAAGAGAACTCAGTGACACCATCAGGTCTAATAATATTTGCATTATAGGAATCCATAAGGAGAAGAGTGAGAAATGGGAGCAGAAAATATATTTGAAGAAATATCTGAAAACTTCCCAAATCTGGGAAAGGAAACAAAAATCCAGGTCCAGCAGGCTCAGAAAGACCCCAACAAAATCAACCCAAGGTGGTCCACACCAAGAGACATAGTAATAAAATAGGAAAAAGTTGTGACAACAAGAGAATTTTAAAAGTAGCAAGAGAAAAAAATAATTACATACAAAGGAAACCCCAGAAGGCTACTAGCTGATTTTTCAGCAGAAACTTTGCAGGCCAGAAGAGATTGTCATACTATATTCAAAGTGCTAAGAGGACAAAATAATACTCTAGCAGCCAATAATAGTCTACCCAGCAAGGCCATCATTCACAATAAAAGGAGAGATAAAGAGTTTCCCAAATAAAAGTTAAAGGAATACATGATCCCAAAGCCAGCCTTACAAGAAATGCTAGAGGGGAGTCTATGAGGGAAAGGAAAGACCATAATCAGGAGTAAGAAAGTAGGAAGCACAAAAGCAATAAAATTATATCTATAAAAAATCAGTCAAGGATTTCACTAAATGAAAGAATGTAAAACATGACACCATATACCTAGAATGGAAGGAGAGGAGTAAAGAATGAGTTCAAAACTAAGCAACTATCAATTTAATATAGACTGCCATATATCTAAGATGTTATATAGAAAACTGACAGTAACCACAAATCAAAAATGAGTGATACAAAAAAATAAAGAGAAAGGAATCCAGGTATATCACTAAAGAAAGTCAGCAAATCATGTGAGAAGAGAGCAAAAGAAGAAAGGAATGGAGAACTACAAAATCAACCAAAAAACAAGTAACAAAATGGCAATAAGTACATACCTATCAATAATCACTTTGAATGTAAATGGACTATATGTGCCAATCAAAAGACATAGGGTGACAGAATGAATAAAAAGCAAGACCCATCTATATGCTGCCTACAAGAGATTTGTTTAGACCTAAACATACATGCACATTGAAAGCGACGGAATGGAAAAATATTTATCATGCAAATGGAAGTGAAAAGAAAGCTGAGGTAGCAATATTTACATCAGAAAAAATATACTTCAAAGTGAAACAAACAAAATATACTTCAAAACAAGAGACAAAGAAGGACATTACATAATCATCAAGGAAACATCCAACAAGAAGTTATAACATTTATAAATATTTATACACACAACAGATACACAAAGCAGCTAGTAACAAACATAAAGGAAGTAATCAATAGTAATATAATAATAGTAGGGGACTTGAACCACCCCACTTATATCAATAGATAGATCATCCAAACAAACAGAAAATCAACAAAAACATTGATATGTTTTTGAATGACACATTGGACCAGATGGATCTAACAGATATATGCAGAACATTCTATCCTGAAACAGCAAAGTACACATTTGACAAAGTCCAACATTAATTCATGATAAAAGCCTTCCACAAAGTAGGTTGAGAAGGAACATACCTCAGAATAATAAAGGCCATATATTTAAAAACCCACAGCTAACATCATACGCAATGGTTAAAAACTGAGGACTTTCCCCCTAAGATCAGGAACAAGGATGTCCACTCTTACCACTGTTATTCAACATAGTACAGGAAGTCCTAGCAATCAAGACAACAAAAAGAAGAAGCATCCAGATTTGTAAGGAAGAAGTAAAACTTTCACTATTTGCAAATGACATGATACTACATAGAGAAAACCCTAAAGACTCCACCAAAAAACTTCAAAAACTGATGAGTGAATTCAGCAAGGTCGCAGGATACAAAATCAATATACAGAAATTTGCTGCATTTCTATACACTAATAATAAAGCAATAGAAAGAAAAATTAAAACAATCCCACTTACAATTTCACCAAAAATAATAGAAAAACCAGGAATAAACTTAACCAAGGAGGTAAAAGACCTATATTCTGAAAACTATAAAACACTGATGAAAGAAACTGAAGATAACACAAATGGAAAAATTTTCCATGCTCATGGATTGGGAGAGAAAATACGGTTAAAATGTCCATACTACCCAAAGCAATCTACAGATTTGATGCAATCCCTATCAAAATACTAACGGCATTTTAATAGAATTCGATCAAATAACACTAACATCTGTGCAGAACCACGGAAGACCCTGAATAGCCAAAGTCATCTTGAAAAAGAACAAGAGTAGAGGTATCACAATCCCAGATTTCAAGATATGCTACAAAACGAGAAATCAAAACAGTATGATAGCACAAAAATAGATCAGAATAGAGAGCCCTAAAAAAAAACAAACAAACAAAAACAAAAACAATTATTTGGTCAATTAATATTCAACAAAGGAGGCAAGAATATGCAATGAGAAAATGGCAGTCTCTTTAACCACTGTTGTTGGGAAAAGTGGACAGCCACATGCAAAAGAATGAACCTGGACCGCTTTCTTACACATACAGAAAAATAAACTCAAAATGGAGTAAGGTCTTAAATGTGAGATCTGAAACCATAAAAAGCCTACACTAAGAGAGCATAGGCAGTAATTTCTTTGACATTGGCTATGGCAACATTTTGCTACATATGTCTCCTAAGGCAAAAGAAACAAAAGCAAAAATAAACTATTGAGACTACATGAAAATAAAAAGCTTTTGTACAGCAAAGGAAACAATCCAGAAAACTGAAGGGCAACCTACCAAATGGGAGAAAATATCTGCAAATGGCATAGCTGATAAACAGTATCTAGAATATATAAAGAACTAATACAACTCAACACCCAAAAAAACCAAAGAATCCAATTAAAAATGGGCCAAAGACATGAACAGACATTTCTCCAAGGAAGATGTACAGATGGTCAATAAACACATGGAAAGATATTCAGCATCACTCATCAGCAGCGAAATGCAACTTAAAACCACAATGAGATATCCCCTCATACCTATCAGAATTGCTAAAATCAAGAACATAAGAAACAACAGGTGTTTGTAAGGATGCAGAGAATCGGGAAACTTTTTGCACTGTCGGTGGGAATGCAAGCTGGTATGGCCACTGTGGAAAACAGTATGGAGAGCCTCAAAAAATTAAAAAGAGAATTACCATATGTTCTAGTAACTCCACTACTAGTATTTACCCAAAGAATACAAGAACACTAATTCAAAAAGATCTGTGCACCCCAATGTTTACTGCAGCATTATTTACAATAGACTTGGACCTACAAGATGCCTATCATTGTTGCCAGCCATAGAAAAGCCATCAAAATGTTGGGTCTGCCATTAGATCACATTTTCAACATGTGGGACAAGAAGAACATCCTCTAATTTGGAAATAGTTTGAAGATGAGAATACAGGAAAACACTACAGTAAAATCATTTATATGCTGTTTCTCTAAAACTGTTCGAAGATCTTTGAAGAAGCACCATGGACTGTACAAAAGGATTCACTGCACCTGAACTATTTGTATTGTGTCTAGGTTATGACAAAAACTCATACACTGGGGGGAAATATGACATTTAGGGGGAAAAAAAAGAATGCCTCAAAACCCAAAGATAAGTTACCTAAAGGGACAGCCAAATGAAACCGCCAGAAAAAACTGTAATTTATTTGAAATCCACCTTCAGATTTACCTCCGTGCTTTATAAACATTTTCCCTGAGAAAGAAGTTTAACATATGGTGACAGGGTGTTTCAGAGGGTCTAAAAACAATGGACATTTCAGACATGCAGCGCCTACATGATAAATTTAAAGATGCAGATGGCCTGAATGCCAGAACATATTTTTAGAAAGATGGAAACTAATTCCTTACAAGTCCAAAAACCTGCTGCTGCCAATAAGTAAAATCATACTCCATACTCAGGTTTGTCTGTTGATGGGGTCTCTAACTTGATGTCATTGCAAGGGACCGCCACCAGGGGCCAGTGTAAAAGTGGGCCCGGTAAGAGGAGGCGTCAAGTCCGGTCTCTGAATGTGCTCAGTGTTAACACTACATAAAGGAGGAACATCCTAAAGGTACAGGCAATTCAAAGAAGTATTATCAGAAAAGGAAACACAAAGTGCAAAAAGATCCTACTTTATCATGGGACATAAACCTGTTATTTTCATTTTTATTAAATATAGGAAGTATCTGTTAGCTCGATTATATTTACATTCAGCTTTTAAAATCTTATATTTATGTGTCTTAAAAATGTACAATATGGCTTATAAAATTAAAATATCCAATAAAAAATTAAAATCTATCAGAGGAGAGAAACAAAAATATTGTTCTATTATTCTCACACATACTGCTTAATGTGTTCTATAAATTACTGCTAAACGCCACTGTTAACTGGTCCTATTGTTTTGCTTAAATAATAGTGTTTATGTAGAAAAAATAATGAATACTGTTTTTCTGAAAATAAATAAATTGGAAAATAGTGTTTATGTAACAGAAAAGCAAATAAAGAATACCTATTTTCAACACTATTTTATAATTTAATGTTAAAATAATACGTATGACGTATAGCTAGCTACCTGTTACATATTATACTACTTTTTTGGTCTGTCATAGCTGTGTCCTAGGCAGGCTCTCTAAACAGTTAGTCACCTGACTGTACATGTATATATCCTTCATAGATCTAACATATGTATTTTCAGTTCTGAATTGTTTGACAGTTATTGGTTAGGCATTTCTACTGTTTGCTATTCTCTTGAAACAGTTTAACTAAAAAGCCTCTAGGGGAAATATGTACTAATAAACTTCATGTCTGACTAAAACAATGGCAGATTAATTGAAGATAAACTCAGTTAAAGTAGCCATTAAATGTATGAATGAGGCAACTGTCAAGAAGTAAAAGTATTGAATTTCATTAATCTTTTTAAAAAATCTCCATTCAGATATTTTATGGCTTATTCTCTTTTTAGTGAAAATACCGGGACGAGCTCCTGCTTGGTTTCTAAAAAGATATTTGAGGTAGGAGAACTAGATTTCTTCTACCCGACTACCTTATTCCTTTTCCTCTGGCTTCTGTGATTTTGATTTTGAATTAAAGCAACAGGTAAAAGTAGCTTTTTTTTATAACAATTCTTAATTGATGTCTCTTTATATTCTCCATAGTATCTGTAGGCTGATGTTAATACATAGCAGTGCTTATCTGATACCATTTGAAGGATATTGAGATTTCAGTATTCCCAAACTATCCCCCATGGATGCCTTAAAGTCTACAATTAGACATTTATTTCTATGCATTTGTCATGGCATTATCTGAGTTTCTCTTTTTTCAAAAAAAAATAAGCATATTGCTGGTGTAAGATAATTACTTCGCTCTTTGGGATGATGACTAGCCCATCACCACCTAGAAGAGCGATTGGAGCGTCTGTCAGGCAGGGCTAATCCTACTACCTGGAAACCGGAGGAAGCATAGAAAGTGAATTCAGGAATAACCTAGATAAACCTGGTAGTTTCTCTAAACCAGTAATTATTATATCACTAGCTCCCTTGGCAAGTTTTCCTGTGCTAGGAATAATGACATGAGCAACCATCAGAACTATGGAATAGTAAGTATCTGAAGGTAGACTGAATGTGTCCAACGGAGGAAACATGGTCTGTGCTTTCTTCCTCCCATGGCTCTTCTAAGAACATGGTTTCTATTCAATATAATGGGTTCTGGGGAAATATGTAGACTCTCCTGTCCCCCAAAACCTACAAAATGGGTAAGAAACCATCTTTGGGGGACGCCTGGGTGGCGCAGTTGGTTGGACGACTGCCTTCGGCTCAGGGCGTGATCCTGGAGTCCCAGGATCGAGTCCCACATCAGGCTCCCAGCTCCATGTGGAGTCTGCTTCGCTCTCTGACCTTCTCCTCGCTCGTGCTCTCTCTCACTGTCTCTCTCTCTCAAATAAATAAATAAAATCTTTAAAAAAAAAAAAAAAAAGAAACCATCTTTGGGCATGCCTGTACTTAGCTCTAGAACTGAACAAACTAAGACAATTTTTAAAAAAATCTATCTATAGAAAGATATCAAACGATACAGGAAAATAAGAGAAAGTAGAAAAAGTATTGGAGTTACAAGCTGTCAATTCTGGACCCGTCCCTCCCTCTTATTAGCTGCATGATGTTGAGCAAGTAAGCTTAACCAGTCTGATTCCTTAACACTCCCTCTCTGATGTAAGATGGGGATGACACCGGCCATCCTGCCTAGACCATAGGACTGCCTGGTCATACAGTATCTGTAAGTCTCCTTTACACTCTACAAGTGTAACATGGCACTACATTACTCTTGCTTAGATAGGTCACCGGTGACACTGAAATCAGAGTACGCAATTTCTTTCAGTTCCCAAAATAGGATTCAGAGGCTCAGCAAAGACCAACAAAGACAGTTGTTAGAAACTGGTGAGAAGACAATCCACGAAATAATTCAGCCCAAGAGCACTAATTTGTATGGAAACTGTTTCAAAGTAAAATCCTTCAAGTGTCCTATGAGCACGCAAACTCCCAGCTGGGCTGAGAAGACAAGGATACCAGCAGAAGGTGGTTTGTTTGTTTGTTTGCTTGTTTAGGATTTTAATAAAGATAAAGGTTACTTTCACTGTATCATCATTAATAAATCCTATGAAATTTGGAACTGTTTATAATCAGAAAGGATTAATAGCCATTTTATTCCTGATTCTGAAAAGTGCTTGCCTTATTTAACTTCTATATAAGTTTGATATAGAAAAAAAATTTTAATATAGCTTTGGAAAAAATTTATTTAATTGCCTTATTCCCAATACCTCATCATTGCTGCGTTCTCCATACTATAGTATAAAAAAGGAATGAACTAATACACATGATATGAATGAATCTCAAAATCATTGTGCTGAGTACAAGAAGTCAGACTTATGAAATGCTTTATAAATCTCATGTAAAGGGAAAAAAAATCTCATGTATAGGAAATGCAAACTAATTTATAGAGAAAAAAAACTAGATAAAGTTTTCCTGGAGGAAGATGGCATAGAGCAGGCGATGAAGGGAAGAATGGACTAGAAAAGAACACAAGGAATCTCTTATGGATGTGTTTTTCTAGATCCCGAATGTGGTGATGGTTTCACAATTGTTTACAGCTGTTGAACTGCCAGTTTCAGTTTCCAGAGCAACTAAGTGAAGTGGAATTCTCTTCTGCTGAGATGGTAAAGACTGAGGGCAGATGAGCACATCGGTTTAGGCTTGTTTTTGAAATGCCTTTCAGACACTGAAGCAGAAGTACTGAGTTAGCAGCTGGGTATGAGTCTGGAGTTCTAGGAAGAGGTCTGGGCTGGATACACATGTAGAAATTTTCAGATAAAGACCGCATTCCAGGGCGTGAACCTGGATGAGACTCTTAAGTGAGGACGGATATAGAAGAGGGTTACGGAGCAGATCCATGGGTATTCCAGTACTGATGGATCAGAAGAAGAATAAGAACCAACAAAGATATATCTCTAACCTTTTTACAAAGCATAATGTATTTCATGCTTTTATTTTAAGTGTATTCTACTTTTTCTTACATTGTCCTCACACCATCTTGGGCATTATAATTGTACGTAATCTTGCCGCATCCTTTAAAATGTCTACTAGTCTTCCTTCAGGCTTTACTCAGGGTTTGTTTTTATCCTTCAGCTCTCTTGCTGAGTATATAGAATTTTTAAGAATTGTGTCAAAATACACATGAAATAAAATTACCATCTTAACTATTTTTAAGCCTAAAGTTCAGGTATTGTTAAGTACATTCACCTTGTCATGCACACAGTCTCCAAAATTCTTCTCATCTTACTAACCTGAAACTCTGGACCCATTTCACAACTCCCCCTCCTCTCTCCGCCCTGCTCCTGGCAACTCTCCTACTTTGAATCTTTGACTATTTCTTACATAAGTAGAATCAAATATTTGGAAGACAAATACATTATTTGTCTTCTTGTGACCAGTCTGTTTCACTGAGCATCATGTCTTCAAGTTTCATCCGGGGTGTAGAGGGTGTCAGAATTTCCTTCCTTGTCAAGGGCTGAGTGGTACTCCATTGTACATATGGACCACGTGCTGTCTGTCCATGCATCCGTCACTAGGCACCTGGGTTCCTTCCACCTTTTTGGCTACTGTGAATTGAATAATGCTGCTTCTATGATCATATACAAATACCTCTTTGAGACTCTGCTTTCAACTCTTCAGGGCATAGACCCGGACATAGAATTGCTGGATCATATAGTAATTCTATTTTCAATTTTTTGAGGAACCACCATACTTTTCTTCACTGTGACTGTACCATTTTCCATTCCCAGCAACAGTGCACCAGGGTTCCAATTTCCCCACATCCTTACCAACACTTGTTATTTTCTAAGGTTTTTTTATAGTAGTCTTACCTAATGCAAGGGGGAAGTAAACACTTTTTAATGTTATTATAATGACCACAATTAACAAAATAAATAATTGCTGCACATCCTGTAGTTAAGAAGGGATTTCCGGCATGCCCTTCTCATGGTCGTTCCCATATCTCCATCCTTCTGTTTCTCAAGATCAGAAGCTTTGCGGTCACCACTGATTCCTCTCTTCTCTCATCACACGTTAATTCACTAGTAAAATCTCAAAATATAGGATTATATAACAGCAGGGTCCTGCTAAAACAAACCTCAGATGGTAACACTCCTCTGCTCAAAACCTTTCAGTAGGTCCCCATTTCTCACTCAGTAAAGTCGGTCTTTACAATGGCCTGTACGGCCCCATATGAACGCTGTCCAAGCCACCTAGCCGAGCTGCTGTCTTAGCTCTTTCCCCATAATTCAGTCTACTTTAGCTACTTGTGCCATCTTGGTGATCAACAAACTAACATGCTCCTCACTCAGGGCCTTTGCACCTACTATTTTTCTTGCCTAGAATGCTCTTTTACTCTGGTATCTGCTTGACTCATTCCCTAATTCCTTCGACATTCCTCAACTTCACAGGGAGGTCTTCCCTGAACGCCTTGTAAAAAACAGAAGTCAACCTCTCCCCCAAGAATTCTTTATTTCCCTCCCCCACGCTATTTTATCCTGTAAACTTCAGCATTATCTGACATACTATATATATTACTTATTTGCTCTTTTCTGACCCTGTAATTACAATATAATGGATAAGAATTTTTAGACAGATCCTTGGCACATAATGTTCAATAAGTAATTGTTGAGTTGATTTAGTTCATGTATCTGTGCGTGTATTTGTGGTTGCTCCCCAGATCTGCGTCGCAACTTTAAAAGCAAAATGAAAGAATGTACTTCTTTCCAGAGCAAGAAGACTGGCATAAATTGGACAGATGATGAAAAGAGAATCTACAGGGATAAAAGAATAGCTCAAACTCAAGAGATTCTGCAGTATTTGCTCCCTATCATGGAAAGCACTAAAAATGTACAAACCCCTCAGAAGAAACAAATACTCAACCCAAGAACCAACTTCCAAATTCAACATCAGTAAGTCGATACAATTTTGTCATTCTCAGATATTGACTACATTTTTATAAGGAAGCAAAGTTTAGTAATTCATTATCCTAAGAAACAAACATACGCTCTTAAAAATGGTGGCAGCTACACCCCATTTAACAAAGGGACAAAAACCCAAAGCCATCAGAAAACAACAGATAGGTGACAGGAATAGGTTATCGGGTCTTATTTGATCATTTGCATGAAATCACTCATTAATTTGGATCTCTGAGTAAGTATACGTGCATAACTTATGACGGTAGCCTGACTTCAGATTTCTCCAATGTGTTTAAGGCTTATAATCCTAGGGTGCAACCAGAATAAGAAATAATTACCTTGAATTACTTAAGCGTATTGATAGTCAGAGGAAAGCATAAAGAATAAGACCAGATTTCTTTTAAAGATAAAAAAAAAATAGAACCATCACTAAGACTAAAAGGAAACACATATACCTAAGAGACAACAGCAAGCTGAAAACATTATTAACAAATCTTAATGAGGTATCTTTGTACTAGACATGATTCTGTGTTTGCACACACACCATGTGTATTTTACACTCTGCACCTAAGGAAATTGAGGTGCAAAGAGTTTAAGTGATTTGTCCAAGGTCACACAGCCAACAGACAATCTGTTTTCAGAGTCTGTTATATTCCCTTGAAAATACAAATGAAAAACAGAAGACCAATAAACTAAATATTCACAGATGACCTACACATCAATGACAAAATTTTGAATATTTTAGTAGGAAAATGAGCAAAGGCTATGAACCAGAAATTCACAAAAGAAAAAAATTGGTCAATAAATATTTTAAATGTTTAATTTCACTTAAAGGAGTGCAAATTAAAGCAATAATGAAATACTATTCATTTTTGCCTCTCAACGGAAGAATTAACTCACTGATGGTTGGAATATGAATTCATACAGAGTTGTGTTTCTTTTGGCTTTGGATGGGTTTTTTGATGCAGAGTTTTGAAAGGCAATCCAACAATGTAAATGAAAAATTCTCAATATTATATATTCATTTTGACTAAAAAAATTCCACTTTTAGAAATTAAACCTAGGGATAGGGCACCTGGGTGGCTTAGTCTGTTAAGTTTCTGACTCTTGATTTTAGCTCACGTCATGATCTCAGGGTTGTGAGATCGAGCCCCTCTTCAAGCTCTGTCCTGAGCATGGGAGCCTACTTAAGTTTCACTCTCTCTCCTCCTCCCTCTGCCCCTCCCCCACCACTTTCTTTCTCTCAAAAAATGTGCTTACTTCGGCAGCACGTATACTCAAAAAAAGGAAATTAAACTTCCGGAAGTGGGGGGTGGAACATCTAGGTAAGAGGTTTCTGTAGTGATGTTCACTTATTTATTTATTTATTTCAGAGAGAGAATGAGTGAGGGTGGGCAGGGAGAAAATCTGAAGATTCAGATGCTTAACCGACTGAGCCACCCAGGCACCTTGATGTTCATTTCAGTATCGTTTAAAAGCGTCAAAGAAAAAGGAAACAAAAATGAACCTAAATGTTCAACAACAGAAAAAGTGCTTAAATATAGTATATACATAGGATGAAGTATTATGTAGCTATGAAATGTTGTAAGTACAGATTAATTAACATGTGATAATGTTCGCAATGCATAAGTGAATAAAAACTACAAATCAACTTTGTTATGTTGCATTTACAGACTATGCAAGTCTATTTAAAGTGTGCCTATTATACACACACACATACACACCTAGAAAGATCTCCAGTAGCACATAGCCCCAACAATGGTTCTCTCTGGATGAAGCCCTGACAGAGGGTGATATTCCTCTTTATGCTTCCCCCACAACTTTTTTTTTTTTTAAGATGTTACTTATTTGACACAGAGAGAGAGATCACAAGTAGGCAGAGAGGCAAGCAGAGAGAGAGGGGGAAGCAGCCTCCCCTGCTGAGCAGAGAGCCCGATGCGGGGCTCAATCCCAAAGACCCTGAGATCATGACCTGAGCCAAAGGCAGAGGCTTAACCCACGGAGTCCCCCAGTGCCCCCCAACTCTTGATTAATGCCTATTTCTTAATAGTATAACCAGCAAAGTCCATAAAACTATAAGGATAGGCAACTGGTGACAGTTTCTAATCTGAAGGGATAGCTATCGTGCTGGGGAAGGCAGGGCCTAATAGAAATTGTGTCTAATATGTCAGCTAATATGGGCGAGACAGATAGCACAGGCCCGGGCAAACAAGGGACCAGTCACATTATGATAACACAAGCGGACTCAATGATCCAGAAACTAATAACAAAATAACAATGGACCTAGGCAAAGATGACAGTTAAGAGATAGCTGGATTTTTTATTTTTAATTCTTTTTTTTAATAAATATGAGAGTTTTTTTAAGATTATTTATTTATTTATTTGACAGACAGAGATCACAAGTAGGCAGAGAGGCAGGCGGAGGGCGGGGAGCAGGCTCCCCGCTGAGCAGAGAGCCCAATGCGGGGCTCGATCCCAAGAACTGGGATCATGACTTGAGCTGAAGGCAGAGGCTTTAACCCACTGAGCCACCCAGGCGCCCCTTGATTTTTAATTCTTATATTCATGAGTGATCTCTTACACACTTTGAACCCAGAAGTGTACTCAGTGTGGACTGGCCTGAGTCTGGAAGGGCAGACAGCTAATAGATTTTATTAATTAAGAGCCCTTTGGGTGCAAATAACAGAAACCAATTTAAGCTACTTTAATCAGAAAGTACAAGGTCGGGTAGGAGGGAAGAAGTATAAGAAAATCTAAGACAATTTATGGCAATAAAGGGTAGAGAGAATTCAGTCAGGTCTCAGAAAAGGGCTGAAACTAGGGAACGGAAAGCCGCCTGAACTCTGTCCCTCTTCAGTCTCCGCTTGTCTCTCTCTGCAGAAAACTCTTCATACCTCACACCCGCACAAATTTGCAACCCCCAACACTTGCGCTTTCAAGACTCTCTCTTCTTCCCAATTCAAAGTTACAGGGAAAGAGAATCTGGTTGGCAACCATGCCAGTGGGTAGAGAACAGATCGTTACGAATGGCAGACGACCCTTGTGGGTCAAGAGGTAGTCCCCAGAGAAGGGCACCTTGTGCCTGGGGTAGGCCCTTCCCCAAATGATCTACCATAGGTATACATGGAAACAAGAAAAAAATAGGAAAATAGCAAGCAAGACCATTCTTTTTTTTTTTTAAGATTTTATTTATTTATTTGTCAGACAGAGATCACAAGTAGGCAGTGAGAGATGGAGAGGCAGGCTTCCTGCTAAGCAGAAAGCCCGATGCAGGACTTGATCCCAGGACCATGGGATCATGACCTGAGCCGAAGGCAGAGATTTTAAACCACTGAGCCACCCAGGCGCCCAAGCAAGACCATTCTTAACAGATTCATTCACTATATACTTCAATACAATCAAGTGGATATTTTTGGCTCTTTGAACTTATTTCTTTATGACTTTATATATTTTGTCTGACTGGCTCGGCACACGTAATGTCACCCATAGGAAGTGATTACAGAGTAAAGTGAGACTAACCCCCCAAATGAGAAAATCATACTTTTGTCAAACCATTTTAGACTTCTTTCCAAGTTTGGACTAGGAAGAGAATACTTAATGTACTTTAACGGCCGGCAGAATTATTATACTGAAGAATGTAACATTTGAACATAATGATGGGGCTGGAACTTCAATTGTCTGTTCTGTTCTTAACCAAAATGAATAGAGACTAGGTGGATGCTAATCAGTATCCTATTACCAAGAGCCCTGACACCTCTTCCTCCCTGTCAAACACTGGTCAGAAATCAGGTATTAAGGATTAAATCTCATATTCAGCATTCCATCTATTAATGATAAAAATCTTTTTTTTTTAATGATAAAAATTCTTGAGAAAGACTATGCATATCAAAATGTGACTGGAGAGATTTTTCACTTCAAGGAAAAAGAAACAGATGCACTTTCCATCTTTTGGGCTCATATCGATCTTTTACTGACTATAGAAAAAAATGTGTAGCGTGTAACAGTATATTCTAATAGAGTAAACAAGTAGATTTTTAGAGAAAGTAGAATTTTAGAGAACATTTACTAGATGTATATAGGTTAGGCGCTGAGGCCCAGAGTGGAAGTCAGGACGCTTGGGTCAGAGCAGGTATCTCAACAAACATACCCTCTTGGCATTCACAAGTATAGGATTGGAGTAGTTCCAAGAAATCATGACCAGAAACTGAAAACCTAGATCATTCTCACAAAAACAATGGTAAAAATCCTAAGGGAAGATGAATTCACCACAAGATTTAAAAATAAGACTTAAACTGTGACAAATACCTAAAGACTACAAATACCTAGGGTACATGACGAGAGAAAAACTCATGTATTTCATTTCTTTCCTAGACTAAAGCCAGCGACTTACATAAATGTAAAGAGATTCAGCACATCTTGGACACCACCCAGAAATCACCCTCTTATAAGCCAACGGAATCTGACGGTCAGCTCTCTAGAGTGGCTCCAGTCCGTGTCCCAGAGACCACTTGAAAACCTGTCACCTCTCAAAGTGCCCAAGAAAAAGAAAAAACACTCTGGAATCAAGGCCACAAAGACTAAAGACGTAAAACCTGTCAGCAGCAAATGGGAGACTTCTCCCCCAAGTTTCGAAAAGGACGCGGATATTAGCAAAGGAAAGAGTCTTCAAGCTGAAGAATGCAACGAGCAAAACTCTATGCAAATAGCTCCACATCCAGCTAAAAATCAGGATGAGCAACCAAGTAAGAAGTACGGACAACCTGCCTTCTATTTGAACCTCCAGAGAGACAAATAATTCAGCTTTATGCTACTCTGAAAACCTTGGATGAAAATACCATATGCTTACTTAGTAAAAAGGAAAAGAAAGAAAAAAGCCCTCCCTACCCTCTCTCTCCCCGCTTACAGATACATATGCATATCCCAACTACAAGGTCCAGATAACCCATCTTCATTAGTGGCAACATCTTTCAGAGATTTAGAAAGAAATCCAGAGAAAATACAGAAAATTTAAAATCACTTATTTATATTTAATTTTTGTCAGGATGGAAAAAAAAATCTATGAACTTCTGAATTCTCCCAAAACAACGTGTGCATTAGAACACCAAAAAACTAAGAACTCAAGGACGGAATGACATCTACTATCAATGACTCTAACATTCCTAGTAGACACCTTAATAAATCAATCAGCAAACATCTTTTCTTGAATTTCTTTTAGTGTGCTAGAAACCATCAGTGGTATAAAAGACATTTCTCCCCACTAGATTACTGTATAATTGTACATGTAAAACATACAAGACTAACATAATTACAGAGTAAGATGGTACCTAGGAATATGCTAAGTTGTACACATGTGACAGTTAAAGAAAATACTATGTATTAAAGGGTGTTAATTGCACAAAGCAAGTGTGTCACAAAATAGCACCGAAATGCATAGTTGATGGTTTACAGTGTAAATGTAACAATGTAAAAGATGAGATGTGCTGTTTGCTTTAGAGCTAATGAATGTCCATTTCCAGCCATTTATTCATGTGAAAGCAAGTGAAACATCTCACAGTTTGTCATTCATAAGACGGCAGTGGAGGGATTCCTCAAGGACACTACAGAGAAATAGGTACGTCAGGCAAATAAGTCAAGAAGGATGTGATGAGTGAGAAAACGAGAGTCACAGGTCACCAGTGGTGTCCATTGTGGGGTAAGGCTAAGCAGAATGAGAATCAGGTAGATGAGGCACATGAAAGATACAGGCTACAAGCTAATTAGGTTATGGTAGCAAGATGGAACTAAGAAAACCCAAGGTTGGGGAGTCTACTCCCAACAATCCCAAAAGCCAGAGGGTTTGAGAACTCACTGGGATAGTAAAAGAGTAACTATGTTTCTGTTTTGGTTTTATTTTCTGTAATAGAGTTTATTTTTTAGAAGAAGTTCACAGCAATACTGAGCAGAAAGTATTTCCCATAAACCCCTGGACACCCACACCTACATAGCCTCCCCATTATCACCATCGCCCACCATCTGTTAGAACTAAGGACCCTATACTGATACATCATGACGATCCAAAGCCCATAGTTTACATTAGGTTTTACTCAGGATGTTGTGCTTTCTGTTGGTTTGGACAAATGTCTACTGAGATAGATCTACCATTACAGTACCATACAGATTAGTTTCACTGGGGCCCCTGGGCTCGCTCAGTTAAGCAGAGTCCTGGGATCAAGTCCTGCATCTGGCTCCCTGCTCAGCAGGAGTCTGCTTCTCCCTCTCCCTCCACCCCTCCCCCACTGCTCATGCTCTCATGCTTTCTCAATCTCTCTCAAATAAAATTAAAAAAAAAAAGAGTAGTTTCACTGCCCTAAATATTCTCTCTGCATATTCATCTTTCTCTCCCCATTAAACCCTGGCAACCTCTCATCTTTTTGCTGTCTGTATAGTTGAATCTTTTCCAGAATATCAGATAGCTGGAATCATATAGTATTTAGCCTTTTCAGATTGACTTATTTCACTTAGTAATATGCATATAAACATCATGTCTTTTCATGCCTTAATAGCTAATTTGTTTATAATGTTGAATAATATTCCATTGTCAGTAACATTTATAAGCTTCTGGCAATATTAACTAAGAAAAAAAGACAAATTATTAATATCAGAAAGGAGAAGCCATTAGTACTAATACCACAGACATTAAAAGGTTAATAAAAGAATATTCCAAACAACTCTCTACCCACAAATTGGTTAACCTATATGAAATGGACCAATTCCCTGAAACACACAATCTGCCAAAATTCACACAGGAAGAAATAGACTAGCTGAATAAGCCTATATCAATTAAGCTGAACCAATAAGTTGTCAAAAGAGAAATCACCAGGCCCAGATGGGTTGACTGAATTCTATAAAAAATTTAAGAAATTATACCAAATCTCTACAATCTCTAACAGAGAACAGAAGCAGAAAAAATACTAACAGAGTACAGATTAAAAAATGGTATGGCCAGGGGGCATGGGTGGCTCAGTGGGTTGAGCCTCTGCCTTCTGCTCAGGTCATGATCCCAGGGTCCTGGGATCGAGCCCCACATTGGGCTCTCTGCTCGGCGGGGAGTCTGTTCCCCCTCTCTCTCTGCCTGCCTCTCTGACTACTTGTAATGTCTGTCAAATAAGTAAATCTTTAAAAATTGGTATTACCACTTTGAAAGATAAAACCAAAACATAGTCTTACTATATGAGCCACATCACAGTCCTTGGTATTCACATAAAGGAGTTGAAACTTCTGTCCACACAGATATTAACAGCAGGTTTATTCATAAGTGCCAAAACTTGAAAGAAACCAAGATGCCTTGCAGTAGTGGAATGGTAAATAAACTGTGGTACATCCAGAGACAATGGATTATTTAGCACTAAAAAGAAATGAGCTATCAAGCCACGAAAAGACATGGAGGAAACTTAAGTTTGTATGTATGTATTTATTTAAAGATTTTTATTTATTAGAGAGAGAGATCACAAGTAAGAGAGAGGCAGACAGAGGGGAGGGGAAAGCAGACTCCCCGCCAAACAGAGAGCCGGATGTGGGGCTTGATCCCAGGACCCTGAGATCATGACCTGAGCCGAAGGCAGAGGCTCAACCCACTGAGCCACCCAGGCATCCCGGAACCTTAAGTATTTAAATATTTATATTGCTATCCATTTATAAAAATGAACGAGGGTGTCCATTTCTAACCATTACAGAAAAGCTGGTAATGGACTAACCCGTCCTCTATAAACTAAAACCAAATCATCTACATGACATAAGTGACTTCAGGCAACAGATCGTTATTAGCACAGGACTGTGGTGCTTAACCCATTCATTCAGTCCCATGTTTCATCCTAGAGGCATTTTCCAAACCATGGTTCAGAGAAGTGGAACCCCACAATCTTACTGGCCAGACAAAATAGAGATCAGAGTTTGCGTCTCCTCTGAGAGCTGAAATTTAAAGGCAGCATACTGAAAAAGAAGGAACCACAGAAAAATATCCCCCAAAATCTATGTAGAAAATTACTCTCAGGTCCTTGACCATATCCTAAAGATGTTTATGTAAAGGCAAGTATAGTAAACAGAGTAAAAAAAGAGTCCTGGGAAGATACTGAGGTTCCAACTCAACCAGAATAGAGAGACCTTGGTGAAAATCCCCAACATTGAATTGAAACCTCAGGGAAAAAAACATGTCCTGTGAATAAAGACCATGCATAAGAGCAAGGGCTCCAGCCTAGGACTAAGGACAAAACTGGAATGGAACATTCAAACAAGATTAAAATAAAACCCCAACTAGACAGAAATAATCTGCTAGTAATACAAATTCTCCCAAAACAAAACTAAGTATTCTTTAGAAGAAGATATCATAATCCAAACCTTCTATAAGGTATTAACACCTGTCTAGCATGTAATTAAAAACTAGGAGATAAGAAATAAAAAGTGGGGCACCTGGGTGGCTCAGTGTGTTGAAGTCTCTGCCTTCGGCTCAGGTCATGATCCCAGGGTCCTGAGATCTAGCCCTGCATCATTGGCTCTCTGCTCAGCAGGGAGCCTGCTTCCCCCTCTCTCTCTGCCTGCCTCTCTGCCTGCTTGTGATCTCTGTCAAATAAATAAATAAAATCTTAAAAAAAAGAAAAAAGAAAAAGTTACCAATAGTCAAGAGAGAAAGCAGATAACAGAAGAAGGTCCAGAGATAATCCAGTAAATGGAGTTAACAAAAAAGACTTCAAAATGACCATTATATTAAAAGTTATACAGGAAAAGGTGAAAATCAATGCAATCATGGAGAATTTCAACACAATTAGGCTTTAAGAATCAAGCTGACATTCTAGAGCTGAAAAATACAGTATCTGAACTTCATCATTAATTACATGGGTTTATAGCAGGCTAGATACAGCAAAAGGCCAAATCAGTTTTAAGACTGGCCAACAAGAGCTATCCAGAATAAAATTTAGAGGATTGGAAAAAAAAAAAAAAAAAAAGGCCAGAATAGAGGGTAAGAGAGATGTAGGACATACAGTCTCTAAGTTTTAATGTCTAACTGAGTTCCAGAAGGAGACGAGGAAGAGAATGAAAGAAGCAATATTTGAAAAACCTGCAGAAGTGAAGGGCAGCAGAACTCAAGCAGGATAAACATGAGGAAAACCACAAACACACCATAGTCAAACAGGTAAAAACCAAAGGTAAAAGACAAATTGTGACAGCAGTCAGAAGGTGAGCGGAAGCCACATTTCCTTCAATTGAAAAACTATGAGAATTCAATCTGATCCCTTTACAGAAACTATGGAAGCCAGAAGAAAACGGAATTGCAATTTTAAAGAACTGAAAGAAAACGGACAACCTGAAATTCTAGGTTAAAAAAAAAAATCCTTTAAAAAATTGAGGCCACTACAAAAGAAGAAGGCTGAGTATCTACTATGACACCATCCTCTCGGCAAACATGACGCAGATTCTGTATCATCTTTGGCTCCCCACGCAGGGCAGCAGGGTTGCCTGGAGGGGCTGGGGTCCTGAAGCTGTCCCTGGCCCACCAGCTCAGGCAGAGGGCTCTCTGAGATGAAACAAGACACCCGCTAACTCTGCGGCTTTCATCCTGACATCATTAAATCGCTCCCTACAATCAGGCTTTAAGAAAGATCTGCCCTGGGGCGCCTGGGTGGCTCAGAGCCTCTGCCTTCGGCTCAGGTCATGATCCCAGGGTCCTGGGATCGAGCCGGCCTCGGGCTCTCTGCTCAGCGAAGAGCCTGCTTCCCCCTCTCTCTCTGCCTGCCTCTCTGCCTACTTGTGATCTCTGTCAAATAAATAAATAAAAGTCTTTAAAAAAAAAAAATCTGCCCTCCACCACCAAAACAATAAAAAAAAAAGTTATATTTCATTTTTACCCCAGAAGGGTGAGCAGTTTTTCTGAATATAAAAAGAGGTTGCTTAAGTCATTTTTTCATAATAAAAACCTTTTATGTCATGGCTGAATTCTTGACTTTTTTTTTTTAATTAAGGATTTTTTTTTTTTAAGATTTTATGTATTTACTTGACAGAGAGAAATCACAAGTAGATGGAGAGGCAGGCAGAGAGAGAGAGGGAAGCAGGCTCCCTGCTGAGCAGAGAGCCCGATGTGGGGCTCGATCCCAGGACCCTGAGATCATGACCTGAGCCGAAGGCAGTGGCTTAACCCACTGAGCCACCCAAGCACCCTGAATTCTTGACTTTTACAAACACGTTATAAATGCTTAGTTGGTGATTTCTCTTTCAAATAAATTATAAACAATTATCACTTCGCCAAACCTGGGCCCTCTTCATCCCTCACCCCTAAGCCTGGCAAGAGCCTCTGTTCCCCACCGCGCTCACAGGCGGACCGAACCTGGCACCTGCAGGGCTCCCCGCCCAGCCTGGGCGCCCTGCTCTGCTCCTCTGGGGACAGGCTGCGTGGAGACCGCTGCTCCTGGCAGAGTCCTGGGTGACACACTGGGCAGCCCTGGGCCCGATCCATGGCAAGGACACTAGGACAGTGATTCTGTATAAGGAAGCAGAATTGGCACTTCGAGCCGAGCCGACGTCGCGCTCCCTGCACCGCGGTCACGGCCAGTCTGCAGACGGCTGGGTGCGGACGGCAGCGCCTGCTGGAAGGAGCCAGGGTCAGGGAGTCACCTCGCCGAGAGCACCGGGACGCGACGGCAGCCCCGCTCCCTGAAAACACAGGAAACGTTAAGACATCAGAAGTTCCCCTTCATGTGTCCTGGGTTTTACCAGCGAAGCGACACGTCTGGCGAGGCTCATCCGCTCTGTGACGGGGATGGTCTGCACTGACCGAACACAGGCTCAAGCAAGTCCCCAGGGACGCGAGAGCCTTGTCACCCTGCCGGGCAGGATCTGGCCTCCAGCCAGCAGGAGGAAACGAACTCGAAGGGGGCGGCTCCCTCCGGGATGTGGGCCTGGGGTCCTCCACTGCACCGCTCTCCGCACTGGGCCCCAACGGGCCGGGCAGGCAGAGAATGTGGGTTATGGCCAGACACCGCCCTGATCCTCTAGGATTTGCATGGGGTGGGGGGTGGGGGCCTGGGGCAGCCTGAGCCTGTAGGTTAGTCTCCTCTGGGTGCCGTCAGCCTTTCTATGCTCCCCGCAGTGCACAAGACACATGGTGGCTTTCTGCGTGCGCAGCAGCGAACAAAGCGAGGGTGTCGTGTTTTATTCGGCCGGGCCTCACTGCCTGCTAGTCGGGCCTGGGTTGCTAGGTGCTCGTTTTAGAAATAGAACATTCCACAGGGTTCCAAGCAGGCAGTTGTGGTCCACCAGCTACCCGTAACCAGCAGCCAAGCTTCGGCACCTTGGGAGACACGTGGCTCCTTCAGACTGGCACAAAGCTAGCTCCCAGCTCGGCTCTGGAGCAGTGCTCTGGGGCTAGAATCGGAGGACACAAAGCCCTTTGGGTTTCCCTTCAGTATATGCTGCTATGAGTTTTTAATTTTTTTAAGGTTTTATTATTTATTTGACAGACAGAGATCACAAGTAGGCAGAGAGGCAGGCAGAGAGAAGGGGAGAAGCAGGCTCCCTGCTGAGCAGAGAGCCCGATGCAGGGCTGGGCTCGATCCCAGGACACTGAGATCATGACCCGAGCCGAAAGCAGAGGCTTTAACCCACTGAGCCACCCAGGTGCCCGGAGTTTTTAATTTTTAATAAGAAGCTAACATCAAGGGGGAATAAAGAGGTAGTCACATGCTTTTCTGTCCTGGTTAAAGAACACAGGTCAGTGAAAAGATTAAATAAGTTTATCCAAGGCTATGGATCTCTCGGGTCACCCCTCATGGAGGACAGTCCTCTGAGGGCACAAAGTCTCTTTGGCAGCACCTAAGAGCCGTGGGAAGAGGTTGACCTCTTCACTTGCAGACCCAGTGGAACTCTCAAAAACAAAGCAAAAAGCAAACTCCCCAAACTGTCATGTTATTGTGTGATAATGGCTCCTCTTTCCGAACAGCCGTGATCGGGGCACCTGGGCTGCTCAGTTAAGCGTCCGACTTTCAGCTCAGGTCCTGATCTCAGGGTCATGGGATCAAGCCCTGCATCGGGCTCCACAGGCAGCAGGGCGTCTGCTGGAGATTCTCCCCCTCCCGCCGCCCCTCCTCTGCTCACTCATGTGTGTGTGTGTGCTCACAAATTAAAAAAAAAAAAAAAGACATGATCAAAGGCAGATTAAAATCCTTCCAATCCCAACAAACTAATGTGAAAGGCATCTCAGAAGAAAGTGTAGACAGACTTCAGAGGGAAACAATGGACGGCTGGGATAAAAACACTCACCCACAGCAAAACCTAAGCCTGCCTTCCCGAGATGAGGGAACAGAAAGGCAAAAAGAAAAAAGAAAAATAAAAAAAAGCTTGAAAGTATTGGACTTGAATGACACAGGCTGCAAATGGATAAAGGAGCCCATAAAATCCCTGTGCGGAAGGTGGTAAGTTCACCTGCTCTCTTCAGAGAAAATCCCACAGCGCTGGGAAGTCCCCCTTCCATAGGAGAGGAGGACAGCTTGGCCATGAAGTCACAGCGACCCAGGGTCACATGCAGGTCTCATTCAGATGTCAGTGCAGCCGACCCCTGAACAGCCGCAGCCATGGCAGGACATCTGGTTTTTTTTTTGTTGTTTTGTTTTGTTTTCTCTTCAAAAGTAAGTTAGATTTGGGCGCCTGGGTGGCTCAGTGGGTTAAGCTGCTGCCTTCGGCTCAGGTCATGATCTCAGGGTCCTGGGATCGAGCCCCACATGGGGCTCTCTGCTCAGCGGGGAGCCTGCTTCCCCCTCTCTCTGCCTGCCTCTCTACTTGTGATCTCTGTCAAATAAATAAAATCTTTAATAAAAAAAAAAAGTAAGTTAGATTTCGAGTACGCAATGCCTAATGACTCACTATAACCACCGTGCAGTACATTAGGTCTCCAGACTCATCTTATGAACTGAAGGACTTTGCCATCTGATCTCTCCCCCTTTTTCCCCCTCAACCCAGCTTCTGAAAGACTCAACTGCATTCTGTGTTACTATAGGTTTCTTTTTTTTTTTTTCTTAGATTCCATTTTGTGATCATGCAGTATTTGTGTCTGGTTCGTTTCACTTAGTATAAGGTCCTCCAGTTCAAACCCTATTCTTTTTGTGAAAAAGTAACCAAGTAAGAAAATAAAAAATAATGAATAGTGTCCTCCAGGGTCATCCATGTTGTTGCAAATAGGATTCCTTTCTCATAGCCGAGTAATATCCCAATATATAGAAGGATATAGATAAAGATTATGTAATATATGATCACTCTTTTTTTAATTTTTTAAAAAATTTTTTATTCATGTGAGAGAAAAAGAGTATGAGAGAGAGAGAGCATGAGAAGAGAAAGGTCAGAGGGAGAAGCAGGCTCCCCGCTGAACAGGGAGCCCAACACAGGACTCGATCCTGGGACTCCAGGATCATGACCTGAGCTGAAGGCAGTCCCTGAACAAGCCACCCAGGCGCCTCTCACATTTTCTTTATACATCTGTCAATTTTCTTTTTTATGATTTATTTATTTGAGAGAGAGAGAGACAGCGAGAGGGAATATAAGCAGAGGGAGGGGGAGAGGGAGAAGCAGGCCTCCCACTGAGCAGGGAGCCTGATGTGGGGCTCAATTCTAGGACCCTGGGATCATGAGCTGAAGGCAGATGCCCAAGGACTGAGCCACCCCGGTGTCCCTACATGTGTCAATTTGCTTAGAGAGATCTCAAGTGTTATCACCCCCCCCCCAAAATAAGTGAAGTGATAGATATATTATTAGTTAACTTGATTGTGGTAATCATTTCACAATGTACATTAAATTATCATGTTGTATGCTTCAAATACATGCAAGTTTCATTTGTCACTCATAGTAAAGCTGGAAAAAAAAACCATTAAAAAAGCAATTTTGATTTACCTCTGATGAACACTTTAATTGCAGCTGTTTGATTTTTTTGCTTGGTCTTACTAAAGTTTGAGAGAATTATAACTTCTAGAGCATTTTTAAATATAGATGGGTTTAACTTAATTATGACATATTATTTCTATTTCATCAAGTCCCCTAGAATGGAAGGATGTAAATATTACACTTACACTATTACTTAAACCATCCCTGTCAGTTTGTAAAACCAGGCAGGATATAACCGGGGGGGGGGGGGAGACTATTTCAATATATTCTTAGACATATGTAGAAGTAGTTTAATATTTACCTCAATAAACTTATTGGCATTATTCCTTTTAACAAAATGAAAAACCTAAACAACAACAAAGACATCACAGTTAAACCTATGGGTATTCTTATCAGTTCTAAATTTATAGACTAAGGGGCTTGCAAGTTACAACAATTGGCTTCTTATTTTGTAATTTTCTGATATTTGTCATTTCAGCTTTGTTCATGTATTCAATACTTTAATGCCCTTAGATTTTATTCAGTTAAATTTTTGCCTGGGTGGCTCAGATGGTTAAGCATCTGCTTTCAGCTCAGGTCATGATCTCCCGGTCCTGGGATGGAGCTAAGCCCAGTGTTGGGCTCCCTGCTCAGGGGGGAGCCTGCTTGTCCCTCTCCCTCTGCCCCTTCCCCACTTGTGCTCTCTCTCTCAGTCTCAAATGAACAAATAAAATCTTTTTTAAAAAAATTTTCCCCTTAAAAAACAATAAAGGGACAGAGACCCAGTTCTAGAACACCCTAAGAGAGGTTCCTCTATCTACTCCCGTATGAGAATACCATCACCGTTTAAAAAAACAACAATACTCAGGGCGCTTGGATGGCTCAGTGGGTTAAAGCCTCTACCTTCAGCTCAGGTCATGATCCCAGGGTTCTGGGATCGAGCCCCGCATCGAGCCCCGCATCGAGCCCCGCATCGAGCCCCGCATCGAGCTATCGGCAGGGGAGCCTGCTTCCTCCTCTCTCTTTCTCTCTCTGCCTGCCTTTCTGCCTATTGGTGATCTCTGTCTGTCAAATAAATAAAATCTTTTTTTTTAAAGATTTTATTTATTTATTTGACAGAGAGAGCTCAGGCGTTCTCCCCAAGTACACTGATGTGTTTGGAACAGGGTGGGGAAGTTCACCCCCCAGGGGGCGGGCAAAACCAGTGGTGAAAAAAGTAATAATAAATAAATTAAAACAAATAAACGAAACAAAAACCAGTGGCGATTTGGGTGATAAGCAATTGAAAGGAGACTAGTAGCTTGGATTAGAGCAAGAAGCTCACCAGCTGTGTTACCAGAGCCAGTGAAAGAGACCGCTAGAAAGAGCCTCTAGGGTGTTTAAAAAAAAAAAATTACACTTCCAGTTAAAAATGACCAGCTGGGCACACTTCGTTTTGTTCCTTCTCAAAAGCCCACTAAAATCATCATTTTTGTTTAAGACAAAGCTGCACGGATGAGAACAGCAGAGGAGACCATGTGGGAAGCTGTAAAGCAGAACAGCTTTAAACTCAAAATAACAGGGAGGCCAGATAGAGTAGAATAAGGCTTTCAAAATTATAAATGCAAGTTACTTTCACCTAAAATTCTGTACTCGATCGACCTTTGATTGATCAAGTTTAAGAGGAGAATGAAGACTAAATCTGTGAAAGCCTTTGATGATGGCAACAGGCGATCCCCGTCAGACAGAGGCTAAGGGAATCCCTAGGATGGGGGGCGGGGAACCTTCCAGGAGGACTGCTCTGTGCCAAAGGCAGAAGCGGGTCCAAGGGCACTCCCGGCGTGAGTGACTCTCCGGAAGAGGTCAAGTACCCTGCATACACATTTCTTGAAAAAAGATTTCAGATTTGCAGGTTGGATGGCTGTTAAGCACAGAGGACTCCAAGCAAACAAAGAATTAAGGCAATTATTATCTCCAGGGAAGAGTAACAGTTTTCCGGGGAAGGAAAAACAAAACAAAACAAACCAATTTTCTACACGGTCCCACTGCTGTGTGTGATGTTTACATAGGACAGTACTGCAGACACTGAATATTGATGAAAATAAACTTTTGATATATCCAACCTGGACAGAGGAGGAAGAGAAGACTCAGGCTTGAGGAAGCCAGAGTCAGGGAGCTGTGACAGCTGTAACAGCCGATTGGTTCATCAATAGATTAGGCCTGAAACCGAAAACCCAGAAAGTACTGACCCGGGAGCGTTATTTTGAGAACTGAGGTAAACGCTGAAACAGGTGAAAGCACTTGCCTCCGGCGAAGGAGGGAGAACGTGGATTGCTCTTCCCACAATAAACTCTGAACGCTGGGCTCTATCGAAACTCTGCGCGTTCTGACTTCCAATAAATAAATTGCAAATAATGTCTCTTGAATACCATATCACTGTATGCACCAGTGTTTGATTTTCACAGTAACCATTTTATATTTGTACCAGAAAGCTATTTCTGTCTCTGCCTTCAAGGCATGGTCATGAAGGTCACGCCAAATATTTAGAAATTCGGCTTTGAACGGAAACAGCTGCCATCGCCGCGAGCCCAGTACTCCGCACTCAGGGCGAAGCCCTCTCACGCCTCAGCCCTGGTTTCCAGAACAGCCTGGAGAGCGGGTGCCCGGGCCAGTCAGAGAGAGGAACGTGATGCTGATGCTGAGAGCTTGAGTAGATAATTAGGAATCTGCAGCAGAGATCCCTGACCCGAGCCCCTTTTCTTACTATTAGACCTCATCCTTCTAGGTTTGAGTTGGAAAGAATTGCAAATAAATGAATAAAATATTTTTTAAATAATAAAAGAACTACAAAGGCCGGGAATGGGAAGGACCGGGGAGGGGAAGAGAAACCCCGAAGGACTCCAGTATTCCTAGGGTAGCTGGCCCCCGACCTAACCGAGCTTTGCTCCACATTGGAATTCCCAGCTGGTCCTGGGAGCCAAGGAAGCAATTTTTAAAAACTCTGGCCAGGAACCCCCTATGATTACAAAATAAAAGCGTCGTCCTGCTCTTATTTTGAAGGAAGACACGTCCCCGTGGGAACGCGGAGGACACCTGGGCTCGGTCCAGGGAAGCCCCGTTACCCCGCAGAGCCCACTTCGGGAAAGCAAGGGACAGGCGGGGGAATGGCCCGGGGTCTCAGACCGGGGACGGCGAAGGGCCCCTCTGAATGAAGTCCTAGGCCGTGTTTCCGCGGCGCCCGCATCCCGGGCGGTTTGCCGTCCCGGGTCCGTGTGCGACGCGGCGACCCTCAACTGGCTGTGGCCGGCCGCCGGCTAGCGCGGGGCTCCAGCGCGGGGACGGGCCGCCGAACCGCAGCGCCGCGCGCGTCCCCCTTTTCCGACAAGTCACGAGCCCCGGCAAGTGAAGAAATGAAAGTGAAATCAGCTGACGGGGCAGCAGTCAGCACAAACGGCCCGGCCCTCCGAGCGCTGTTTACTTGGGCACCGGTGCGGGTGCGAGCGGGGCCGCCGCCAAGACCGTGACCGCGAGCGCCAGCGCCCGCTCGGCCCCGCGCCCCCGGCCCCTCTCCCGAGCGCGCCGCCGGGACGCCGGCCGGAGACCCGCCCGCTCCGCTCTCCGAGGGCTCGGCCCGCCGTGCGTGTAAGTACCTGCCCCGCGCGCGGCCCACCTGGCCCCCGGCCCGCCCCCGCGTGAGCCCGCGCCCGCCACAGCCCAGGCGCGAGCGGGGGTCCGGACAGGGCGGTGGGCGTCCGCGCGCCCCCGCGACCCGCCCCGCCCCGCCCGCTCTGCCTCCCTCGCGCAGCTGCCTCCAGCGCCAGCCGGGGCGCGTCCGAACCCCGAGACGGGGCGGGCGACGCCAGGGGCCCCCGTGAGAGACACCCGGGGACAAGTGTGAGCGCCAGGGCTCGCCCCGAGCCTGGACACACGAGCGTGTGTGGCGCGTGAGGCGGCCACGGCGGCCGCTCAGCAGAGCCGGGCGGCCGGACACGAGCAGATCCCGGACTCGCAGGAGCTGAACCAGTCCCCGAAGTTACAAAAACACGCTTCCAATCCTTCGAATACACAGTCAGAAAGACCAGTGTTCTTGACTCGGAATCTTACGGGGTCTGAGACCTTTCGACCGTCGGTTACTAGACTGCGGTGCTCCTCGTGCCTTGATGGAAATTCACGGCGGGAGCTTAGGGCTGCTGGGGCTTATCTTAAAATAATTTAATATGGGCTGTTTCCTTAAGAACCTCCGTTATAGTTCTTCACCTGTAAACCCAAAGGCTCCTTTAGGAAGGAAAACAAACACACGATCCCTCTTTCCTTCCTACCTCCTGGCCACTACTGTACAGTTTTCAGGATCTTCTCCCTATACCCCATTCCTCCCCAAGTCCTAACCTGAGATTCTGTTCATTAGACTGGATTCTGTACCTATTCCTCTTTCTCGGTGTTCTTTTCAGCCAGCTCCTGCCTTATCTCATCGAATGATAAAGGTTGTTTATGTTAGTTTTTTAAGTTTCACTTTTACATAAATATAACACATAATTCTGGAAATATTTTCAGTGCAAAAAGAGAGCAATTGTCCATAATGCCACCATCCAGAGACGGATCGCACGGCTAACACGAACGTTTTAGAATGTTCCCTGAGTCTCTTTCTTGCAGTCGTACTGTAGAATATGATTTTAGACGTGACTTTATTCTGAAGTCGACAGAGTTTTGTTGCTGTGATGTGTCTTAATTCCCATGGTGGGCATTCAAGTTCCTTCCTGGTTTTTGCCAAATACTAACTACCATGAACGTTCCTGTATATAAATCATTGATTGCATTTCTGATTGCTGCCATAGGATAAACTCCTGAGTGGGACAACTAGACCAAAAAGAATGATTTTTAGGGGTTTTGGTGCAAATTGCCAAATTGCCTCCTAGAAAGTCTGCACGGCTGTTTAACCGTTCCCACCATCTGTCATGCGTTCTGTGATAACCAACATTTTCACCTGAGATTTTGATGGGGATACTCCTAGGTTATTTAACTTGGCATATCTTTGCTTACATTACAAAACGTATAGACTTTTTTCATGTTAGTGAATGATACCGTGATTTACATAAGGAGAATATATATTTGGTCTTTATTCCCCTTCTTGGCACAGAGTTCCTAAAACCTTTGGAATTTTGTAAGTGACCATGGAGATAAAGGTATCTTCTTCATCCGTTAACAACCCCTTTCAACCACATCTGGGTTTATGTTAATAAGTTGACTTTCGGCAGGGCTCTACAGATGGGGTTTGGTTGCCCCAGAAGCAACCTCGGGATTAGAAGGGAACTTTTAGCCCCACCCCACAATCTGGGGTGGGGGTAGGGGGACAGACCAGCTGGAGTCGGTCACCCATGACCAGTGCCCAGTGATGTCATCCATGCCCAGTGCCCAGTGATGTCATCCGTGGGGCGAGGTCATGAAGTCTCCTCTGAAGTGGGGGGTGGGGCGGGGGTGGGGCCACTTAGGAGACTGAACCCTTGGCCAGTGGGACCTGACACTCTTCAGATAGATGGTGTCAGAATTGAGTTAAATAGGACACCAGCTGATGTCACGAGAATTGTTTGGCGGAGGGAAACTCCCGCACCTTAGGTCGAGTGTATAAAGCTACACGGACCTATCAGCAATTCTTCTCTTCTGAAACGTCTTCATAGCCTTTGTCCCTTTGTACAAGGGTTGTTCTTACTTATTTGTGTGAACATCTGGTATATTCATAATAGTAATAATTTCATATTTATTGCAGATATTTTCCATGCTCCTTGACTTGTCATTTTATGATGTTATATAGAAATGTATCTTTCCATATGGTTAAGTCCGTACAATTTTTTTTTGTCATTTCAATTTGCTTTGAAGTTCCAAGTGTTCTTTCTCAGTCGTAGATCAAATCTTCACCCTTTTCTAGAGCTTTTCTTCTTTCCTTCTGTTCATTACATGTCTCGCTTGGATCCATGTGAACTTTATTTCGGTTTGTGGCGTGAGACAAGGACTTATACCAGTTTTGTTCTGTTTTCAGTTAGCTCATTGACGGCTCCAGTGCTCGTTAATGGGAGATCTTCCATGGAACTGTAATGCCACATTTTTTTTAAAAGATTTTATTCATTTATTTGACAGAGATCACAAGTAGGCAGAGAGGCAGGCAGAGAGAGAGGGGGAAGCAGGCTCCCCACTGAGCAGAGAGCCTGATGTGGGACTCGATCCCAGGACCCTGAGACCATGACCTGAGCCAAAGGCAGAGGCTTAACCCACTGAGCCACCCAGGTGTCCCTGTAATGCCACTTTTATCACACATTAACTTCCTACGTGCGGCTTTTCTGAGATTCTCTCGATTCCAGCAGTCCCTCCCAGTACCCCTGGGGGGGCTAACATTTGGGGGGTTGGGATCCAATTTCCCCTGTTATGTCTAGGAATCCACCTGGGAACTGGATCCGGGGATTACTTCGCTGACTCTAGCCTGCCGTGGCCATCAGAATGGTACATCTTCAAGTGATGTAGTCAGTGTAACCTACCTGCAGGTTTGATCTTGGAGCGCATTCTCATTAGACCTGAGAGTCCTCAGAGCTTGGTACCCAGGGCTGACAGCACCTCGGCGTTCTCAGCCCTGTCAAATGACAAAATGAAAACCGTTCAGTCATGGGTTTGCCCTTCCTTGATGTGAGGGACGACGAGCCGTGGATTGGGGGAGTACAGCGCCTCGCGGAGCCCAGAGCGCTGGGGCAGGATTGGGGGCCCGAGCGAATGGCGGAGAAAAGAGCAGTGTGGGAAGCCGTGGGCACGACTGGCTGGGAGGTCCCGCCGTGCGGGGTACGGCCAGCTGGCGGAAGCGCACTGGGGGCCGAGCTCTGTGTGTGTGGGAGTCCGGTTTCCTTGACGGCTGCCTCCCAGGCAGGCTGACTTGGTCTGGGCCCCGCTGCGGCCTCCATGTCCTGGCCCAGCGATATGAAGGATTCCCCGGGTCTCCCCCAGCCTAGAGGTCAACAGACTTTGGGAGGGGATCCCCAGCCGCCCAGCGCTTCTGTGAGGGGAGCTGCCGTCTGTCTGCTGGGCCGCAGCGGGGCGGTGGGGGTGCTCCCCAGGGCGGTGGGTCAGAAGGAGCCGCAGCCCCGGCTCCCTGCTCAGGCAGCCCATCCACACCAGCCCCGAGTCTGACCAGGCCAAGACCGGCTTTCTCAGGCTCCCAGATCTGGCCCTGAAGGCTGGAGGGGGAGGCCCCACAGCATTGGCTACTCAGTTTGGGGGTGATTTACTTTCTCAGAGTTATTTTGTGCCTGGCTTGAAGCCCTTTCATATGTATTATAAACTCCCCAGGGAAGAACCCTCTCCTGCCCTGAGAAGACTCAGGTGAAGTTCTTGGGAAACTTAACCATCCTTTCAGCCAGCTCTCTAAAGACCTCTTGCAAAGCTTAAGGTCTAGGCCTTAGTACTGTCCGCGACCCCCCACCCCCACCCCCGCTGCCAGACCCCGGGTATGACCACACTCAGGTAGGCCTGGGTGCTTCCCACAGGCCCAGCCGGCAGGATGTGCACGAGGTAATCCCAGGACTTCGCTCCTTCTGTCCCAAATCTCAGGTCTGCCTGCCATCTGGGCGCCAAGCTCCTTGGGTTTGGGGGAACAGGGATGTGAGTGAAGGGAACACTGGGTTAGAAGGATAGAATTCACACTTGTCACCCTGGCCTACAAGACCCTCAGGGACTGGGGACACCTACCCAGACTCGTCTCGTCCCCTCTCCTCTGTCACAGGGCTGCAGGCACCCCAGCCCTGGAAATCTGTTCGTCTCCCAACTAGGTGTTTATAGCTACTGCCCTCACTCCCTGGAAGGCTCTGGAAGACTCCAGAGGGCTCTTTCAGGTCCCTCAGGCCTCAAATCAAGATGTCTCCTCCCCAAGCAGGCCCTCCCTGACCCATTGATCCAGGCTAACGGCTTCCTCCTGCCGCCGTCTCTCCTTTACTTCACCCTGTTTGTTTCCTTCCCAAATCTTTTCAGAAGTTACCATTATATTTTTTAAAAGTCTACTGTTGGCTTTTCTCCCCAACAAGAAAGTGAGCTCAGTGAATCCAGGCCCCTGGTTTGCCCGGAGTGCTACTGACTCCACAGGGCCTGTGACAGAGGGAACCATCCAGAACATGCCATTCATGGCATCACAAGAGGAGAAACCCTGGCCCCCTCAGTAGGAGGGGGGCTGTGGCTCTCATGTCGGGATTGCAGGCGAGGGCCGGGCAGGAGACCCAACAGCCAGCGGCAGCCCTAGTTTCCAGTACTACTCGCCTTGGCCCTCCGCTTTGGTCCGGTGAACCCCAGCCTTAGCCTCCCACCAGCCGGCTGCGGAGCCCCACCGCTAACCACCAGACGCAGGCGGGCCCAAGGCGCAGGCACGCGCGCCTTCGGAAGGGGTTTTTCGCTCTCAGAACTGTCTTTGACCTCTGCTCCCAGCTGGATCATCTGCTTGCAGCGGCTAATAAGCAGCAAAACAGATGGTCCAAGAGCCAGTGGCACTGCTGGAACCCCAGACGCGGCCTCCTCAAGCAGCTTGTGCACATGGGGCTCTGCAGCAGACCCATGATTTTGACCCCCAAGTGCAGTCTCGTGCTCTGGTCCCATTTCTGCGGGCGAAGCTGCTTTCATTAACACGCAGCATAAAGGACATCTGACTGTCGCACGCTGCGTAAAAAGCCACTGTGGGGCCTCTCCCCCCCTCCTCACCCCGGGCAGCTGCCTCGCACTGCACACACTCGGGAGGCACCACTGAGGCCCAGTTTTGAAAACTAAGAACCTGGACTCGTGTTTCTGCCAAAGGAAATATGACACATTTCCCCTACTTCTTCCCTTTTTATTTTTGTCAGAGCCACACCCCAGCGGTGAACACACTGGTCCTGTGTTCAGCCCAAGGGGCCTTAGTCGGGCCAGGCCCCCTCCTCCGACAGCTAAGCTTCCAGCCGGGCTCCTCCCCCGTCAGACTGGTTGGCTTTACTCTGCTAACTTCCCTGGCTTCGCTCTCCATTCACGTGGCTCACCCAGCCTGGGGTGGGGGTGGGGGTGCGGGACACCACAGGCCCAAGCTCCCAGACCTGAGCCGGGGTGGGCCAGCTCTACGTCCCCTGCCCTTCACCTCCCCGTCCCTGTGTGACACAGCATCTGCATCAGACGTTGCTGAAGACCCTTCCAGGACTGCGGGTCCTCCGGGGAGCTCTGCTTCGGTCTCCTCTAGCGTCTGACCGCTGCCGGGCTGTGGTGCTCTGGGCTTAACTTCTAGGAGTTTCCATTTCCTCTCTCTGGTAATAATAATTAAAATAGTACTTACTAGGTAATGTTCCACATGCTGAAGATAAATTCACCTCATTTAATTCCTATAACGTCTACAAAATAAGTTCTAGTAGACCCATCTTCCAGATGAGAATACCAGGCCCTGGGATGTTAAATAATACAGATGGTAAGCGGTCAGCCTGGGATTTGAACCCAGGACACGCAGCTGCCACGTCTGTGCCCAGAAGGCTTAGCCCATGTTGTCTCCTCTACGTGAAGGACAAACACAGACAACGGTGCGCCCCAGGCCTCAGCAGGCTCTTGCCGGGCTGGGTGGAGGCAGGTTCCACAGTGATGACAACCAACCTGCCTGACAGATGTCACCATCCACTTGCTGTGGGGAAGTGGGGAAGTGCCTGACCTTTATTGAGCCTCAGGTTCTCCTCTGGAAAACGGAGATAAGAACCACAGAGTGGCGCCCCCAGGGCTCTTGTGAGAACTTAACAAAGTAGTACTTTCCCCATGCTCGCACAGAGTAAATGCCCGCGAGATGCTGGTCTGTTTCTAACTACGAGCAAGGTCTCAGCCAAATTAGATTGCTTGCTTGACACCTTCCACTGACCAGAGAGAATTCTCAGGGAAAGTTCTGCTTGCTCTTATCTCTGCCAAAGGAAATAGGACACATTTCCAGCTTTCTTAAATCATTAATGAACAGGAAGGCCGGGAGGTGAATTTTTAACTGATAACCACCTAGTAACCCACCTGTTTTCTTTTTCAAGCTTCTGTTCAGACAACAAAGTGATACCGTCCAGGTTCTACTGGGCGGTCCCGTTGGCTCTGGCTGTGCTGGGCAGGGGTGGGGGGCGGGGGCCACTGCCCTTGACCCCAGCTGTGCCCACATCTCGTGTGTCCTCCTCCGTGTTCAGCTCTGGAAGCTGGTGGCTCAGAGAACATATCTGAGAAAGAGAAGACATTCTTGTAGAGAGCCCACATTTAGGAAATGGGAAGACTACAAGGGCCAGAAGGAGGAGAACCAGGACAGAGAAGTGGGCAGGAAAAGGAAACACGGCCGGGAGTTTGATCACCTCGGTGTGCCGTTGCCTCAGCCCATTCAGTCATTCACATGTCCCTCGGACACTGAGTGTCTGCCTTGTGCCTGGTGGCCCTGGGGGTTGGGCACATAACAGTGAAAGAGAGATTTTGGGTAGATAAACAGCCAGTCAGCTAACTAGAGATACATGAAAATGAGCGGGAGATAAGTCCTGGTCCTCATGGAATTTACATCCGAGTGGGGGTTGTGGGGGGTCCGACAAGAAAAGGTTGAGAATGAGAGAGGGTAAAAAGCTGCAGAGAGAGCGGGAAAGGGGCCCCGGCAGCACCAGAGGCTGCTGTGGGGGGGGGGTAGTCAAGGTGAAGATGCAAGGAGGGGGGAATGGTCTGGCCTCCCTGGGAAAGGAACATTGGCGCACAGAGACCCAAGGGAGGCGAGGGAGGGAGACCTGTGACAACAGAAGAGCATTCCAGGCAGAGGTACTAGCAAGTGCCAGAGCCCTGACTTGCCTCAAGTTCTTGGAAAATACAGCAGAAGCCACCGTAGTGGAAGCTGGGGGGGGGGGCGGTGGGGGGAAGTGGGGAGGGAGCAAGACTAATAGGAGACGTCCGGTTCCTAAAGGAGCAGGAAGAAGGCCAGGTGATAGTTCATGCTGCCACGAAAGGCGGCACCCTTGGTAGCAAAGTTACCCTTCGTAGCACGTTCCAGAAGAGGCACAACCCCCCAGGGAGAGCAGAGGTTAGTGTTCCTGGGGAGGAAGTCGGAGGTCCCAGAGTGCAGGGCGCACGCTCTTGGAGGGGCCGCTGTCTGTGGGTTCCCGATGACCCACCATGGGCCACGCTCCAAGGGCTCACTGAACACCTAGCGAGCGGAACAGACCTCCCGCGGGTGCTGGACAAACGGTCATCGGGCATGAAAGACGTGCAGGGGTGCTCGGTGAGGCCCCCTCGGGGCGTCCTGAGGGACGGGGCAGGTGGGAATCGGGGAGAGGGCGAGAGCCCTCAGCCCCAGCTCTGCGGAACGACTGTTCTGCATACTGGATGTCATGAGTCTGTGGGCAGGAAGAACGAACTGAAAAAAAAAATAGGATGAGGGTGGGTCTTTTTGTTGTTTCTATATAAGACAAAATAGAGGAGAAGCGAGTTTTGTGGGAATCTCGATCATCGGCATAAGATGAAAATGTAATACTGAGAGCCCTGAGTAGAGCACGGACACCAGAGAAGCCGTAAGTAAGTGCGGGGTCCTTGTCGGTGCACAGCAGGGTCCCGAAGTGATGAAGCTGCGGGTCCTTTAGCGGATCACAGAGAGGGACCAAGCACGCTCTGGAGATGGAGACCAGAGCTACCGACCCTCCTCTGTGAAAGGGGACGAAGGGACTAGGACCGTTTGTAAGGTTTCCTTTGACTCTACGACTCAGGAGAGGACATTTCGGTGGTCTTGAGAAGCAAGTGCCCATGGCAGGAGGTGGCGGTTCACCCCCATTCACCTCAGCATTAGTTCTAGTCTGACAAAATAATGTCGAACAACGTAACCTACACAGATGTCCTCGCGCTATCATGGTGTTTACGAAGCAGGATACAGACATATTTACGCAAGCCCAACTGTGTAAAACAATGTTATGGAAGGAAATGTGTTGTTAAGAGGAGTTGTTTCTTCAACCCGAAGTTATAGGTGATTTTTAGTCATTTGCATATTTTTCTAGTTTTCTACGATCGGCATCTATTGCTTTATTATAAACGGGGAAAAGTTCAGCTAAAAAAGGGCAGCAGTGACTCAGCAGTCTGCTGGGTTCCCCTCTGAAGGAAGCAAGGCTTACTGTGAGAGGGAATGAAAAAGCTCATGGTGGCGAGAACGTGACTGCTAGGATCCTTAAAGGCCAAAAAAGCCAGGGTGGGCTCCTGGCGCAGCAGAGGAGAGGGCCACAGGCTTTTGCAGCCGAACATCCATCTGCGTTCTCTTGGAGACGTTTAGACAAAGAAGCTAGGACCAGCCTCCAGCCTTAGTCCACGAGGTCCTGAAGCCTGTCCAGGTGTCCCACAGGACACAAGCAGCAGGAGGCCCAGCACTGTGCACCGCGGGGCCGAGACACCAAACACAGCCCACCCTTCACCTCAAGCAGCTTTGCTGGCTTGTCAGGACACGGGCCTGAAATTACTAACGGATGCCACAGGGCCCTTCCTCCCTCCCTTCCTCATTCATTCATTCATTCATTCATTCAAAAAAAGTTCCTAGTGTGTATCACCCCACATTCTGGGGACAAAACGGAGAGCAAACTAGAGGGAGCAGGTGTCCGTAGGATTTAGAGGCAGAAAGCAGGGTCGGACTTCAGCAGTGGGGTGGGGGGTGCCTGAGCACAGCAAGGGTGGAGAGCACAGGGAGCAGGCCCCCCTCGGAGAGAAGTGCAAGTTCAGAATGGCACCAGGGGGCTGTGACCCCGAACTCCAGGCGAAGGAGCTGCGACTGAACTCTGCACCTGTGAAGGGGGGAGAAGGGACGCCAGGGGCGACCACCTTCTCCGCAGACCCACTTCTGGGCTTCCCAGCTGCAGTTTGATTTGTTTCTCTCTCTGCTGAGAGCCTACCAAAGGGCAGTTGAGGAAGAGAGAGATCAAAAACAAAGGCCAGGCTGGCGCTCCCGTCCCTTCCAGAGGCCAAGTCTGTGGCATGGAGGGGGCGGGGCTGTCTTCTAGTCGAAAATGCTTAATAATAGCGATTTCTTTTTTAACCCATGTGTAATGGCCCGAAACAGGGGCAGCAAGAGGGAGCATTCAGATGAAGCCACCCCTGCTCCCCACCTCTGGGTCCAAGGCAGCGGAAGCAGGTCAGACCTCACTTTCTACAGCACACTTGTTCAAATCAGGCTTCCAGCCCTGGAAATTCTCTCCACACCCTGATACCTAAACCCACTAAAAACACAGATACAGGTTTTTACAAGCATTTGTTAAATATCCAAAACCATACAAAACACCCTCCTGCTGGGGATTCCCTGCCTCCCCCTGTCCCGCACCCCCCACGCCCCCTGCACCACAGGCCAGACCGGTTAGAACCCCCATTATGCTAACCTCACAACATGGGGCATAAAGACATCTTTGTCAGACCTGGTAAGTCTTGCTGTCGCAGCACAAAGCTCCAACTGCATTCAAACGGCCTCGGCCTCCTGTTTTCATTAATTGAGGCCTCCCAAGACTCCAGTCAGTACACACTACGGATGGAGGGGCCTCCTCGGGGATAGCCCGTCGCTCTCCCATCTCCGAGCTCCCCTGGAGAAGCCATGGGCAGGGGCCTGTGTGCAGGTGCTCACAGGCTCAAAACCTCATTGCCCGAACAGCTTGACGTTTCTGTTCTATTGGGCCCCAGCCTCACCCCCAGGCACTCTCCCCACCCTCTGCCAAAGGAGTTGCTGATAAATCTTTATTCTCCGTGTTTGTCCTCTGAAGGCAGCCACCTGCTAGAGTGAATGATTGTGACCTTCCAGATTCACATGTTGGAGCCTAAGCTTGGTGTGATGATATCAGGAGGTGAGGCCTCTGGGAGGTGATTAGGTTCACCGCAGAGCCCTCGTGGAAGAGCCCCCCGAAGAAAATCAAGAGGCCCCGAGAGCTCTCTTGTCCCTTCCGTCCTGTGAGGACACAGCCAAAGATGTCCGTCTATGAACCAGGAGGTGGGCTGACCAGCCACCAAATCAGCCAGTACCTACACCTTGATGTCCCAGCCTCCTGTTTCTAAGCTGCCCAGTCTGTGGTGTCTGGTGCAGTGGCCCAGGGACACGAGGACAGTCCCCCCCTCCCTCAGGCCGGCCCCATATCCTGTTCCCAAGTACGTGTCCTTTCTCTCCGTCTGGGCACTTTCTGTTCTTGCAAAACAAATAAGGGATGTGGTCAGACACCCCTTCCTTCCAGTCAGCTGTGGGAAAGAGGGAGGGGCTGCTCCTCCCCGGGGACCCTCCAGACGCTACCCTCCGGCTGCACCAGTGTCCCTGGCGCTGGATGTCACTCTGGTTTGTCCCCAGCACCTGGTGTCTTCTAAGGCCGGCAGCATTGAGTTCCAGAGCTCTGGGCCGTCATTCCGAAGTGGAAGGTTTGCAAACACAAAGGTATTGTATGCAGACGACTGCTGTAGAGGCCAATTTGGAGGGGTCCTTTGAGGTAAACACAGTTTGAAAAGGTTTTTCAAACACGATGAGGAAGGTGTATATTGCATTTAAGTCTTCTGCAGGTCAGCTGGGCAATAAAATCACTAAAAAATATTGCTGCCTTTGACTCAGGGACCGTACTCTTAGAGATCTAGCCTAAGGAAAAACCAGAATTCTACAAGCATCTTCCCTGACTGTCACTTGTAACAGTGAAAAATGGAAACAAGTTGTCTGACAGGGGCACAGATAAATCTATGACAGGAGCTAATACGCAGCCATTAGTCATGGTTTTGAGGACTATTTAACAGCTTTGAAAACAGGTTCACAGTATCCAGTGAGGAGATCATTATGGTCAACCGTATGATTATTTTAAAAATATATCAGCACATAGGAAACAAAATATTGGTAGAAAATTAACAGTGCTTCTATGTATGTGGTGAGATAAAAGGTTATTTTTTATATTTTTTCTTTTTAAAAATTATTTTCGGGGCGCCTGGGTGGCTCAGTGGGTTAAAGCCTCTGCCTTCGGCTCAGGTCATGATCTCGGGGTCCTGGGATCGAGTCCCACGTGGGGCTCTCTGCTCAGCGGGGAGCCTGCTTCCTCCTCTCTCTCTGCCTGCCTCTCTGCCTACTTGTGATCTGTGTCTGTCATATAAATAAATAAAATCTTTTAAAAAAATTATTTTCCAAGATTTCTATAATTACTGTTGTCAGGAAAAAACGGTAGACACCGTTTTTAGAAAGTGTCTAAAGTAGGGAGTAGGACCGTGTGATTGCATTACCAGGTGGCCTCTTGTCTTCACGCGTCCGGACTCCCAGCGCAGGGCTGGCGGGCTCACAGGACAGGACATCGAGCAGGGCTCTTCAACCCCAGCTCACATGAGGGCACGCTGTAGAGCTTCCAGAACAGTCAGTGCCTGGCCCCAGCCACAGAAGTTCTGATTGCACTGGTCGGGGTCCCACTGGTGGTGGTTCTTCCAGCTCCCGGTGGTGCCGCTGTCGCCCTGAGAACCGTGGATCCCTGTGCCTGTAGTTCTGTGCCCCTCTTCAGGCCCCCAAGGACCTGTTGGCTTCTCCTTCACCCCCGCCCCCCGCAAGCCCTCCCTCGTCAGGATCTGAGAAACCCCCTCACAGACGTTTCCAGTGGCTTGCGGTGTCTGAAGTGCAGCCAAGCCCCTGTTCAGAGGGCCTCAGTGAGCCGGTGTCAGGCCCTCCCAGCTGCCCGGGGCGGGGAGGGGGCTTCCCCTGAGCTCAGCCCAGGGAGGCCGCTGAGGACTCACCGAGTGGGTCCTGCCTGGAGGTTCCCTCCCAACTTCTTCTTCCTGCTGCGGTTGGAAGGAAGGTTACCATAGGTGTTTATGGAATCCCAGAAGGGAGAACGTGAGCTTGTGAGGGTGCCGGGAGGGAGACTGGGCACTGACGGATGTGACTTCCCTCAGGTCACAGGAAGGCGGCCGCGCGAAGGGCAGGAGAACATGACCGTCCCGGGGCCAAGGCGGAGTGAGCAGCTGCTGTTCCTGGGCCTCATGGCCGTCGCGGCGGTGGCCATCTCCCTGCTGTTCTACGCTCTGCTCTGGAAGGCCGGCAACCTCGCGGACTGGCCCAACCTCAGAATCGGCTTCTACAACTTCTGCCTGTGGGACGAGGGCACGGGCTCCCTGCGGTGCCACCAGTTCCCTGAGCTGGAGGCCCTGGGCGTGCCGCGGGTGGGCCTGGCCCTGGCCAGGCTGGGTGTGTACGGGGCCCTGGTCCTCGCGCTCTTTGTCCCCCTGCCTCTCTTCCTGGCCCGGTGCAACGGCAGCAAGGGAGAGTGGCAGCTGGCGGTGGGCTTCCTGGCCATGTCCTCTCTGCTGCTGGCCAGTGGCCTGGGCCTCTTCCTCACCTACACCTGGAAGTGGCTCAGGCTCTCCCTCCTGGGGCCTGGGTTTTTAGCTCTGGGCACTGCCCTGGCCTTACTTGTCCTCTTGCTTATGGCCACGGTCATGTTCCCTCAGAGGGCGGAGGACAAGAGCAAGCTGGACAGCTTCTAGTTCTATCTAAAGGCTTGTATGATTGCAAGAGTTCAGTTTGAACCATGCTCAGAGAAGGTGCCAGAAAACTGAAGGGCTAGTGTGTCTTCTCAGCCTGTTTCATGGGGAAAGCTGATCTCAAGCCCTAGCAGATGGGCCCCACCCCAGAGAAAGGGGGGTACCCAGTGTCCAGAGGCCAGGAGGCAGCAATGGTGGGACAACCTTTGTGCAGGGTTGTCCTTCCTGTGGGGCTTCTGAGGTTCCCAAGGACACCCCCAGACCACGTAGCTCCTTGTCCAGAGAACTCCTGCTCTAAGACACTGATCTGAGCAAGCCATTCGTACCTTGTCCTCAGGAGAACGGGGAGAGAATTGCCCTCATGAGGCCTGATTGCCAGGGTAATTGGCCAGATATCAGACTAGAACCCAGGAAAGGTTTATGTCAACAAACGGGGAACATTATGAGAGAGAGAGCGTGCCTCAGTGTCCCGTGGGGCCCTGGTTAGCAAGCTCCGGGGTGTGACGTGTGGAGCCCTTCTCCCAATACCACTCCCAAAGGCCCAGGAGGGACCCCTTGAGGGATTCACCACAGACAGAACCCGTGGGCACAAACAGAAGCCTCGGAGGCTTTGAGGGCTCTCCTGGAAAGGCTCCTGGACCTGCGGCCAGATGCCACGGGGTGGCAGCGGGAAATCATTCCTCGCACGTGCCCTGGGAGTCGGGAACAGAACGCGCCAGATCCCAGGGCAGGAGAGGAAGGCGCACAGAGCTGCACCCCGGACGTACAGAGGCTGCACCTCCCTCTTCACTCCTCCACCCGAACTGCACAAAGGATAAAAGCACAACCTTCGCCTTGGGGGACTGTATTTCTCCGCATCTGCACATCAGAAAACCCGGACAGCAAACGACAGCCCCATTCCACGCCTGTCCGGAGCCACCCTGAACAGAGACAGAAATGCTGACTCCGGCGGGATCTGGTCCGCCGTCTCCTGAGGACTCCCTGGCCACTCTTGCTTCACAACTGCCCCGGGGCCGAGGCTGGGCCGCCTCTCAGGCGGCAGCGGGGGGGGGGGGGGGGGGGAGAGCGGGGGGGGGGGGGGCAGAGCCCAGGCAGAGCAGGGCACCGCGGGCAGGACACCTGCCTCCCGGGCTGCACAGTTGAGGGGAACTTGGTTTAGAACAAGCTTCCTCTGCAGGGAGAGATCACCCTGACGAAACAGTCAGGCTTCCAGTGAACTTTGCAGCCGTACTCTTTCTTCTTTCAAAGTTACTAAGTTGACTCTTTGGTTCCAATAAGTGTGACCCCCATGTCCACCTTTCCCTGAACCTGGGAAGTGAATAAAGTCAGACCCTCCGAGCAGAGGAGGCTCAGTGCAGAGAGAAATTCTAACAGAAGCTCATCTTGGCTCCTCATTTCCACACACTCAGCATGACAGGTCCCAAGGCCCAGAGCCTCCTGGGCTTCCCCTCCGCGGTGCATCTGCCAGCCCAGGGAGGGGAGGGCTGGGCGGCGTCGGCATCCTTGGGCAGGTCCCAGGCCGGGAGGGGAGGCCAGCTTCCTCCAGCGGCCTGTGTAAAAGTCTTGGGGACTTTTGTCCCTTAGCTGAAAAATATTTCCCTGACATATTTTAACATGTCCTCATCGTCCTCAGGGCTCCCGCTGCACGCAGAGTCAGACCCTGGGGGCCCCTGAGGAGGGCTAAGGCCTGGAGGACGGGCGTCTTTCCCAATGTCCTCATCCTCACTTCTACTCCCAATAGATCCTGGTGACGATGCTGAGCGGATTGGGGACAGCTCTGGCTTATCAGCGCCCACCAGTGTTGGAGACTCCAAGGGCTTTTCCTGTTTCCGGGCCTGCGGGAGTAGGAGATATGACAGGCAAAACAGACATTATGTTATTTCCCGAGTGAACGTGCGGGTTTATCCATCGGCGAGGCAGAAGCCACTGTGAAGCCAGCGTGTGACCGGGTCCGGCCCCGCTCCCCCATCAGAGCCTCTCCTCCCGCCGCCCTCCCTCCTGGCCCTCACAGCTCCTGTACAAGTCAAGACCAATGTGGGACAGACGTGGGCAGGGGCCTGAGGAATACCAGAGTGGCAAAGAAAAACAGGAAGAACATCTGGAAAGGCAGGGGTGACAGAATGGAAAGAGCAGGGGATACAAAACTTGAATGTCGGCATGAGCTCTGTCACTTATTGGCTGTGTAACTAAGGGGAAATCCCTGGGCCTCAACTTCTTTATCTGTAAAATGGGGATAATATCTGAAATAATGGTCACCAGGTGACGGCAAGGATTAAATGAGACGATAACATACAAAAGTACCCCGTCAACTACACAACACTAAGGTGGTACAATTACTATTTGCCTCAGAAGCCAGGAGACGTGGGTGGCTGTGGGCTAAGGAGAAGAACAACGGTACGAAGTCACCTCACCCAACTGAGACCCTGCAGAGAACAGAAGTGGTTCAAGACTTCCCGTCCCCTCCACACACCAGCACAGTCGGCCCAGAGACAGCGGCTCTCCCTCCCACGGCTGCTCCCTCCCCAGGTGTCCAGCCCCAAACGTTAAGTCCCACCTCACATGGGGAGAGGCCAAGGGGAGCAGGACCTTGAGAGAAGTGCTAGAAAAGGGCCAGGTGGGAGAAATGGGATGACAGATGATAGGGGTCCCCAAGGCCGCCTGAGAATGCAGGACGTCTCTTTTATTGCCTCTCACCAGGGCCCAGTCCAGTTTCTGGTCCCAAGAGTAAGAAGAGACACAGTTGACTTTACCTCAACCAGGATCCCCAGGGCGACGTCTACCATTTCAGCTTCATTCATGCAGTACACGGTCCTCGCTGTGGCAAGTCTGAAAGGAAGGCGTGATGCTAGGATGGGGACACATGGGTCTCAGGTCTCACGAGAGGGAAGAACATGAAAGAGTCCCCTCCCTAGGCCTTCCCACCCGCTGCCGCCTTCCAATCTGAAAGGAGGGCATGATGGCCAGTTCCTGACAGCCAGTGCCCCCCGCACAACGGACACCAGCTGATCAAACAGATCATCAGGCCAAGACGTGACTGACCCCCACCTACACTCATGAGCACAGAACAGGACCGTAAGTCAGAAGGGATGTGGGTCAGTTAGGACAACACAGAAAAGGAAAAGCCAAGGAGGGGGGCACTGTAGTGCCCAATCTAGGAGAATGTAGGGACCTCCCCTCCCTGGCAGCTTGAAGGCTCCCCCAAATTACCACCATTCAAATAGCTGCCCCCACAGCTTCTGACTACACACCGGCCCAGTGACTGCCCCTCTGTCTGTCCCTGAAGATCCGCCCATGGGAGACTGGACCCTGGTCCACTCAGCTTGACTACTGGGGGGGGGGGTCACAATTTTTGGTGCAAATGAAGAAAGTGGCATTTTGGACAACTGGCATCTCTGAGCACTTGGCTAACGTGTACACGCCAGAGGGGAGCACTGCCTGGGAGCTGAGCCTTGAGGGCCTGGCTGGGGAGATGCACCCGCAGAGCCAGGGCCTGTGAGGGGAGGGCCCACTTCGCGCCCCCAGACCGTGCACCTGCGAGCTGAAGAGGTTTCTGCCAGGCTGAAATACCCATCCACCCTCCCTGCTCCACCAGCACCGGAAGGCTCAGCCCCAGCAACTGTGATGCCCCCAAGCCCTCCCTTCTCCTGATTTCTCGGGAGCCCCAGCCGGAAGTTGTCCCACCTTGCTGTGGCAGCCCCCTGAGCTGCCGGCCTCCTCCCCTTGGGGGTCTTCACTGCCACCTTTCTCTTCTCGGCCTCCTGGGCTGTCATCCATGTGGGAAGGACCCTCTTTTTATCCCAAGATTTTAAGTCTCCCATCTCTCTTTTCTCTCCTGAAGATGAGTCAGAGCCCAGGCTTAATGACTTGCGTTTTGAATTCAGGACAGCAAACTCCACTCTCATCACACCAGGAATTACAGGTCTGTGTGTCACACTGCAATTCCTACAAAGAACAAAGTCCAGTGAATTCTAAGAACTTAGGATACTTCCAGTCAGCCACTGTAATTACTGGTCAGGACAGGCCACAGGTTAGCGGGGCAAAGAACAGGGCCCAGGACACGAAGATGGGCCACTCTCCTTCTTCCTACCATCCAAGATGCTTCCTGTCCCCAGGGTGCCCTGCCTCTCCTACCCTTAACCTATCTCTCCCTCATCTCCCCAAATCCAGACTTTCCATTTGGCACTTCCTCTACCTTGATGTGGTTACAGAGAACCCCAAGTCCACTTTGATCCCTGGGAAGGCTGAATCAACCAACCAACCAACCAACACCCCCTCCCTTAATCCGAAGATACATCTGACTGGCCAGATTTTAGCTGGCTCCCGGATGGGAGAATCCCGAAGACCCAAAGGCAGCCTCTCATCTAACGGTCTCTCTTGTCCCCTCCTCCTAAAGCTCAGTCCCCACCCTGGGCTCAAAGGGTACAAGTCGAACCCTTCCACTTGCCAGCCAACTCTGAAAGCAGCTCAGGGCTCCGCCTAGGGAGGGCTTTAATGGAATAGAATTTGCCTCAAAAAGGGTCAGCCACAAATAAGGGATCCCTCTCTGAAACACAATCATTTACTGTTCATCTAGAAGGCTGATAACAACTTAAAAATGAGCAGAACGTCATCCTAACCTGTCTGGTCAGAGGACAGACCTTGGCCAAGGTACCCCGCTGCTGTCAGAATTCAGGCTACGGTAATAGTCGTCCCCACAACTAAGGAGCTCTGCCAACCGCCAGGCATCCCGACACCCACTCGACCCCAAGGCAGGTATTTTCAAGCCCATTTTACAAACGAGGAACTGACTGCATGTTCACAAGATTTCAAAGAAGTCTGAAATGGCCAGCCAGGGCTCGCAGCCAGGTCCGGCAGGCCAAACCCAGTGCCTAACCGACGCCACGCTGCCGGGGCTCCAAGGAGCGCAGAGGCCCGGCGGGGAGGGCCGGGAAGCCAGCAGGAGCCCGCGCTACCTGGGCAAACCCAGCCCCGCACGCTCGGGATGCGCCCGGCACCCCCCAAGCCACCGCCCGCCGCTGCCTCGGGGACCCTGCACCGCCCCGGCCGCCCCGGCCGCGGCGGGACGAGTGCCAACCTGCGGGGGCGAGAGTGGAGGGGAGGCACGTGGACCTGCACGCGGCGCCTGGCTGACCGCGGGAGGGAGGCCGCCCGCACGCTCGCTCGCGGCCGGGTGCTCTGGGCAAGGGGACGGGGCGGAGCTCCGGCCGGCCGGCGCGAACCTCCCACCCGGGCTTCCCGCCCCGCCCCGCGCGGCCTCGGCACTTCCGGCCCCGGCCACCGCCCGCGCGGAGAGCCGGCGCGCCCCCTGCAGGCAGCTCGCTCCGTGGGCGTCCCCGCCAGACCCGCACTCGCCTGCGTTCCCGCGGCCTGACAGTCTCGCCCGGACCAAACTCGGCCGCGGCTCCTCTGAGCTGTCATCTAGGCCCCGCCTTTGGAGCGTCCCTGCCCCCTTCGGCATTGTCCAGTTTTAGCAAGCATCCTACCAAGCCATTTTAGCCAGGACCCCCCAGCCCCAATCCTGACTGCCTTCACATTTGGGCGGCCTCCTCATCTTTCACCATCTTCCGGGTGATGTCTGATCACTGAGATTGCCTTCAGCAAGAATCCTAGCGCTGAGTTTAGCCAGAGCCCTCCTCCCTCCACCCTCCTTACTCCCTGTGTTTCCTCTTAGCAACTTTCCACCCACTGACCCCACCCTGCTCCTTAGCTACCAAGTCCCTTCTCCTGGCTGTATCGACTGATGGCTCTCCCCTACTACAAAACCCCACTGTAGTATCCGCCCTTGAATAAAGTCTGCCTTGATGTTTTTAACAAGAGTCATGAATGATTTTCTATTTAATATTTTTTTCTTTAATGGTCCCCAAACACGGCTCCACTGGAGGTCTGCTAGGCAGTCTTTATTAGGGTGTCAATTCCTGGCCCCCCCAAGAGAGAAATTAGGATGGGGGAGGAGGGTCTGCCTTTTTTAAAGCTCAGGATTCCCACAGGGATCAAGGTCAACTCTCCCTGGGGGGGGGGTCCACATCCCAGGGGGAGGGGGACAAGGTGAGCCCCTTGGGTGCAAGAAAAAAAAGCCTGTTCATATGTCATCTTAAAGGAAGTAGGTGTCACTAATACTCAACATTCAGATCGGTGGCCAGGTGCTCCCTCTGCAAGAGCTCCACAAAGCTTCCCAGGTGTCCTCGGTGGTCTGTGTTCAGCCTGGTGCCAAGCACTAACGTGGACACGTGGAGCTAGCATCTAGTTTTAGTTAAAATCAAACTCAGCTTACAGCAAAGAAACCTCCAGGTCACAGACATGACAAGCACAAGCACAAGCAGTCACAGGTGAACCTTCTTTTGCCGCACTTCAAGGTAAAAGGATGATCAGAATTGACCGTCTGACCCCAAAATGTGCCATTATCAAGACAGCCCTTTGAACTGTGATTTATAACAAATCTGCTAATGGTAATGACCCTCCATACACGAGAGGTGCACAAGAGGGGAGCTCCAGCCCAAGCTTGGGGAGTCAGGTCCCTGAAGCTCTCTTCCAGTTGTGTGGCACTTGGGGTTTCTAAAGCGCTTTCACCTGCTGGGCCGGGAATGTTTCACTCAATCACGGCTTAAGGAGATAAATCCATGGTTTCAAGTCACAAAACCAACCCATTGTGCACTAGGGTCATCTAGCTGCAGGCTGAACCTGAACTCTGCCTACAGTCTTTTCCGGAGGGCAACACCGGGTGGGAGTGGGGGGCAGGCCCTGCTTCTCTGGTTCTGCGAAAAGTATTAGAACTGCTGACCTCCAGGTTCCTCTGCTCTCAAGTTGTGAGCCAGGCAAACCCAGTTCTAACTGGTGAAGCACTGTTTGGTTTTGTGAATAAAGGAACAGAAAATACTTATTCTTAGTGAAATCGCTCCCTCCGTATTTGTCTCCCTAAAATCTGTTCCCATCACCGGCTGAAATATGAGGTCTGAGGAACAGGAAACCTTTGCTTCTGCACGAGCAGCTTTCTGTTTGAAGGGAGAGAAGTCCAAGTGGGAATAGAAAACCGGAGCTGTGGGATCCGGACAGGCTGAAGTCAACGACTAAAGAGTGCTTTGAAAGCCATGTTCCCAGGCCTGGCAGAGGCAGTAAGCACAGAGCAGAGAGCTCGGACAGCAAGGCAGCGGCTCTCAAGCAGCCCAGGCTAGAGCCAGGAGGTATGCAGGCTGGGGAGGGGGGTGGTCCTGAGCTGCACTGGCTTGACAGCTTCCCCATAACCTGCCCTTGCCCAAAAGAATGGAAGGAGTCTTGCTGGGGTTCTGGGCAGGTGCCGAGCAGCTCTTGTGAAGGAGAAGGAAATTCAAGTCTTGATGTGACTGACCGCAGGATGAGAGCTCATCCTGGAGGGTCTGGGTGGCCCAGGGAGAAACGCCAGGATGAATATGGCCTGACCAGCACTCAGGATGGAGTGAAGGCTGGAGAGAAACGGGCCAGGAGGGGGCAGGTTTGGCCACTTGTATTTGTTAATTTCAAAAGGTCAGAGGTGAATGGGATTTGGGTTTTTTCTGTTTTGTTTTTAGTCAGTGTTGTGGTTTTGTTTTGTGTTTTCAGGCAGTGTGTTGTGGAACCCCACAGAATCTCAAGCGAAAGCCAAAACAAAAGGGAGGTGGATGTCCAGCCCAGAACATAAAGGAAAAGAGAGAAGACAAAGCTTTTCAAGTGTTCTTTGTTTCTTTGCAATCCTTAAAGACATTCCGGTAGCTGTGGAGACCATATTGAGAAGAGAATGGGTAATAAAGAGAAACTGAAACAAAACTTCGAGGTTAAACAGTGAATTCTCTCATTCAAATGAAACACATGACAGCTTCTTAAATGTCCTACAGAATCTGTGGGAAAGATTATTTGCTGTTTCAGTGCAGAAGACGGGGACAATTGTAAATGGACAAGTCTTGGTTTTCTTCATCTGAAGAGAGGGTTACCAAGGTAGAAATCCGTAAAAATGTGTAAGTAACTACTTATCAGTCTCTGTTGTTCTCCCATAATTGAGCCACATAAACCCCTACTCTCACTCCAAATCCCAACAGAATGGGAGCCAAGGCCTTCGTACCAACTTCATGATTTTCCAGAAGCAGGTAACTGGAGTACCCCCCTACGCCTGCACCACCAGAACTGGGCTGGAGCCCAAAGAGGCCCTACAATGGCTCTTCGGAGCATCTGGGCACCAAGGCCACCCCGTCAGCCTTGGAGCAGGAGACCCACCCCTTGCCAGCCTCCCTGGAAAAGCAAGCTTGGCCCGCAGGCTCCCGCGCTCTCACCGTCCACCAGCAGAGGGCGCTGGCGGCTGGCTCCGGTCCACCTCAAAGATGTGAAGGAGACAGAACAAGCGGAGGCGCAGTGGCAGAGGGACAGGGACACCTACCCAGGTGGACGGGGCAGCTGGAGTCAGAGGCCTCAGACCCTAACCTCATCTCGAGAAGCTCCACCAACGCACGGAAGAAAAGGAACACTATGACCTCCCTGACTGCAGCCCAAAGAAAGAGGAAGAGCACAAACCTTACCTAGCGCGGCGGCGGGAGACAGGACACCTAGCTCTAAGGCAAAGCAACAAGCAAACCTCCACACGGCTCAGCCCCACAGCTGGCAACACCTGGCACGCAGGGCCTCAGCCCGAAGCTGACTAGCTTCCTGGTGGAACATCTGCCTCTTCAAGGGCAAAGGATGAAAGGAGACGCTCTGCTGCATGCACGCGTTCCAGAAAGAGATACCAGGTGACCACGAGAATATTCTTTTTTTTTTTTAAAAAAAAAAAAGGAAAAATGAGCAAATATATACAAAATACTGTCACTCCCTCCTGGGCCAAGAGAGCAGCCATCATGCTGCATCTCCTGCTTCCTGAACTTTCATCCCTGCCGCCTGAAGCATGCCCCTTGCGCAGCCCAGCACGCTGGTCTCTGGGGGCACTTGTGCCATGACTCAGTGTGGCTCCTGTCCGGTCTCTGCTGCTGGAAAGAGCCAGATTCCCTGGACTGTCCTTCCCTGAGGAGTCCCCACACGGGCCAGGAGCAGGAAGCAGAGTGCTCTGTGTTCGGGTCCCGTCACTCCACTCCCCCAGGATAACAGGTAACATTGCCTCCGTGGGTGTCCCTCAGGGGTGGGGGCGGTCCCGTCAGAGTTTATGAGCCAGCAGGGTGGTCAGCTTGATCTTGCCATCCATGGACGCAGTGAGGCACGTCCCACAGTCCATGGCCGTGCTCCAGTCCACGGTGACCACAGGGGCTCGGTGGCCGCCCAGGCTCAAGCAGCTCTCCAGAACCTTCTCTTCCCCGCCCAGCTGCAAGACAGGAGAGAGGAGGCGTCAGCAGGCACTGTTCACACACACAGCCACTTTATCCACCACACTGCCGCGAGTCTGGGGGCTGCCACCCCAACACGAGGGAGTCCCCAGGCACGCATACCCATCTTTCCCTCCCAGAAGACCTCGGTTTAATTTCTTGTACCAGGAAATGCCTTCACTGTCCCAACTATAGTCATTCCTTTGTCTTAGGTGGAAAATCTGCTCAAAAAGACAAGAGAATGTTCTCTCTGCCACCTTTAACTCACTGTGGGCAGGCCTTCTGCACCCTCCCCAAACCACACCCAAATCTGCTCCTACTGGGCTTTCTGCTCTCCAGCGTGTGATCACACATGCCTGGCTGTTTCCCATCTGCCTCCCGCTGGAAGGCAAGCCGCCGGAGGGCAGGCTGTGGGTCCTCTCCGACAGCAGTCAGCACAGTGCTATGCTGGCCGCCCTGAGGATGTGAGCAGGGCTCTCCCTCGCCCGGCAGCACCAGCCTCCCGGGACTCAGTCCACAGCGATGAGAGTCCGAAGGGAGCAAGGAAGGGGAAGCCAGGAGCACAGCTAATAACGATCAATCCAGCAAAAGAAAATGAGTAGGAAACAGCAGTCTGGGCCCTCATGGAGAAAACATCTTAAAAAAAATCATAGGTCGTTTAAAGATTGTAAAATGTGGATCTAAAGTTCATTATATTCCTTAAGAAATTAGACCCCATAATTATACAGAGGGAAATCTTCCAAGCCCTTAAATGGTTACAGAGCAAATCTGACAGCAAATCGTCAGTCCACAGAAGCCACCCTGGCTTAAATGGAATTCCAGAACCTTCTCATCCCCAGCCAGCTGCAAGAAGACAGAAGAGGAGAGGCCCTTCGGACAAATGACAAAGGCTGACTGGAACAGATGACAAAGGCTGATTGGGACAAGTAACAAGTGACGAGGCTCATGATTAAAAATACACAAATGTACACACAACACACCAAAAAATCATACACGGAGCAAAGTACAGGCTAACAAACTCAGTTTTTAAATAATAAAATACAATTAGGCTTGCAGACAGAAAGCTTTTCATAGCATCTTCTAATAGCAATTACAAGAAATTACAGAGCTAATTTTAAGAAAGGAAGAGCCGTTAATGTATCATCATCTGTGGAAAAGGGGAGCCTCGGGGATGGCAAGCCTGGATCACCCGTGGTGCCACACTCCGGACCAACAGCCGAGGCGGCTCCCGACGCGCCACCTCTGCACACCTCCCTCCCCCCTTCCAGCGCTCTCCCTTGCCACTATCCCCGTGGGACACCAAGGCCGGCCTCACCAACTCACTGGCCTCCCCACCTCCTGCTCCTCTGAAGGCCTCAGATCCACGGACCAGCCCCCATCGCGCAGGGGTCTCCCTCTGAGGGCCCAGCCCCTGCCCAGTTTCCTCCGCTCAGAACCCTGCCCTGTCGCTGCTGGTCCTCAGTGTGTCCCCACGACAGCAGGGTCACACCCTCCCGTGCGCGCTCACACTGCTTCGTCCAACACCTGCACGCAGCTGCCGTCCAGAGCACGGGCCATCCACCAACCCATGAGCCAGGGTAACGGGGCACGGAGAGCCCTGGGGCAGAGAACATTCTTGTGACTCCACGCCTACACACTGTATAAACACTACCATTAGGCAAAGAGTTGCCACGGAGGCTAAGAACTGGTCTGTGTAGTGACCAAAAACATATGCTTAGGAGCACCTGGGTGGCTCCGTCAGTGAAGCGGCTGACTTCAGCTCAGGTCATGATCCCAGGGTCCTGGGATTGAGCCACCTCAGGCTCCCTGCTCAGCAGAGAGTCGGCTTCTCTCTCTGCCCCCGCCCCACGGCTCATGCATGTGCGCACGAACACTCTTCAACAAAAATATAAAATCTTTAAAGAAAATAAAAAACAAACATGCTTTGACCACAACTCAAATCCCCATCACTAGTCTGTCTGGTAATACTAGTAAAATAGATGAGGTTTATCATTGCAGACAGTTGTACAAAAAAGTACATAAATAGAGAAGCTCGGTCATGAGAACTGAAACAAGCACATAAACTGAGGCACAAACCCACGTGGATGACTTCCATGCTGGTGTGAAGAGCCACCCCGCCCCCGGTTTCCGCCCTGGGCATGGGCTGTAATGTCTGTGACCAGGGGACCTCCAGGAAGCTAATAAGCCTATACCAGATCAGTCACTGAAGCAGACCACGGAAGCACTTGTCCGTGTACGGCACGTTCCCCCCAAACCAACACACTTCCCAACGCTTCTGCTTCTTCACATTCTCTCTAATAGAGATTATGCCCAAGGAACAAAAGCAGAGGAGGGCCAGAATCTCGTCAAATGACAGCAAATGGACAAGCAGAGAAAAAGACGAACGTCTCTGTCCTGTCTCCACCCCCGAGCTGGGGATCGGCACCCCTGCCCGGCCTGCATCCCTGAGGCCGCAGGCACCATCCCCCCTGGGGTCAGAGGCTTCTGCACATGCAGCCGGCTTGGCCCTGGCCCACGCCTCCAGGGAGGAACCTCTCTGCCCACCCGGACAGGCCCTCCGCCCCCACCAGGTACCTTGTAGATGACGCCCCCTGTGGCAGAACACGTCAGCATGTAATTTCCCTCCGAGTCAAAAGCGAAGAGCCGGCCCCGGGGCACTTGAACCTGCTTGTAGCCGCTGTAACCCGACAGCACAAAGGGGCCGGTGGCATCGGCGGGGAGGCTGTCCTCGGACACCTTCAGGCCACTCCTGTGGATGTCCCACTGGATAAACTGCAACCAGGAAGCAAAGGCTGAGGGCTCGCTCAGCCACGGGGGCCCAGGCCAGACGCGGGGTCACCAGGAGAGGCAGTGCAGTGACCCTTTGGTCCGTCTTTTCCCAACACAATTCAAACGTTTTTTTGGAAAACAACATCTCAGAAAGAGCCCGCAACTTCACAGAAGACCTGAACTCTCTCTGGCCTGACTCCCAGAGAGGGAAAGGGCATGGATCCCCATCTCTCAAACAGGGGGGATGCACCACATGATCGTTATTCTTACTGTTGCTGTTGTTTCTAGGGTTAGAACCCAACTGGGTTTTTCTGACTTAGAAGAGAGCATAATTCCAACTATCTTCCCACCGCCTCAGCAGTGTAATCAACTGAACATGAGCAGAACTGTTATAAACTAGCTTCAGGGCCTGTGGTGAACATAATCCTTTAGTCTACACCATGGACAAGCTATGTGACCACCTCTTCACTGAGACTCCTACTCAAATACATAGAAGTCAAGCTTTACCTTAAAAATCCCTCCCCATAGTTTCCAAATGCAGAATTTACTTTGAACTTAGAGTTTTCAGTGAGGAATACAGGTACACAGTACAAAATCCCAGGGTACAGGTAGATATACCTGAAAACCAAGTCTCCCTCTCTCCTCTCCTGCTGCCTCCCAGCCCAGCTCCCTTTCCTGGATCTGAACGTGTCCTTCTAGAAAGAACACAAGGGGGCACTGATCTTCACTTTTTATCTTTTTCTACTGGGCTTTCTGACTCCACTCAGGCCTAGCCACGTGGCCTCTAGGAAGCAACTCTATACACCGCGCTGTGACCCCTGATGACCTTGGCCAGCTCAACCCGGCCGTAATCTGAACCCCGCAATCACCCAGAGTGGGAGGAGTCACTTCTGCTAAAACTTGGAGGGAGGCTGGGCTCTCCCTTTTCCTCATCACCACCCCCCACTACACCTGTTCAGACCTCACAATGGTCCCAAGACCGGTGACAGTGACCGCCCCCTTGTACAGATGGCCTGCTGAGGCGGAGAGGGACCCTGAGGCCACAGAGCCTGTGAAGGGCCCGGGCAGGGTCCTCTCAGCCTTCATGCTCTTCTGATGCCCTCTGGAATCTCAAGCCAAAGGAAGAAGCGTTCCAGGTGGAAATCCGGCTCCCGCCTACCTTCCCGTCCTCGCCGATGCTGTACACGGTGTTCTCGTCGTAACTGAACTCCACTGAGTAGACCTCCCCGCAGTGGGCCTTCCAGCTCATGGCGCACTCGTGCTGCTGCATATCTGCGGGGAGGAGATGCCGCTGAGACCCCCGCCAGGGCCCCGGGGAGGATTCGTCCATGACAGGCACCCTGGCCCTCCTCCCAAAGGGCTGGATCTATTCTGGAGGTGGAGGGTCTCCTGGAGCCTACAGGCATCCCAGAGCTGAGCCTGCCAAAAAACACTCTCAGTGCACTAATTCTCTCCTCCGGTGTATTAAGCAGCGATTCAACAATTCTGAAGTTGAAGCTTTTCTCCCTGGGTCAAACACGAGGTTCAGGAATCCACGGCCAGAGCCTGAGCTCATTTGGGAGGAACACAAGTCTAGGGAGACAAACAAATGCTTCCTAGGAGGCCTCTGTAAGTCCCACGGGGCACCCGGGGGCTCTTCCAGACTCGGTCCCTCATTCCCTCCCAGACTCCAGAATCTCCCGGGGCGGGCCTGCATGAAGCTAGGCTCCTCCAACAGCGCGCCCGATAACTCCGCTGCACACCGGTCTAATGCTCTCAGCAGAAGGCACCAGCCACCCTCTGCAGAAGGCACGCCATTCGTCTCATGGGTCCTCCTGGATCTCACTCCAGCCACAGGACTCGGACCACACAGCGCCACACTCAAGGACTGCTAAGCCCCAGCACTCCCAGGCCCACGGACACTGACCATGTGCAAGGGGGCTGATTACAGAGGTTTGGAAAAGAGCCGACTTGGACCAAAATTAAGCTCTATTTCGAGCATCCTGAATTGGGTGGGCTTCTGCAATAGCTTCCAGTCCAGCCAGCAAAAATCCAACTCTCCTCTCTGGGCCACTAAAGGAGGGGACCAGACAACCACGAGCACCGCTGCTTACCGAACAGCCGGATGACACCATCAGCTGCCCCCGTGACCAGCAGGTTCCCGTTGTGATTGAAAGCTGTGCAGTTGATGGCAATGGGCTCGGGGTCCAGAGAGAACTGGAGCTAGTTAAAAAAACAAAAACAAACAAAAAATACAACTAAATTTGAAACTGTAGAAGAATAACAACTCAATATTCAGGACAAATTCTTGTCTGAAAAGGGAAAGAGGACCAAGATTCAGAGGGACACATAAGAGCATGGAAAGTGCGGGAAGTTTCCAGTTTCCAACGGTGACCATACCTAAGTGCTCATGTGACAGCTTCTCTTCCCACTATACTGCACACCTCTGATTGCAAGATTCTTTTGTATGTACTCAGTACTTCATTAAAACTTTAAAGATAACAAGGAAACATAAAACTACTCTAAGGGCCTTCGAGGCAAAGAGAAAGATGAAGGATCTAACTAAGCTGTACGAGGGAAAGCACTGAGAGTGGCTGGAGGACAGATGTGTACTGGGCCGGCGGGGAGAACACCACGACTGGGAGGGGACAGCATGCAGGGGACAGCGCCCAGGGAGGGCCTGCACCTGCAAAGCACACTTGGAGGCTGGGGCAGTGGGGAGGGCTGATGGCGGGGGCCCTGTGGTGGTGTGGACCAGAAGTCTGGAGGAATAGGCTCAGGGTCTGTCGTTCCCTGCAGCAGGTCAGGGCCCACCGCAGGAGGTCGTGCGGCGTCCTAGGAGGAGCACTTGAGACCCAGTCTAGGGCTTGTCCCTGGAAGTGCAGAGAAGTGGGCAGAATGGAAACAGTTTGCAGGTGGAGCGAATGGTGTCAGCCCGCGGGCTCTGCAGGGTGAGGGAGGAGGGTGGCTCCGGAAGGGCACGCAGCTTCACAGTGGGGCACATTTGCCGAGACAAGGAAACTCGGGAGAACAGACGTGGCAGGGCACGGTGGCAAGAATTCCAGGGTGGCCCTGATCCCTGTGCCCCAGGGAGACGCCCAGAGGGGAATGCACCCCATTTCTACAGGCAGGTAAAGGGAGGCACAAACGGCCCATCTACAGGACGGACACTTCCCGGCATCCAGTGGCCTTGGGAACCCAGCTGTTGAACGCAAGGGCCACACCACATTTGCGCCCCAAAACTAATTTCAGTAAGAAACATCAGTGCCTTCTAAATGTGTGCGTTTACACCTCATCTCTCTCTCTGGGCGCGTAGGGTCACTGCGGCAAGCACCTGCCACGGTGGGTGGGTGGTCCTCGGCTCCTGAGCCAGCTTTCGCCCGGCTGTCACTTCCCAGGAACTTGCACGAGTCCCCACTCCTTCCGGCTGCTGTTGGCATCTTTATGCATCACTACGTTAACAGGGAGTCAGACTCCACTTGTCTCCCAAAAAACAAGCTGTTTGACTGCATAAGACAAGTGAAAGAAGCCAATGGGACCACACAGTGAGATCCTGACTACACGATGTGATGGAGAAAGCAAAGCTATGGAGACACTAGAGATCAGCGGGTGCCAAGGTCTGAGGGGCGGAGGGGAGGAACAGGAGCACACAGGACCTTCAGGCTGCTTTTGGTAAAAACGGCCCGTGTGGTACCATAACGGTACCTACGCGTCCTCACCCATTTTTTGGGACCTAGACAGCGTGGGGGGGGGGCTCTGTTATAAAGAGAGTGCCACTCTGCTAAGCAGGGGGTGGGAGCAGGGGGTCAATGGGAGATCTCTGGACCCTTCTCCCAATTTGAATGTGAACCAGAACTGGTCAAAAGAAAGAAAATTTTTTAAAGCCTTTCAATATAAACAATTAAATTTAAAAAATTCTTAATAAACCACAAGCGCCCTCTGGTAGGCTGTGTGGGACTTCTACGTCTGTGGCCCGATTCTGGATGGCGCCAGTTGCCAGCAGCCGGCCTAGCTGCAGTGTGACTACTTTCCAACGCTTCGACTCTGAACCTGCTTCACCTACTGAAATCTGAGGAGACCAAAGCAAAGAAAGGACGAGGCTCATCAGAAAGACCAGGAAGCTGACATACAGGGCTACCCCAGGAGCGCGACCCCACACACACCCACGAGGAGATCCCCAGGGGCAGGGCTGGCACCTGCTGCTTCATGGTTTTCGTGTCCCACAGCAGCAGCTTGCCGGGAACCTGGTTAGTACCCTTGCTGCCAATATCTGGAGCCGAGAAGTCCACCTGGGCAGCGAGGCTCGGAGCGGCGGCTGAACAGACGAAAGAGGCCCCGTTGGGGCTGCAGGCAAGCGACAGGATTCTGCAATACATGTGGGGCCGGGTCAGCATTGCACCTCCCCCAGAGAAGTCAGGCTTCAGCTCTGAGGCGGGTCCTGCTACGGGGATGGGGCAGAAGGCCCAGCGCAGAACCAGCCCCGCAGAGCACGGCGGGTGCGGGCCGCGGCCTCCCACTCACCTGGGCATATCGTCGTTGATGTTGATCTCACAGAGATTCTTCTTGGCTTCTGTGTCATAAAGACGCACTGTCCCCACACCACTGCCCAGCAAGAGCTAGAAGGAGAAGGGGGGGCAGATGCAAAGGACAGCTCAGGCCTGGTCAGGGAGGACCACTGCGGGGCCAGGCCCACTCCTGTGAGGTGCAGGTCTGGGCAGCTACAGGGTGAGGCCCCGCCTCCACCCACCTCCACACACTCAGGAGAAATCTGGCTAACACAGACCTCATTCAAAAATTATATGAAGAGGGGGACCTGGGTGGCTCAGTTGTTAAGCATCTGCCTTCAGCTCAGGTCATGATCCCAGGGTTCTGGGATCGAGTCCTGCATCAGGCTCCCTGCTCAGCAGGAAGCCTGCTTCTTCCTCTCCCACTCCCCCTGCTTGTGTTTGGGCTCTTGCTGTCTCTCTCTCTCTGTCAAATAAATAAATATAATCTTAAAAAAAAAAAAATGACATGAAGCTATCAGAGGTGACCTTGAACAGAAGCAAAACTTCAAAAGAAATCTATGGACTGGGAGAGAAGTATCGTCTCAGATACACCTGGAAATGTGTTGATCAAATGAAGCCCCCTGACCTTCCCTCCCTTTCTGCCAGTTTTCAATCCCAGCAGTTCCCGTCCTCTCTTCTTGCTCCTCCTCTACCTGCCACACCTCCCTGGGTACTGGCCCCTGCCCCAGTGACATGTTCTGGGGACAGCTCTGGCTCTGGGCCTGTTACGGCCTCCAGAAAAAGTAGAAAAGGATATCCTTGTCTCCAGGCATTTGTGATTTACTGGGTAAAAAGCTTCAAAGATAATAACTGGTACTGCCAAAAGAAAGCGCCAGAAGCAGGTTTGAGGATATCCCCCAGGAATATTACCAACATACTGAGCTCAAATTAACACTGGCAGATTAATACGTGTAAAGGGTAAGTTCTGAGATCCTAGTATCATAAAGATAAATTCTGCAGGTTGTCAAAAATTATTGAAAAAACAAAAACAGGGGCGCCTGGGTGCCTCAGTGGTTTAAGCCTCTGCCTTCAGCTCGGGTCATGATCCAGAGTCCTGGGATCGAGCCCCGCGTCGGGCTCTCTGCTCAGCAGGGAGTCTGCTTCCCCCTCTCTCTCTGCCTGCCTCTCTGCCTACTTGTGATCTCTCTATATCAAATAAATAAAATAAAGAATCTATAAAAAAAAATCATTTAAAAAAGAAAAAACAAAAACAAAAACAAAACATTGCCAATGAGGTTTGCCCCCTGGGCTGCCTTGTATGATCTCCTCGAAACGGAATACAGTGAAAGAAAACACTATAAATCAACTTTACCTCCTAAACTACAAATCCTCTCCCAAACAGTAAAGTCCAAAAGGAAGAACACTGTACTAATAGTACTGTAGTAGACTTGTGGGGACCCTGAACAGGACACTACCCCCACCAGCCTAAGCTGTTACCCTGGGAGCCTGCCATGGGGCGGGATCTCAGCAGAGGAGGGGCAGCTGAGAAGCTGAGAACGTTCGCGGTGGGTTGTCAGAAACTGAACAGATGACGGGAGCTGATGGGGGAGAACGGGAGGCAAGCTGGTGTCTCCCCGGGCGGAGAGGAAGAAGCACTCCCCACCAAACCCCCCTGCCAGGACAGTCTGGATGTGTGTCCCCGCAAAACCCAGTAGCAGAGAAGGGAGGGGTGGTTTGGCTGCCTCAGCTGAGCCTGTGGTGCCAGACGCCAGGGGATGGCCTCGGGCGCTCCTCACTTAGACGCAACAAGGCAGGCGTCACTCACCAGCCTGTCCCGCTTGGTGGCCCATTCTAGAGACAGCAGCGGCGACTTGGAAATGGAGGACGCTTTGGTCTGCATGATGGGGTTGAAGGACCACACTTTGATGACCCCGTCTACATCCAAGCTGGCGACCCTCCTCCCTGAGCAGTCCACTCTAAGACAGAAGAGAGAGGGAGACTGTTACCATCCCTGCCTGAGCCCACCATCCTCGTCAGCTGGAGCCCAGAGCATGGCCTCGCTGACTTCTCAATTGTTCCCCAAACTGCCTACACTCCAAGGATGGGCGTGGACTCTTTCTAGAGGTATTCATTCAGTCACCGGTCAAGAACTACTTAGCAAGAACCTACTCTGCGCTGAGCCCTGGGGGAAGCAGTGAAGACAGAGCAGTGGCGAGGTGCCCACAGCCCTGTGCCTGGGCAGCTGCGCCTCCCGGGGGACTCCAGAGCCACAGTCCTGCGGCAGGGAGCCCCTCACTCTCCCCAAACCACAGTCCACAAGGCCTTGCAGAGCTCATGCTTTCACCATGCGTGACTAAAAACTTGTACATGGTGAAGGTTTACCGAAAAGTAAAACAACATATAGAAAATTATATATATGTATACACACACACACACACACACACAAATCATATATATAAAACAACATAAAGCAAATTAAAATTAAGTCTCAGGGAGTTCAGATAAAACTAAAACTAAAAATAAAACTCAGAGTTCCATAGTGAGAAAGGACAGAGAGGCTACCCAGGCCAAGAGCAGCTGTCCAGCCTTCCTCCGACTCTGGAGGGATGACTGCAGTCCATCAGGGACCATCCCCCCGGAGGGACCTCCTTGCTGCCACACCTTCACATGCACAGCCTGACAAGCCAGGCCTCCCAGGGAGCCAGCCCTGCCAGCCCAGTCAGCACTTTCCCTGCCAGGGCCTCCCCCGGGCCCCCGGACCCGAGCCCACCTGCAGTGCATGATGGAGGAGTGGTGCTCCCCGTACTCCTCCTGCCCCAGCACAATGAACGGCTGCTCGGGGCGGACCCCTCCGCCCTCGCCACCTGCTGCAGAAGCCCGCGTCAGCGTCTCCAGTGCCTCCACATGGGGCTCGGGGCAGGGCTCAGCCTCTGGGCCACTAGCCTCGGCCTTCTTCTCTGCGCTCTATGATAAGCAAAACGGGGACAAGTCAGCTCTGAGGGGTCTGTCCAGGTCCCAGCCCTTCACATCTGGGGACCTGCTGCAGGACAGCTAGGATGCCAGGCCACAGCATGCTGGGGGAGGCTCTGAGGGGCCACAGGCTCTAGAAGAAAGAGCTCTGGACACTAAGAGCAGCACCAGCTTGTCCCAGGAGAGGCAGATTCCTGCTCTGCCAGCGGCCCCTGTCTAGAGACCATTCCCCTCTCACAGGCCCTGCTGAGGGAGTCCGGGGCCGTGGGCACCCTCGCCCTGTCAAGCTGACATGACGCAGGACAGGCTGACAATAAAAATCAGTGAGAACCCAGTAAGGGCCAGGCGCTGTATGACTACATTTCATTCAATCATTTAATCCTGCCCCAAACCATCTGGGATCCTATTATCAAGCCCATCTGATAACTGTGGAAACTAAGACTGAAAGCAGAAGGTTAAATACGCTGCCCAAGGTCCAGAGCTGGATGTGAAGCCTCGCCCCACCATCCCATGAGACTGAGGCGACTGGCCAGACATCAGGATGCAGACACGAGGACAGCCGCAGAGCCGGAACAAGGCCAGGCCCCCACAGGCACCCCACATACCCTCTCTCTGCCTCCCCAGTGTTGGCTGCCGGTTGGCCCCCAAGACTACTACTACTCCCCCTGACATAACCCGGGCCAGGGGGCACGGGCCAGGGCAGCCTCCGCCACCCCCAAGGCCCTTGAGGCTCTTCAACGTGCTCCTCGCATCCCAGAAGCACAGCTCTACAGCGAAAATGTAAGAGGGAGAGAGACCTCAAGCTCAGACAGGCGCCTTCTGGGAGAAGCTGAGCTCAGGCATGTCTCTAACCCGACGGGGTCAGAACAGGACCATCTGAGGTCAGAGCCACAACGTCTACACCGCCGGCACACACAGGGCTGGGGAGCGGCAGCAGCGCTTCTGACAGCAGCCAGGAGCCCCAGACAGAGGATAAGTGGTCAGGCAGGTGACATCGCTGGCAAATCCCTTGGGTGTTTCACTTCAATCCGGAGCAGGTGACAGAGAGAGAAGCAGCTTTACTGCCAGGAAGGGTAGACCCCCACCCCATTTTCAGGGGGAGGGGAGTCCCCAGGCTCAGCACCACGAGCACGAGTGCCTGGCTTCAGCCCAACACCGCACGTCAGGGCAGCGTCTCCAGCAGGGGACGCGGGAGGAAGGCACCCTGTGACCAAGCAAGGCTGGGTGATTCTGGGTGAAGGCAAGGGAAGCAGGTCTCTCCGGCCAAGCCTCAGAGAACCTGTGACCCACAAACAGCATTACACGGAAAGTGGGAGGGGTACCTGCAGGCCCTGAACCCCTCCACCGAGAGCCGCGGCCCCCAAGGGCAGCCCCGCCAAGACGCAGCCATACCTGCAAAGTCATAGAGAAGAGCTCCTTCCTCTCCTTGCCGTGATCCTGCAGGCGCCGCTGCCGGTGCTGCGACCAGCTGGACTCCCCGGACGCCAGCCCGCCCAAGAGGCTCTTCCCGTCTTTGGGCCCGCACGCCGCATCCTTTCCCTTGGCGGTCTAGACAGCGAGACACGGGTGGTGAAGGGCGGCTTCCTGCTGGAGCCCAGGCCATGACCCCTCAGCCGGGGCGGGGGGAGGGGGGCGCAGAGGCAGAAGCCAAGGGAGGGGGCAGCTTCTCAACCCCACAGCTCCTGGGCCTCTCGGCCTCGGGGCAAAGTCCAGAGTGGAACATGAGCAGACTGGACCCCCTCCTTTTTGGTCTCCCCTCCTCTGATCTAAGAGGTAGGGCAGCAGCACTCCTCAGCCTGCCACCCTTCACCTGCGCGTGCGCGTGCACGCGCGCGCGCGCACACACACACACACACACACACACACCACCTCCTTCATCTAACCAGAACAATTAACTCTAGCTAAGGGGGCGGGAGACCTGTGCCTACTGAGCGATGACGACGAGAGGGGTCAGGCCCCTCGCTAAGTGTCAAAAATGGCTACAGGCAACTCAGTGTTTAGGCAATACAAAAAAATAATTATGCAACATATAGTCACCTCTCCAGAGCCAAAGAGGAACACAGTACCCTCTCTTATTTGGGCCAAGTATATGACTAAGCCAGCTGATGTTAACAAATACTGAGGTATTTGGAAATGATTACTAGGCAACCAGAAATTCTTAACAGAAATGACTGGAAATTCAAGGACCTCTGAGCAAGGTGGGAAAGGCCCCGTTTCATGGCAAGAGTGATAAAGGTGAGCAAGTTACAGCAGATGAATTCAATAACCCCCATCCACTTCCATGGAGAGAAGATTCTTAATCTAGAGACTTTTTATTTTTAATTTTTTTAAAGATGTGTTTATTTATTCATTTTTTTAAGTTTTTTTTTTAATTTGACAGAGAGACACAATGAGAGAGAGAACACAAGCAGGGGAGTGGCAGAGGGAGAAGCAGGCTTCCCACTGAGCAGGGAGCCCAATGCGGGACTGATCCCAGGAACCTGGGATCATGACCTGAGCTGAAGGCCATCACTTAACCAGCTGAGCCAGCCAGGGGCCCCTAAAGATGCATTTATGAGAGAGAGTGAGTATAGGGAGAGGGGCAGAGGGAGAGAAAGAATCCCAAGGAGACTCTCTACTGGGCACAGAGCCTGACTTGGGGCTTGATCCCATGACCCTGAGATCACAACCTGAGCCAAAATCAAGAGTCCGACGCTCAAGTGACTGAGCCACCCAGGAGCCCCTAGAGCCTTTTGAAAAGATGTCACCTCATCCTTCCAGATTATCTGGCTGGGCTGTTTGCAACCTTATTCTAACAAACTGTGGTGGTCCCCTCTCTCCTCATTTTACAACTCTCAGCGAAAGGATCTGGATGCCAACTGCCACTCAGGTTTGAGACCAACCTCTCGGCAAGTCACTTGCACACAAGACGTAAGTCAAGAGAACTCAACCGAAGTGTGCTTGTTGCTTTCTACCCATTCTACTTTCTAGTTTTTATGTTAATATTAAACAACTTAACATGATTAACACAGATTCCTTGGGACCCTGGAGTCATGGGAAGAGTTGAAAAGGAAATTTTAAAGGACTATGAGTTCACATGGAGCCTAACTGTAGCTGACTTCATGGTACTGGTTATTTCTGTTTTTCTGACTGAGGTGATCTCAGGGGTATCCAGTTATGCTTATAACAGAGGTTTCTTCTAGGGAAAGTATTTGATGCTCTATATTCTGGCTTATTTTAGGAGAAGTGGGTTCAAGATAAAAGATACAAACTAAAAGTCAAGATAAAAGAAATAAACTAAAAAAAAAAAAAATCCCACAACAATAATGCACCAAAATAGAGTATTCATTGAATGCTGACCATATACAAGGCACCATGCTAAGAACTTTACAAATGTTCCCTTGAAGAGGAGGACGTTATTTTAACAAGAGGAAGTCAGGCTTAGGTTAGGTTACTGGTCACACAGGGAGAGCTGGACAGAGGTGGAATTCCCACCCAAATCTGACAGCAAACCCCATGTCCCAAGAAACCTGATGGAAGCAACAGCATGAAAAGAGCACAGAGAAGAAAGTGACAATGAATGGAAAAGAAGAAATGTCATGTGCCCAGAACTAAATAACAAAGACAAGGCCCTTCTCACAGTACTTCTGGCTATTTCTGAGAAATAACCCATGGTTCATGGAACACTGAAGAGGTTCCACAGTTTTAGAAAGTCCAAGAAGACTTCTCTAACATACCCAGAAGTAACAGTTGGTCAAGATATACAAGGAGGTCTTGAAACTAGTGCTGGCCCTCATTTTAGGGATCCATTGATTCCTCCCCATATCTCTAACGAAGAGGGAAAATCAGACCAAAGACTTCCCCCAGCTTAGCTATATGTGTATCAGACGTAATAGACTTTAAGCCAAAGACTATGATAAGAAACAAAGAAGGTCATTATGTAAGAAGTAAGAGGATATGACACTTGAAAGTATTTACGCACCTGACACAGGAGCACCTAAACATACCCAGCAAATACCAAGGAGAAATAGGCAGCAATGCACTAATAGGGACTCCAATACCCCACTTTGAACAATGGAGAGACCATCCAGACAGAAAGTCAATAAGGAAACACTGCGCTTGAACTACTTTTTATACTAGAAGAACCTAAAAATGACACAAAACATTCCACCCAAAAGCAGCAGAATATACATTCTTCGCAAGCACACGGAACATTTCCAGGATAGATCACACGTTAGGCCACCAAACAAGGCTTAATAAACTTGAAAAGACTGGAAACATATCAGGCATCAAAATCGTATCAAACTACAACTCAATCATAAGAAGAAAATCTAAAAATTCACAAGTATGTGGAGATCAAACAACATGTTTCTGAACAACCAATGGATCAGAGCAGAAATCAGAAAGAGAAACCAAAAAATACCCTGAGACCAATGAAAATGTACACACAGCACACCAAATCTGCTAAGATGCAGCAAGTGCAGTTCGAAGAGGGAAATTCATACCAGTAAATGCCTCCATCAAGAAAAGGGAAAGATTTCAAATGAACAACTTCCTCAAGAAACAAGAAAAACAAGTGAAGTCCAAAGTTATAAAGATCAGAATAAAGGTTAATGAAATAGAGAGTAAAAGGACAATATAAATGAGCAATAAAATTAATGGCCAGCTTTTTAAAAGATAAAATGACAAAACTTTACCAAGAGAAAAAGAGGACTCAAAATAAAAAAAAGAATAATTCCAAGATACTTCTCTAAAAACTCTCATATTCTAATAGAAAAGACAAACAAACAAACAACAACAAAAAAAACCCAACAGTAGTAGAGGCTATGTTTTCGGATTAAATGTGGCTACGGCAACTCCACAGCCAGCTATGAGCACAGTGGGGAAGAGAAGTAAGATCACTTTCCTGGGCGGACAGCCACTTTCCAAAATAATGGGATCCAGGCAAGTGAGGAAGTCTCAAAAAGCCTGGACCAACTACAATGCAGTTGTGATAGATTTATCAGCCTGAGCAAGAGATCTTTACACTGGACACTGGAGAAGAAAAGGGAAAGGGATCCCTACAATATTACATTCATGCCCTGGAAGTACGTGGACCACAGGGGAATCCAGCCTGGGCCCTGAGGGTGGGGAATGCCACAAAAGGCAGACAGGCACTCCGTGGCACGCTCTCCTTCCTCTGCCCACCCGCTACACCTGAGAGAGGGCGTCTCTTCCCTTTTCAGTGCTAAGTCCATCAATGAGCCCATCCTGAGGGAAGAGAGAGGCATGGGATGGACTTGAAATCCCTCTAGTTGCACACAAGTCACTCGCAGCACTTCCCCAGCCAGGACAGGAAATACAACATGAAGAAGGACAAAGGCAGCGCTTCTCTTCAAGTCAAGATGGCAAGGAAGTTTCTAGTAGGTCTTCGGGTAAGGGCTGGACCATCCCCCAAAATGAAAATTCGAACAGGTGTTAACAAAAGGCACCACAATGAGCTGAAAAACTGCCTTGATAATGAGAGGGTAGCTTTATGCCCAGATAACCAGGGGCCTCCATGTGGCCTATGAGATTCTGCTTAGAGAGAGCTTCTCCCTCAGCCTCATCTCGTTATTTACTCAAGAAGGGTGAAAAGAACAAAAAACGATAATGCTGATGAAAGCAGCTCTCCACGGAACACTATGAGTAAGTAGGTTAAGGTAAACTTGTGTCTAGCTACAACTGTACTCAAATAAATGTTTGCTGTGGTAATACTGGTAAGTCAGAGTTTTGAAAGCAAACCTCATAAAAGTCATAACTACCAGATTCACATAACATTCCAAATGTCCAAATTACATTGCCATACTCTACTGTAATCTACCTGTCTCCTACAGTTCAGGACAAATATTTTAACCTGTGTTTTATCATTCACTTTGCCTTTCTTTCTAGAGAGAGAGAAAAATTAATTTTCAGTGGCCTGAATAGAGTTTACCAGGCAGTCATCCAGATGGGGCAGGAAACAAGTTCCGGCAATCTGGTCTCGCCTGATGTAAAACAAAGCTACCAGAAGACAGGGCCTCGTCACACTTAAAATTATAAAACAAAAGTCGTGGAAGATGGCTCCCTCTTCCTTCGTCCTGTTAAAATCCATGGAAGCAGCCCCACTATGAAGTACTTTGATAAGAGTTAAAAATGCAGTTTGCTTTCCTTACATTGCAGCCAATTAAAGGTTATCTCTATAATAACCGGCAGCCCTGTAGCTTCCTGAGCGGGAGTGAAAGGTGCGGCATCGTAAGGCTTGGTGGGAAGGATGGAGTGCAAGTTCAGGCTGGGTCACCGGCAGCGCAGGTGCCCTCAGGCACTATCCTAACAGAGATCCCAAAGGAGCTTGGGAGCTGTGGTTTCGAGTCACTTCCATTTGTTTCTTAAGTCTTGTCTCCAGAGTCCTATAAAACCCAGAGTGCGCCAGCATATATTGTGGCACGTATAATAGCATGAACGTTTCAGGAGCAATGACGAACAGTTGTGACGACCTATCACAAGTGAGCGAAATGCTGACGTGATTGTAAATGTTATATATAAATAATATTTAAAACAGGAAAGCCTGATTATTTTATTTATTGCTAATGTAATAACAGAGCCTATGTTTTTCTTTTGTTTCTTCATTAATAATAAAGAAAGAGAGCTCTGTTGTGTCAGAAGTGAAAAAAAGACTATCCTTCATAGGCACTAACAAAGCAAGGTGGCTCATTAAAAAGCCAATGTCATTAAAAAGTTAAAACCAATGCATTATTAAAATCACAAGAAGTAATCATACAGCTAACTGCATTTGGTATTGGTAAGAGAGCATCTCAAATTATACACTCAAATTTGGTGGGTTAACTGTGTCAGAAGAACTAAAAAATTAGAAGGTGCCCCAGAGGAGGGAGAGCAGGATGGTGAGTGGTATAGAAATCATGCCATCAGGGAAACCAGTGGAGGGGAGAGGGAAGAATGAACAGAGAGTACTCAGCATGGAAAGATAGGAAGCGTCCTAACAAAAAGCCTTACTTTATGTAGCTCGAAGGGCAAAGCTACGATCAGCAAGTGAAAACTATAGCGGTTTCTACAAACAGCTTTCTATAGGAAAATATCCTCACACTAGCAAGTAGTGAGCTCCACATCACAGGAGGCAATCAAAGGATGTGCTCCTCTACAAAATAGAAGTGGGGGGCCAAAATGATCTTTAAGCTTCCTCCAACTATAAAGTTCTGAATTTCCTGAACCTCAAATATACTATTTTCAGAATTGAAACATCAATGTGCAGTCCTACAAATTAATAAAATCGCAAGTGACCCAATTTTTCAGATGGTAGACATCTATTGTCCCATTTCCCTTTCCATGAAATGGACAGAGAGCTACCTCCACTCTGTTAACATACCACACTGTGACCCAAGTTCTGCTGGAATATATTTAGAGGCAGGGACTGCTTGCTGTGAACGATATTCTTACCCTCACCCCTTGAACATGAACTACACAAACAAGTTCCAATCCCATTCCCATCTCATCATGTGACACTTAGCTCCTGAACACATAAAGAACAAGGCCGCGGAGTTAACCCCAAAGAACCCACATCCTCGGGTTTTCTTTCATTTTAAGTCAATGAAATTGAATTTCACAATTTCATGCATTTTTCAAGAGCCCGAGCACCCCATCCATGATCTATTACACTTAGAAAATATTGAACTATGACAGGGATCTCCAGAGCAAATGGCAAAACTTACTCAGCCGCATTCCACAGAACTGGAATTCAGAAAATCAGCCCTGGGCATCACCAGGATGGCTCTGTGACGGCCGCAGGCCTCCTGAATGCCAGGTGAGAATTATTTAGCGAGGCTGGGACCTGGGGTCTCTGAGCTGAGGCGGGGACCCGGGAAGGCCAGTGCCCTTGCTAAGACCACCTGCTGCTACAGTGTACTGGGCATGCCCAGTCTGCCAGTTCCATGAAGTCTCCCCCAGGCAAGACATGTCTGTATTGTCCCAAGCAAATCAGGGTGACTTTTAGCCATCTGAGCAAGGACGCTCAACAAGGGGCCGCAGCTGAAAGGACATCACCTGCCTCTGAAGCCCACACTCTTCCCTCCCCAGTGTCCTGCTCAGCATCTGCACTTCAGCAGCAAAACAGCCCTGCCAGCCCTGGGGCAGATGCCCCGCTTCCCGGCTGCAGGGAGCAGCCCCAAACTGCTGCGTCACTTGTAACGGTTCCCGAGCCAAGGGTGGCGGGAGAGGAAGGCAGCAATTATGATGACTGCCTTTATCTGTAACGAATAAAATACATTAAAAGAGCAAGGATCCTTGGCCAAGCAAGGAAGCATGACTGCGGGTCTGTTAAACTTTCACTCTGGAAGGCACTGCTGAAAGCCATGAATTCTGACCAACTCTGCCAGGAAAAGTCCTCAGTGGGACCCAGGGCTGTTTTGGACATGAACTAGCATAAAAGACATTCCCTTGCCAGCGTCCATCAAAGTGAAAAATAGCCAGAGGCCTTTGCGGAATCAGTAAATCCCAGCTTATAAAAGCAACGCACTGACTGACTGAGAAGTAACTCTAACTTATTCCTTTTCGACACACTGCTTTAGGTCACCCAAAATTCAAAATTCCAGAATTGCCTGAATTCACCCTCAAGCCACCACACCCCAGTCACAAGTGCTCCTGAGTTCAGAGGCGCTTAGGAGGGAAAGGGAAGGGATTCAAAGCGCACTGCTCACAGCCAGCCTGCCGCTCCCCTGCGGCGTCGCGGCTTTCAGGCTTGGCATGGGAGTGCGGGCAGTGTTGGGCAGGGGCCTGGGGGAGAGGTCCCTCCAGATTAGACATGGGTCTGAGACCTGGCCCGACCCTTGGTCGGCAGCACCCACCGGCCTCCCATCTCACTGTGCCCACACCACCTGCAGCTGCAGCTGGAAGAGGGGAAGGGGGCGGGAAGGGGGCGGGCAGGCGGCGGGCAGGCGGGCAGAGGCTGTGCAAGGTGATTTCCTCCTCACTGCCTCAGCGCCCCCACTCTGCTCTTATCTGTGCCCTGACCCTGCAGCGCTGCCTGCATGTGTGAAGGAGGCGGGGAGGAAGGAAAAAAGGGAGTGAGATGTGAAGTTAGGATCTCACCAGCATACCAGACTATCAGTCCTAAGAACAGAACAAACAAAGGCGGAAAATAACAGTCTCAGAAGCCAGGGGCCTCTTGGCAGTTTGAAATACAGGCCTTGCACTCACCTGACCGCTGAGAGGCTCTTTCCTGGCTGAGCTCGGAGCCTGAGAGGGACCCTGGGCAGGCGACAACCTTGAGGGGCTCTTCTTACTCTGAGGCAGCAGCGAGGACAGGAAACCCACTCGAGGCGACTGCGACAGGGAAGTGTTCCTCTGGCTGCACACCATGGCCCTGGACCACAGACACACAAGGTCACAGGGCTGGAGGGGGACCCAAGAGGACCCAAAGCACAGGCCTCCTGGGCTCTGGACGGCCCCGGCTGTGGCCCGGCTTTCAGGTGGCATCATCCCTGGGACTGCCTCCTGTACCCAGGGGAGCCTGCAGCCTCTCTGGCACGACAGGGATGCCCGCCGCACTCTGAGGGCCCAGGTCCAGTTCAGCGCCGTGCGCTCCAATAGCCACCTGGTCACTCGTGCCACTGAGCCCCTGGCACGCAGTCAGTCCCACGGGTCCTGTGCTGGAGGAGCACGACGCTCCTCGGGATTCAAGCCTCAGCAGGAAAGTGCTGCAAAATAGCTCACGGGTCCCTCGTTTCTGTTCAACCCACACTGAAACGATATCGTGGACATACTGGGCTAAATAAAATACGTCCTAAAATTAACTGCACCTGTTTCTTTTTACTGAGTGTAAGTACAATTTTTTTTTAAAGATTTTATTTATTTAGCAAAGAGACCCAGCAAGAGAGGGAACACAAGCAGGGGGAGTGGGAGAGGGAGAATAGGTTTCCCATGGAGCAGGGAGCCCAATGTGGGGCTCAATCCCAGGACCCTGGGATCATGACCTGAGCGGCGGGCAGACGCTTAACAACTGAGCCACCCAGGCGCCTCTAGGTACAAATTTTTATGTGCTGTTTTTGGCTTGCCCTGGGGTTCCACAGCACCAGGCTAGCTCAGACACCAGCGCAGCTTCCCCCAGTACAGCACCTGGCCGTGTGTAGGTCTGGAATCCGCCTGCCTGGCTTTGCATCCTGATTCACGGGTCGGGTCGTTAGCTGTGGGACCACTGTGAGCCTCGGTGTCTTCAACTGCTACCATTGTTCTCATCAGCTGGGCCTGTGCTCTAACTGGCTGTGTTCTAAGCTAGCTGCTAGCCACCCATCTGCCTACCTCTCCAAAGCCTCGGGTGGGGGCACGCTCTCACCACACACTGCATCCAACCTGTTGGGTGTCAACCTTTTCATCCGCAAGGCACTACTTTCAAAACACACACACACACACACACACACTTCCTGAGGCTTTAGGACAGCGTCTGTGTTTATTTACCCAGATGTGCACATCTGGGTGTGCAGGCCCCTCCCTCGGAGCAGGTTCAGAGGCTAGAGGGCTTTAAAAGCCAGGGGAGTTTACTTAGATAGCTCAGCTGGAAACAGTGAGGGCCAAGGAGGCTCTCCAGCAATTCCCAGTCACCACGAATGGAGGGGAGGGTCAGGGAGAGGCGACAGGGGACAGGTTAGAGGAGGGGACCGCCCTCCCGCCCCTCCCACCCAAGCAGGCACACACTCACAGTTCTGAGTCCCCCAGGCGGTCCATGTTGGAGACATAAGCAGGCAATTTGTGCTGGACCAAGGCCTCTTCCTCCTCTGGCTGCAGCTCTTCTTTCTTCAGGCGGTGGATTTCGGCTTGGAGGGCGAAAAGCTGAGTGGGGGTGCGGGCGAGTTAGATGGTGACCTCACCCCATCTTCCCTCCACTAAGGAGCAGCAGACACAGCGCGTCCAACACCCAGCCTCCTCCAACACCCAGCCGTCCAACATCCAGCCTCGTGGGCTCCGGAGGCCCCGGGCCTGAGCCTCGGGGCGCCGGCCTCACCCTCTGCTCACCACCTAGTGAGATACCAGGCTGGGGGCAGCTGTTCCTTGACTACACTGAAGTGAGACACCAACAACTGTCAGACACACAAATCCCACTTTCTTTTTGTCATTTGACAAAATTCATGGAGAAAAACAGCTCCACCGAGTCCTGTTTTGCTCTTTGGAAAATCTACAAAATCAGGCTCTGGAAGTTTCACGGATAATTTTTTTTTTTTTAAACAAAGTTCAGCATTTTTGACCTTATGCCTGAAAAAAATTATAAACACACATGCATCTAAAATGCAAACAGCTTATAATCTTCCTTTTTCCGAAAATATGACCTACAGTTGCCTTAATTTCAACAACAGAGAAGTGTTCCTCCGACAAAATGTAAAGGCGAATGTGGGTCCCTCAGCTCCAATGTTTTACCCAACTAGAGGCTCATGGAGCTGAGCAGAACAATGACATTATACGTGGGTTGTAAACAACACAGATGTGGACATACAGGACTGGGGGTACAAAAGAGACACAGGAAAGCACATAGTTTTCCTCCTCTCAAAGTTCATTACCATTGCTATGTCATTCGTTCTTTACACGGGACTTATAATATGAACCTGACCTCTGTTTCCAGAAACTATTACAGGCCCCAAATCTCCAATACTGCCTCTCTGGTGACTCACTTACATCTGAGATTAGTGCTTTCCTATTTTTAATCAGCCCTCCACCACCACTACCTAATTTCACATACGAAAAGCAGAAGTTCTTCCCAAGAAGCAAGTGTGTTTAGAACAAACCTTCTGGCGAAGAACTTCATTTTCTTCTTGAACCTGGTTGGTCCTCTGGCATTCTGCATCGAAGTTCAGGATTACGGGAACTGGTGCCCAAAGTTAAAGAAAAAGCCTGCCTGCGATGATTAAAAGCCCTTCCCAAACTCTTCACACAGCAGCAAAACCCTTGAACACAGGCTATAGGGAGCAGAGGACAGACTTGGTCCTGCATGCTCTCCACAGCTATATGGAGTCTCTCCCTTGACGCCGGGTCTGGCCTTTCTCCAGAGATTCACAGACACTTATGCCAGTCTGGCTGGACAGCCCACAGAGAGGACGTAAATGTAAACCTGAGTGTTTTCTACCCAAACACCAGCAGCAAAGAGCTCACACTCAGTGGGTCTCCCAGCCAGTACAGGCCATAGCAGGGTCAGGGCAGACAGTGAGAAGCGATCCCAGGGGCCAGCTGGTCTACCATCTGGGCAGAAGCCTCGGCCACTTGGCTTGCCCCCCCCAGACTGTACCTCTTCCTAGTAAAGGTGTAGACTGAGGAGAACGCTTTCTGCAGACCGGACAGTCCCGTGCCATGCTATGAATACCATTCTAGGTCAGGGTGTCCATCCTTCCCACCACCTTAAACAGCTTCAGTCAAGGGGAGCACAAAGCAGGCTAAGGGTCTCGGTCCTGGGGAAGTGAACTGTGGCTCAAATGTGTGTGACCTAGTTTGCAGGGCACTGTCTTGCACTGAAAAGACCTTCAGTGACATTTCCAATTTCCATAGAGAGCCCATATGGTCATGTCATAACCACCACTGGGCTGAGCCCCCTGCTAGTCCAGCAGGAAAGCCCTCAGGATAAAAAGCAATAGGGGACAAGGAGGAGGAGGGACTTTTATACCTGGCAAGAGTGGAATTCACACTCAGACCCACAGCACAAAAGGAAGGGGCACCCTTCCTACCTCCACCAGCTGTCCCTCCCAGAGGTCAAAATGGTCACCTGTGGGTGAGCCCATAAACACCCAATTTATCAGTGACTCACCAGGCAGCAACCTCCAAGCCGGATTCCCTTTTCCTCCTCTAGAATTTCAGCCTAAAGGGCATGAGCACTGGGGGATATCCTGGGCCTCAAGAATGCAAGCTTTCCACAACAAAATGGTAAACCTGGTGGGCTACAATTTATTTACATTCTCCCTCTCTTAACTATCCATACACATATTCTGAGAGCCGCTCTGTTTTCTGGCAAGTTGAGAAACACGGAGGTAGCTGTCAGAGAGTGACCCAAACGTGAACACAGGAAGGAAGTTCTAGCCCAAGAAATATTCTGACCTCCTACCTAATCTCAACAAGGCAAGTAACACCCTGAGGGGCACAGGGCGTGCATGGACAGGGTATTCTCCAGGCTGGCCAGATGCAAAGAGCAGCAGCTGCACCAGCTCAGCCCTATCTGAGGGCTCCCAGCAGGGCCAGGCACTTGGACCTCATTGCTACTACTGTCCCCACTCATGCATGTCAGCTACTGCTTCAGCAGCGTCACAATGAAGATTCATGATTTCCTGGCCTGCTGACAAAAATAACCACAGTCTGTCCAGCCCCCTCACATAACACATGACAACGATGCTGGGGCACTGCATCGAGAGCAGCGGCCACTGATCACGCTGTCTGGACAGACCAGGCCCACAGCCCCAGGCAGCTGGGAGGATATGCATGCACTGAAACAGGACGCTCAGGAAGTTGTGCAGGGACACAATGAAGGTATCGGCCCACTGTCGAGAGAAGTAGGTAGCGAAGGTGGGGTTGGTGTCTGGGGATGGCAGGAAGGGCAGGACAAACCAATCCTTCCACTCGGCCTGGTTCTGGAGCTCTGTGGCCTGCTTTGCAAAGAACTCTTGAGCTTTGTCATTTCTGTTTGTCTGCCGAGACAAAGAGGAGGCAGCAGAAAGGGGTAGGAGACAGAAGTCCAGAATTAAGATAAGTCATTACTGCACAAACGAGAGCCTCTAGATAGCAGCCTACCAGATAAGTGACCAAATATAATCTACAAATGCCATATAGGATATTACTTATCTCAAGTTCCTTGTAATTTCTAAGAAGCTGGTTTAAATTGAAGCCCTGAAGATAAATGCCATCTTAAAAATTGATTCCTAGTTGATTTTCAAACAATCCAAGTGACCTATCCCTCGGGGTCAGCTATAATTTTTATTACTCAAACTTTAACCCAGCTACTTATATTCTTTGAAACGCCACCCAGGCTTATGTGCTTAAAACAAGAGAGGAAATAGGAATGAGGAAGACAAGTCAGCTGATCTACAGATGAGAAGGGAAAAAAAGTAGGAAAACAGTCAAAAATAATTCGCACTATAACTGTTTCCCTCTTTCCCACAGGAACACAGAGTCCACCCTAGAAATTAAAAAGGAAATCTATTTCAGGGTCAAAGGACTTTCTCCAAGGAATCCCGGAATGAACAAGCACCTGGATGGTGTAGACAAGATAAAAGCGGAACAGGCTGGTTTTCAGCTTGTTGATGGTGGGTCTATATATATCCTCCAAACGACTGAAGAGTCGCCGTTCCAGGTAACTCCAGTAATCCCGAAGGGCAGCCAAGTCATACACCTGCATTAACTGCTGCAGCTGGTCCACGATCTTGTCCACCTGGTGGAGAAAGATGAGATGGAGAACGTGGTGAAGGACAAGAGGGAATTTCCCATCACTTCACAGAACTAATACAGCTTTTTCCTCTTGCTGTGGCTTCTGATGTTAGAGGGTTTTTTGTTTGTTTTTTAATTATCCATCTATAAAACGTACAAAACATTGTAATATAGTAGCTTTTGAGTTATTTTCTGACGTTAGAAATGTGGTTTGTCCCTGTAGCAAGCATGGAAATGTCAAGCGTAAAAGCACAAAGCAGGAGACCTGAGTCTAGGTCTTGGATCAGTGTGTCTGGCTTATGCAACCAACTTGAAAATGTTCCTTCAACTCTTTGGTCTCAGTGGCCTAAGATTTGAAAAACAAAAACAAAAAAACAGAGAGACAACCTCCATCATCCCTCTCCCAGCTCCACCATTCCAGGAGTCCTAGACTCTGGGAGAGATGCACTGACTGACCCAAATCCTGGTAGCTGCTCAGACCGCCAACCAAAGAAGTCACCTCCATGTGAGATATGACACCGGAGGACACAGTATTGCCTCTCTCTCAGTTCTCCTGTCAACACCAGTTAAGACTCAGCAAGCACACGAATCACACACATACACATTCCAAGAACCTCTAAACAGAAGATCATGTCTGAGCAGGGAAATATAACGTTCAAAAATGTACAAGGTCTTCCTCAACTGCGGAGACAAAACTGCCGGTAAGTCCCCCACGATGCCATTGTAAACAAACACCAAAAGATGCCCAGCTAACATTTTGGGCTGCAGACCCCTTAGCTCCCAATGCCATCAGAAGCTAACTTTTTAATATTTCTGTTGCCCAAACTTAACTATCTACCCAACCTTATCCTCTAAAACCCTTATCTTCATCCTGGCCAGTTGGCCAGCACCTGCTCGGAGGCTGGCGTGGAGGACAGACACCCGGACCAGGAGTCAGGGCACCTGGGCTCCAGCCTCAGCGATGCTCCTGACTTCGCTGGGCAACTTCAGGCAAGTCACGTCCCCTCTCAGGACCTCAGCTCCTCATGTGTCAAGGGAGGGCCAGACGCGCTGATGTCGACGGTCCCCCCCGGGCGCGCTGACAGCGCGGCTCCCGCCCCGGAGGACAGTGCTGGGGGGGAGCCCGCTCCGGTCTCCCTTGGGGCCGCCTCTGCCCGCGCCGCACCCGCCGGCCCCTCACCCGGAACCCTTTCTCCTTGTCCGCCTTGATCTCGGCGTCCAGCTGCCGCAGCGTGTGCGTAAAGCCGCGGAAGAGCAGATACTCCCGGACCAGCTCGTCAGTGCGCTCCACAGCCTCCGCCATCGCTGCGCGAGCGCCGTGAGCGGCCGCGGCAGGCAAGAGGCGGAGAGGCGGGGTCTCGCCGCGCGGGGCGGGGCCGGGCGCCGGCGCCAAGCACGTCACGCCGCGGCCCGCCTAGCAGCCCGCACGCGACGCGCGACGCGCGCCTGTGGCCCCGCCCCGGTCCCGCCCCTAGCCTGCCCAGCCACTTCCGTCAGCATCAGCCGCCGGGAGGAGCGACTGCACTTCCCTTTGCTCGCCTGGGTTTCCAGGCGTCCTTGGCGCCGGCTTTGTGATCTGAGTTATTGAAAGCGGCGGCTGCTGTCCAAGTCAAGCAGGGTTGGACCTTGGAGACCATCCCAGATAGTCACGAGGCGGGCAGGGGGTGAGGTGCCCTGCTCATTGGCATTCCATCGCGGAATCCTCTGTGCCGCGTCCTCGTTTTACAAATAAGGGAAACTGGAGTCCGGAGGGAAAGTGACTTGTGTGCAGTCACACAACTAGGTGTGTCATCACAGAGTCCTAGAGAAAAGCCTTGCTTTCATTAGTACGACTACCCGACTACAAGTCAAGAAAACCAAGATAAAAGAAAAAAGCACGCAAATTTCAGAACAGTCTGTATACTGCGGTCCCAAGTTCTTTAGAAACGAAAAAAAAAGTATGCGTGTATGCGTTTGTGTGTACCTTTTGAAATTTAAGGAAGATTATACAACTCCCCGCTTATGGTGGTTTTCTCTAAGAGGTGAGATTATGAGCTACTTTCACTTCCTATTTTTTGCTTTTGTTTGAAATGCTTACAAATATATATTTATAAATATTTTTGTAAGCAGGGAATAGCCAGTATCTTTGAGCCTTCCATTTCTCCTCTGTAAAATAGTGACAATAGTGGAGAGTAATGAAAATTTAGTAAGATTATTTGTGTAAAAAACTTAGCACAATGAATAGCCCATCATTCAAACGCAGTATTCAATCCCTTCTTCCGTCTAGTGGTATGGGTTTCTGTGTTTATCAAAGTACAACTCACAGAATCATTACCACCACTTTGTCTAGACCCTCCCACACAAATATATGGATATTTAACTCCAAAAGGGGTCTGATATGCACTAAGGAGCCCCAAAAAGATAACAGGGAGCAAGACACAGTAAGACAAGTTTCACCCTCTGCCTGCTTTAGCTGTGTTCACAGGTGTCAGTATCCCCAGGCACCCAGGCTTGACCCACAGGGCACTGAAGGAGAGTCACCGCTGTGACTCGTGGGAGGACCAGACCAAAATCTTACTTTGACTGGGATGTCAGATCATCGAAAGGGAGCTTGGGAAATCCCAAAAAGGAGCACGGGCCAAGACCTTTGCAATTAGGAGTGTTGCCAGTTAGATTCTCCTAAGGCACCTGCAGGGCTCAGCCACAGCGGCCACCTCCGTCACCTCCACCTGCCCTGGCAAGTCCCAGAGCAGAACCTGTAAAATCAGCCACAATTGCTTTTCTGGTCAATGCAAGGCAGCTCCTCCAGGCTCTGTCACAAGCTTTTTCTTTTGTCAGGAATGTCCTTTCGTGGATACCCACATGAAGGCGGCTCCACGCGTTTGTACTAACGTCACCTCGGAAAGGCTCGCTCTGACCATCATGTACAGCAGTCCTCCCGTCTCCCCCTTGCCCTGCTATCTCTTTCTCCATAGCACTTATCACAGTCTGACAAACTAGATTTTTTACTTATTTATTCTTTCTCTCTCCTCTATACTAAAATATAAGCTGCATCAAAGCAGAGATTTTTGCCTGAATTGTTTGCTAGCATATCCTCAGAACTTAGAACTGTGTCTACCTTATGGGAGATGCCCAATAAATATTTGTTGAATCTATGAATGAGGGCAATTTCAGTGAGGGCCCAGCCACCTTCAAGCAGGATCGCCCTGCTAGAGGGAATATAAACTCTAGGATCACTCCCATGTATGGGCTCTATGGGCTTCTGGCCAACCTGGTCCCTGTCCAGAGCATTCCATCTTCCCATCTTCTCTCCGTACCATTTTGCTTACACTTTAAAGATTTCTGGAGACATTCAGCTGAGTTTTCTTTATGTAACTGGAGAGGGCACTAGATTCTCCAACTCACTCATTAGCTCTAGTTAGCTGGTCTGATTAATCTTTCACTGCTTACTGCTGCTCTGAAAGTAGCCTGGGGTTCCTTTAAGAAGGTGCTGTCGGGAGCCTGCAGCACTCCCATTACACAAAGCAAATTATGCGGCACCCACAAGGTGAACCACAAATTATCTTCTCTTCTAATCCAATCATCTCTCTTTGCCTCTGACTTGGGAGAGAAGGGAGGACAAGGGTGGCGATGGGGGTGGGGGGGGACAGTAAATAGTTAATGAGCACCTAGTTGATGCCAGGCGCTGTGCTAGGTGTCAGGGACATGTTAATAAGCAAGCCCAGGGTGTCTACCCTCAGAGCTAGCTCTCCTGGGGGTTGGAGAAGCCAGACAACTGAAGTCTGAATCACACACACACACACACACACACGCTGCAGAATGGAGGCTGGATGGGACAGGGACAGGGTTGGAAGGAGGATGGAGGCCAGACAGGAGGCCGAGGCATTCCAGCAAGGGATGAGACTAGACCAGTAGCAGTGGGGATCAAGAGCAGGGGGAGGATTTGAGAATTCCCGAGAAGGGCAATCTTGTTGGCTTGGTGACTGACTAACACAGGTGAGTAAGGAGCAGGGGTCTTCGGTGACTGGCAGGCTTCTGGCTTGGGTGACAGTGCCATTTGTGGGCAGAGGGAACTCAGGAAGAGGAGACTCTGGGATTTCCCGACTGGTTTTGGTGGCCACTAAAACAGAGACCCAGAAACAGGATATAGCACTAGGTCCTGGAGCGTGGCTCTTCCATCTCCCTCCCGTGGAGCCTTCAACTATTATCTGTACAGCCCAAGTCTGTACATCGCACAATTTCTGAGATTCCTTTCCACCCAGTCCTTTGCCTGATGACAGTCCGTGGTTGTTCACTTGAAGTCCTTTCGTCCTTCGACACTCGGCCTGGTTATCCTTGGCCCTTACCATCTGGTAGCACCGGGTGTTCTCTGTTCCCGTGGTGTGGCACCCTGTATGTGCTGAGCGCACTGCTTTGTAACCATCTGTCTGTCTTCTCTCCCTGGCTGTAAACTCCAGAGAGCAGAGAGTATGTCTTGCTGACCCTAGTGTCTCTGGTGACGAGCATGGTGTTTTGAAAGTACATGCTCTGCTGGGTGTTTTGGGCAAACAATGAATCATGGAGCCCTACATCGAAAACTAATGATGTACTGTATGGTGACTAACATAATTTTTTAAAAAGACATTAAAAAAAAAAAAAAAAAAGAAAGTACGTGCTCAATAGCTGTTTGTTGAATTAGTGAGGAAATAAAGTCCATGTGACTGTATGGCCTGGAACGTTAAGTTACATATGCAGTACAGAGTGCCAAGGCCAAGGGCAGAGGAATCTTTTCTACCTGTGGTCAGTGCCATAAAAACTATGAGTGCTTCTGACAACTGGAAGAGGTCCACCATGACCCATGTAGCAATTCAGTTTCCTTACTGATGCCCCTGGACTCTGCTTTAGAAGGCAGCCTGTTTATACGTTAATGTTTAACTCACTGAACGTTAATAGCATGCCCATTAAAAAAATCCCCTCTCCACCTATCAAGATTGCATTTTTAAAAAATAGATCATCCAGTATTGATAAAAATAAAATGAAAGGAGTATTCTCATGAACTTCTTTTCCAGGAATGAATTTATAAATGACCAAGCCCCCCAGAATGTTCTTACTCTTGAACCCAATGATTCTACTCCTAAAATTCCCCTTAAAGAAATAATTAAAAAATGACAAGATTTGTGTCCAATAGGGTTGTTTCTAAGAGTATGAGTTATTTGTAACAACGAAAGTTATTTACAGTCGTGGAAGTTGTAAGTACTTGGAGGCCAGAATGGTATGTCCCCCAACAACTGAATGGGGAAATTGTACTTCCCACTGAGTGTCAAACTGCAAAACCCTCTCAAATGATCAGACACCAAAGATACAAACTCCATGGAAAGACAGAAAAGCTACTAGGCTCACAGGACTGGATTGAAGGGCATCAACTCACAAAATAAATATGGTGTCAGTCAAAAGAGGTTTTAAATGCAGAAATCCAGAGAAGTACTATGGGAAGAGCTCACTGAAACCCTCCTGCCCAGCTCAGCCAGTGGATGATGTCCTTGTGTTCTGTCTTCTGTCTTCCTCAAGATGAGAAGGAGGCTGTAGACCACCCCCAGCTGGACCTCACTCCCCTTTTCCTGGTTCTAAGTTCACCAAGGGCCCATCTGATTCTCCTGGCACTTGACTAAATGAAGATTTGTGGCATCGTGAAGTCTTTCTCCTGGCAAGCTAAAAGGGAATTTCTGGTTATGACAGCCTTCCAACAAAGGTGGAAAGGGATGTCGCTTATGTCAGTGCTCCCATGAACCCTCCCTGTCCCCATGACAGTTGTATTGCTCATTGAACAATGAAACACGGGACACTGCGATGTCTCCCTCTCGGGACCCTGTGCAGCCAAGTCACCACGAATCCGTCCTTCAGAGCCCGCTCACCCCTGGCCACTGTGAGAACCGGCTCCAGCCGGCCTTTTCCCATACCTCCACGTGCAGGAGTCTATTCGTGATTTCCATGGGGAAAAAGAAATGTGAAACAATCAAAATATTCCACATTTGGGGAAAGCTTAAATAAATCATGCTACATGTATCCCATGCAATATTATATCATTGCTAAGAGTCATGTTTCTTTAAAGACTAATTACTTAGAGAAATAGTCACACAGCATGTCAAAAATGTATGATTCACACTGCAGAAAAAACTCCAGCAGTTTCTTATAAATTAAACATGCAATTACTATAGGACTCCCTAAGGGTACTCTTGAGTATTTATCCCAGAGAAATGAAAACTTACCTTCACGTGAAAACTTGTACATGAAAATGTATAACAGTTTTATTCCTGATAGTAGAAAACTGGAAACCACTCAAATATCCTTCAATTCTTCTTGACAGAAGCTAAAATAAGCAGGGCCAACAGGCGATCTGAGAACCCAGAGCCAAGCCGTCCTACCTCACCTCCTCTGGACAAACAAACTGTGGTCCATTCATACCGTGGAATCCTATTCAGCAATAAAGAGAAACGAATTAGGATCTCACTTTGGCAGCGCATATATGAAAAAGAAATTAATTAGTAAGATACACACGACCTGGATAGATCTCAAGGAGATTTGCTGGAGAAAAAAGCCAATCTCCAAGGGTAACCTGTATACCAAAGATAGGATTCTACTGGTATAACACTTTGGAAAAGACAAAATTTAGAATTTAGAGATCAGATCAGTGGCTGCCAGGGTTCAGGGGTGAGTTGGCACATATGTGAGGTCAGCGGTATGATTACGAAAGGGTCCAGCAAGGGCTCTTTGTGGGGATGGAAGTGTTCTGCATCTTCTCGGTGCTCATGTGTGTGTGAACCTACATGTGTGATAAAATTGTAGAGAACACACACACGTGTACAAGTAAGATTGGGATATCTGAATAATATTAGATTATAAATTTCAATATTCTGGTTGTGCTACTGTACTATAGCTTTGCAAAATGCTACCACTGGGGGAAACTTGGTACATGGATCTCTTTGTAGTATGTCTTACAACGACATGTGTGTCTACAATTACTTCAAAATAAAAAATGTTTAATTTGGGGGCGCCTGGGTGGCTCAGTCAGTTAAGTGCCTAACTCTTGGTTTTGGCTCAGGTCATGATCTCAGGGTCGTGAGATGGAGCCCCGAGTCGGGCTCTGTGCTTAGAGTGGAGTCTGCTTGGGATTCTCTTGCTATCTCTAAAAATAAATATAAATAATAAATAAATAAATAATAAAAAGTTTGATTTTGAGAAGTGTGCTACACAACTGTAAATATTAAATGGTTGCCTTATATGATATCTTTGATATATACGTACACACATAATGTCTATAATTATTGGCTATACATGCTGGAGGTGTGAATTTTATGGGTGATTTCTGATATTATCTTTAGACTTTTTAATATTCTTCAAATTCTTTACCATATACACATATTGATGTTATTTTATAGTTATGATGAATATCTTTAAACATAGCATGTTCATTTTTCAGAACCATATTTCAGTGTTGACACACATAAAGATCTTATCAACTGTCCCCCCAAAACTTTTAACTGCCAACTGCTGCCAAACTGAGAATTCCGAGTTCTGTGCTTATACAATTCAATCTTTGGAACAAAATATAGGACCTCATACCTGAACTCTGATAATCAAGTTGTGACATTTCTCTGGCTTGCCTTCCTCATCTGTAATAAAGATCTCAGATCAGAAAGACCCTGAGGTCCTCTCAGCTTTTCCAGGCCATGGGCCTCCCTCTGGTATAAGGCACCTGCTGGGAACCGTGGTCTGTCTTTCTAGTGATAATGAGCCCCAGAGACTGAAAATGAATCACCTTTCTCAGACCTCTGTGATCATATCCCCTGAGGAGTAGCTCAGATCAGAGTGAGAACCTGCCCTCCACCCCCCTCCAGCCACGCCTCCACCTTCCACCCCAGCAGGCAGCCAAGTCCCATTTACACAGGGCAGTAAACAACCAATAATGGCCTTAGGCTTCCTGGAGCAGGAATCCATAGGTTTATGAGTCTATAAAATCATTTACTTTCACTGCTGGGACAATCCAAGACTCCCAGGTTAATAAATAATACCACCTTCACAGACAGGGGAAGACTGCATGAAGGAATTCCAACCCTATCTCCACACTTCCTAAAAAACAGCTCCCTGACCTTTGCAATCTTGCTTCTATCTACTATGCTGACTGGGGCAGCCCCTCTGCCGCCCACTCATATATACATAGGAGTATATACACATATGGATGAATGAATGTCCATAGGTACTTTAGTTCTCTGAAGAACCCTAATACACATTGCAAAATATTTCTTCACTTCCATAGGAATTCACCTGTCCTTCATTGTTGTCCAGCACATGGAATACTGTGCAGCGTGAAAACCCTTCACCCCTGCCCTTTACCCCCTCTGACCCCATATCTCACTGTTTTCCCTTGTACTCAATCCCTCACTCTGTTGTCAGCCACAGGGACTCCTTGATTTGCACTCAGAACAGTCTGCCCCAGGACCTTTGCACACACTATGCCCTCTGCCCAGAACACTCTCCCCGCTGATAAACACACAGCTTGTTCCTTGGCCTCCTTCAAGTTTTGGCTCAAATCTCTTTTCTGAGGGCTCTTCTCCGACCACACTATTTAAAATGGGCCCCCTCCCCTGTACTCCCTATTTTTCTCTGTAATATACATACTCTCTCTCTTTTTTAAAGATTTTATTTATTTATATGAGAGAGAGTGAAAGAGAGTGAGAGAGAGCATGAGCTGGGGGAGAGGAAGAAGCAGACTTCCTACTGAACAGGGAGCCCAATGCAGGGCTCCATCCCAGGACCCTGGGATCATGACCTGAGCCGAAGGCAGAGACTTAACTGATAGTCACCCAGGCACCCCAAGACCACATTTTCTTTATCCATTTTTCTGCCAATAGACATCAAGGTTGTTTCTACCACTTGGCTATTGTGAATAATGGTAAATGAACACAGGAGGCAGACATCACTTTAAGAACCTGCTCTCAATTATTTTGGATAAAATATATAGAAGTGGCGTTTCTGGAGTTAGTTCTACTTTTAATTTTTTGAGGAAACTCCCTACTGTTCTTCACAGTAGTTGAACCATTTTATGTTTCCACGAACAGTGCACAGGATTCCAAATTCTCTACATCCCTGTCAAACTTTTTTTTTTAATATACAACAGCCATCCTAATGAACATGAAATGATAGTTCTTTGTGCTTTTGATTTGCATTTCCCTGAGGTTTAGTGATGTTGAGCACTTTTTTAAAAAAATGTATCTGTTGTTTATCTGTACATCTTAAATAGAGAAATGTCTATTTAAGTCCTTTGCCCACTTTTTAAAACTTGAATTCAATTTAGTTAACATAAAGTGTAGTATTAGTTTCAGGGGTAGAATTTAGTGGTTCATCAGTTGCATACAACACCCAGTGCTCATTCCATCACGTGCCCCCCTTAATGCCCATCACCCAGTTACCCCATCCCTCCAACCCCCTCCCTCCAGCAACCCTCAGTTTGCTCCCTGTAGTGAAGAGTCTTTTCTGGTTTGTCCCCCTCTCTGTTTTTTATTTTATTTTCTTTCCCTTCCCCTACGATCATCTTCTGTTTTGTTTCATAAATTCCACATATGAGTGAAATCATATGGTATCTGTCTTTCTCTGACTGACCTAAAAGTCATTTGTTTTCTCATTATGGGGTAATAGGAGTTCCTTACATACTTTGGGTATGAACCCCTATTAATCCCTTATCAAATACAAGATTTGAAAATACTTTCTCTTATTCCGTAGGCTGCCTTTTCACTCTGTTGATTGTTTCTTCTGTTGTGCAGAAGCCTTTTAGTTTGACCTAATCCCACTTGCCTATTGTTGCTTTCCTCGACTGTGCTCTTGGTATCATATCCATGAAACCATTGCCAAAACCAATGTTATGAAGGTTTCCCCCTACATCTTCTCTGAAGAATTTTATAGTTTCAAGCCTCAACTTTCTTTATCAGTATTTGTACAGGTCTTTCTACACTGCAAAACATTTTCATATACATTATGTCCTTAAAATAGAAATCTCAGAAGGAGGTTCCTTGGAAGTTGGTGTTGTGTCATGATGAGCTCTGAGCTTTTGGGAGTTTTACTCTGGAGGTCAGGGGAGGATGGGAATTCTCATCCTAGGACATGTCTTGGGAATCCTATATCAGCTCTCCTACCGGAAAGGGTTGAGCCACGCTGGCTTAGCAATCCTGACCCCATGAGGGAGCTTACTGTATCCAGAGGCTCTCCCGGAAGCCAAAGTCTGGCCTTGTGCCAGGGAGATGGTAGGCAAGAGCCCATCTGGGATTGTGTTCCAGGCTTCTTTTAGCAGAAAGGAGAGCCCTTACCTGGAGTCAGAGAGTATGCCCTTCTGCTGACCTCTACGATTCTCATCCCTCACTAAGAGCCACTAGCCACAAACCTTGGTTCAAAGCTGTGGGTCTTTTGTTCTGGAAACTTATCATGTAAATTTCTCTCTGGCCTCAGGCAGCTGATGCTCATCTCACTAACCATCACCCCAAAAGGCATGCAGAGCAGAGAACCCAAAAGAACCTTAGATGTGCGGACCTTCGGCAAATCACTGCCCTTCTCTGCGTCTGGCTTCCCCATCCAGGAAATGGAGGTAAGACTCTTCACAGGCTTGTCCATCAGGACTAGGAACATAGTAGAGACTCAAGACACAATCCATCACTCTCTCATTTCATCTGAAGGATAAGAAAAATGGTGGAGTCTAAGGCCCCTGCCCTTTATCACATGAGGATAAAAACCAGCAATGGGGAAGAAGTACATAAGGCTGTCCTTCCGACCAGAAAGTCAGGGCCATGGGGCACAGACCAGGGGAGGCCATACTAGGTTGGCATTAATGCAGGGATCTTTGCTAGTGGACCTGGTGCTGAGCTGGATCCAGGAGGTGGGAGTGCCCCCGACCCTCCACCCAGGGCAGGATCTATGTTATGGTGGGGGCATATTCCAAGGCAGGATCTATGTTATGGTGGGGGCATATTCCAAGGCAGGAGCCATGTTACTGCAAGAGGGTATTTCAAGCCAGGATGTATGTTACTGTGAAGGAATATTTCAGGACAGGATCTATGCTACTGGGTAAGGTGGGTATTTCAAGGGCAGGATCTGTGTTACTATGGGGGATATTTCAGAGTGGATCTATTTTGCCATGTATGGGAGATATTTCAGGGTAAGATCTACGCTGCTGTGTAAGGGGGGATATTTCAGGGCAGGATCTTTTGTCACTGTGGAGAGATATTTCAGGGTGGGATCTATGCCACTGGGAGGGAGGGGTCAGGGTCAAAAGGTGACAGCGTGTGTGGATGTTGCCGGGGAGAACTGTGATTGTATCAGAAACCGAACAGAGCCACCAGGAGGTACCAGGGTTCATGAGCAGAGCCTTCCTCCTCACAGCTGTGGGGAAGGTTGGCTGAGCAGACAGAGAACTCCATTTTCAAGAAAGAAATCAGGCGGCTGCAGGTAAGGAGTTCTTTAGTAATACCCCCTTGTCCCAGGGCTGCGTTTTCTTCTGGGTGCAGATCTGTCCCCCAGTGGGGCACATCCGGGAGGCAGGTGTGTGTGGTAGTGGTTGAAGGCTGATGTTGGGGAGGGGTGATTCGATAAAAACCTGGGGCAGGTAGGTTTCTGAACCTCTCTGTGTCCTCTCAGTGCCCAGACGAGGCTCTCCGGGACACAGCCTCTGCTCCCGGGGGCCCCAGCAGAGCTGCGGGTGGGCTGGTGGTGGGAGGCCAGGAGCAGGACCAGGGGAGAGAAACCAGGGAGTGGGGGCAGAGGGGGAAAAGCAGCTCCTCAGGGGTGCTCAGAGACCCTGCATCCAAGGCTGGCCCAGAGCCAGAAGGGACAGGGCCTCAACCCAAGTGGAATTTGGATTGAAATGAACCTTTTACACTTACCCTGAAATCGCAGGTGCTTTCGATGGGACAGTTTCTTTAGACATAACACATAATTTAATGGTCCACCAAAAGCCTTTTAAAGATTAGTCTGCCACTCACTGCAGCTGAATTTCAGGAGGGTCCCCTGAATGGCAGGTGCCCCATGGGCAAGGTTCAGGTAGGGCTCACTTAGGGTCCACACAGTCACTGCCAGGGCGCTCCTGGATCAGATCCAAATCCGCGTGCCCCCAAGCCTGTGCCGCTTCTGCTGGGCGCCTGACCCCTGTGTAACCCCTTGCCCCGGGGTGAGGTAGTTCACCCCCCAGAGAGCAGCAAGGGGGCGCCTGCCCGGCCGGTGCTCCGCATACATGGCCTCGTACTTGGCCGAGGCGGTGGACCCTCGGGATAATGTTAGGCCACCGGGAAATACCGCGGCAGGGGGATCCAGTGAAAAGTGGCCAAAAGACCAGAGTATATCATGTTTGGAGAAAAAAAATTTTTCCTCCTTAAATTGGAACACTACCTGCTTCCTCTTGTCCCAAAGAGTGACTCCTTTTTCCACCTCTTCTTGCTGTTTTAATCTGAGCTTTGGTCGTTCTCTTCTGTGCAACCCTCTCATGCGCCGTCCCCAATTGTTTCTTTCCTTCTGTAAAACATCTTTCCCCTGGTCCGCCTCTCCTTCATGCGGCTGCTCCCTTCCCACCTACATGTCTGCATCTTTTCCCTTGAGATGGGGAGCCCCTGGTTCTCTGGACCCCGAATTTAAGCTGTCTTCTGTAAGCCTCAAGGTAACTCTAGAAGGTAGGTGTCATCACCCCAATTGAGGGACGAGGAAACTGGGCTCCCTGCCAGCTGAGTGGGACCAGTTAGGGGATATCCATTCTGTCCTCTGTGGGCACAAAGAGGATGCATGGGGCACCTGGGGTGGCAGAGGCAGTCCCCCCCACCCCCACCGCCTCCACCTCAAAGGGAGCTACCACCCCCACCCCCACCCCAAGGTGAGAAGGTCAGCTTTCCCTTCCTGCGTCCCCTGCAGACAACTCGTTACTTTCTTGCTTCCGCGGCCCGCACCCTCATTGGCCCGCCACCGAGCATCCCCATTGGCTGTGGAGGCCAGAGACACGCTCTGATTGGCCTGCGCCCAGTGCCCAGGAGCCAGGTCTGTCTCCCAGCCGGGGCGGAGCCATAGTCCCCAGGCTGGCTGGCCTTCAGGACAACTGACATGTGTGTCAGGGCTTCGGGTGGCCTCCCGCATGTCCGGGGAGGGGGGACGTCGTGAGCCCGGGTGCCCGCCTCCCTCCCTCGGTGCGTGAGCATGGACTAAACGCTGCAGGTCCCGTGCCTGAGCATCTTTGGCAAGATGCCCTTGGCCATGTGCTTGTTCCCGTACCTGCGGTGGATCCATGCCTGCGGATCCAAGCGGGCGACCACTGAGGTCTGGGGCCAGGCTTGCAGTGAGCGTTTGTATCACCACCACAAACCAGACCGTTCTGAGGATGATTCTGGATTTTTTCTCTGACATGGTCTCATAAGCATACTGAACCAAAGGAAGATGCCTGTGGGTTGCAAAACATTATC